>NC_091802.1:16692575-16995606 GCF_041296235.1 Equus asinus
GTGTCTTATGATAGAAATCAACAGTCCTCTGCCTCACCACTCCCCATCTCCTGCTCTGCTCTCTAGTGGTTTCCCCAGATATTTACCCTCCTGGATATATAGAAGATGGAGTTGGGCAGGAAGAAAGGAAACTGACATTTGTTGTTACTACTATGTGTATCAGGCACTTTGCTAGATGCTTTCACATAGGTACAAGGTGAGCATAGCAATTTGCTGTGTTAGAAATCTTCTCATTTCTGGTGAAGACATTGCTCTGGTCAGAGGGGCCCGGGGATAAATGATTCCATCACCCTGTAGAGGGAAGGAAGCAGCCACACTCCCAGTGGAGCCCTAAGCAGAAGGAAGACCTAAGAAGGCCTTCTCTTGATCTGGCTTTGCTGCATTGTCTGGGTTTTTCAAGTTCCACAACTCCTGTGTGAACTAATTGCATTACCTTTATTTGTAATTCTCATTGTCTCAATGTTCAGTGTGTCAGCATCTCCAAATCATCCCCACTGTCTAAAAGAAGGAACTTAACCTATAAAAGAGCCTTGCCTAGGGACCCAAGCCTGTTAGCTTCCTCGTCAGATGTTATTATAGTAGATTCTCTTTCCCAGCTCCCCGCCAGCTTGCTCAAGGATGCTCACATACTTAAGAGAAAGTTGGTTACTTAGCACCTTCCAGAAACAGAATTAAGTTCTTTATCTCTTCCATACTTTATGACAACTTGGTCCTTATTGCCTCTGGTCTGATTCAAAGTGTCCATGCTTTCCTTGGGTTGCCAGTTCACTGTCCAAAGACTATTGTGGCCCAAGATTAGCTGCAGTAAGAAGAGTTCCTATAGAACTCTCCTTCCGGGTCAGCACACTTGACTCCAGGCCAGGGCCAGTCTGTCTGAATCACAGCATTCCAATTGCACCCCCCTCACCCCCACCAGAGGCTTCTGCAGCTTTTTACTCATACAAACAAAAATAAATCTCACTACCGGCCTCTGAACTCCACAGCAGTATGCTTCCCCCTTCTCCCCAAGCGTCCCATGGCTGTGAGTGGGGACTTGGCACTCTCCCCACCGACATCACTTTTTCACTCCCTGCGCATCCTGTGTCCTTCTCTCACCGTGCGACCCAGAGATCGGAATGGGACGTGACGGCCGGCACAGGCGCCGTGCACAGCTGCCAGGAATCTGACGGGTAAAATCTGGAAAAGTTGGGAGGGCAAATGCTGAACACACACACACACACACACACACAGCGCCACTCAGAGAGGGCCGGAAACACAGACACCCACAGAAGAGTGCTGGCAGACTCCCGAGCCTTCCCCGGTCTACCATTCTTTTGAAGGGAACCAGACTAGTCTAGTGACTTAAGTATGGCACCGCCCCCCCCCCCAGAAGCCCACTGGTACCCCAGGAGAAGAGGGAGCAGCTTCATTTAATCTCCTGAGACTCCATGAGGGCATGTGGGGAACAGGAAGCAGTTGTGTGGTGACTCACTGGGCAGAGCCAGGTTAAGGGAAGTTGTCTGCGGGCGTCCCTGGGACCGGATGGTGGCAGCACAACTCCAGCCACCCTCATACAGCTTGACCCCACCACACCCCTGGGGAACCAACAAGGTTGCCACCTCCCCAAGACTCTGGCCTCTGTTCGCCTTTCTGGCCCTGAGCCAGAGCTCAAAGAATTCAGACAGTTAGAGCTTCCCTAGACCCTACCCCTACATTTTTCTTCCATCCTGTCATCATAACACACAAGTAGGCTCAGTTAGCCCCCAGCCTTCCTTGGCCACCTGGCCTAAAAGCCCTCCTGCCTACTACCAGCTCTAAAGGTAGGATAGTACAAGGTGTTAGGAGCTCATTGTTCACGCAAGGTAAAAAATTACAACCAGTTCCACTTCCTTAGAGTCAGACCAGGGCTAGAGTGTCATTTTTGGACACAGGAAAACTAAGATGTGAAAGGAGTCTCGGTGGGGCGGTGGCAGAGATACAGTGCTCAGTTCAGACCCTGAGCCCCTGTCCTCCCCCAACCAGTGGCATTGCCTGTCCTATTCCTTCTCTCCCAGAGAGAGAGATTTGGGGGCCTGTGATACAAGAAAAATATTCCTGGCAGTGGAAAAGCTGGATAGAGAACACCAAGACCTGGGAAAATGAGGGACAGGAATGCTGATGCTCCCTCTGTGTGAGCAGAAAGAGCAGAGAGTTGTTAACTGAACCTGACTGGGTACCGTTCCCTGTTCTTACAAAATGCCCAAGCCATTACACAATGTTATATGCCCATTATATCTCAATAAAAAATAAATTTTTTAAAATGCCCAAGCCAAGTTTGGCGGAATGTGTGTCACCCTCTAGTTGGCAGCCCCATGGGGAGGGACAGTGACCCAAGTCCCTGGGGAAGGTGGTCGGCAGCCATGGTACTTCCCCCAAATGAGGTGAGAGCAGTAGGAGGACTTCAGACTGGGCCTCTCAGCCACATTTCTCATGCCTGCCAGCGTCCTGTGGCCTGTGCCTTCCACCAGCTGTGGTGGCAGTGGCAGCAACAACTTACTCATAGGGAGAGGTCCTCGGCAGGTCACAGAGAAGCCACCCCCAGCATTCAGAGGCATGCCCTTTCAGTTTTACTGTCATTGCCAGTGAAACCTGAGCACCTTCCTCCCTGACTGTTAGTGGCCAGGGCCCAGCACTGTGGGCCCCATCTCAGTTGGCACGCACATCTACTCCCCCTGCCCCGTGCCTGTGCCTGTGTCCCTGCAAGTTGCTGTGTGGCAGAAGGCCATGAGAGGGCGTGACAGGGCTGGGACCTGCTTGCTTGGCCCCTGCCAGGTTTGTGTTGGTGCCTTCAGCTCTGTACACAGAGAACACACTGTCTGGGCAGATGCCAGCAAATCAGTTTGCTTCTTGGCCGTGGTCCCCTGAAGAGGAAGCAGCACAATAGTGACCATGTTCTGGAGTGACAGACATACCCAGAGCCTATCTATCTCAAAGGGCCACTGCCACAGAAGGCTCTGTCAGACTTGAGAAAATTGGGCTTTCACAGATGTGTGTGGAGCTTCCCTGAAAGAAGTGAACATCTGTAAGACGAACAAGCACTAGGTCATATGCTTGCCGAGGTGTGGTGCACAGACCACTGGTGCTATAGGAGGTAGTTTTTTTGTTTGTTTGTTTTGAGGAAGATTAGTCCTGAGCTAACATCTGCTGCCAATCCTCCTCTTTTTGCTGAGGAAGACTGGCCCTGAGCTAACATCCATGCCCATCTTCCTCTACTTTATACATGGGACGCCTGGCACAACATGGCTTGCCAAGCGATGCCATGTCTGCACCCGGGATCCTAACCGGCGAACCCCGGGCCACCAAAATGGAACGTGTGCACTTAACCGCTGCGCCACCGGACCGGACCCTAGGAGGTAGTTTTTTAGTGATGCGCAGGAGACACTTTGATTTTTTATTATGGCAATTTAGCTTGGACTGGTAAACGTAGGACTATCCTTGATACCATGGATATCATTGCTCAAGAAGAGGCTAAGCAAAAAAGAATGTGTGTCAATTTAAGTCAATTTAAAGAAAAACATCAAGTAAATAATAGTATAGCTTGTACAGAGTTGTGGCAAAGGAACACAATTAGAACACAAAAGACTAATGTGTAGGAAACACTGTGCTGGTCCACGAGGGGAAGATGGTGGCAGTCTCATCAGTCTCGATGTTGCTCTTTGCAGACATATGAGTTGGATCCTAATCCATCACACTGTCTGGATTAGTGGAGGACCACTGTATGGACTCTTGCTGCCGTGGGAGACTTTGGTACTAATTATTAGTTGTCAGCATCACTTTTTCTGTATAGCCTTTGAGTTTAACTTTTTTTTTTAACTACACAGTGAAGTAAGTTGAAATAACAAATTCTGTTTGGGATACACATATACATCTAGAAGTTTGTGGTGGAGAAGTACCCCTCTCTATGCTGTCTAGATAATGTACATGAAACCACTTTCATATCCAAGTAACTTAACTCTCCCTTGTTGATTTTTAGCCCAAGGTCTTATTTTCAAAGACCTGTTATTTTTAATATCATCAGGGCCCTTCCTCAGTGCTAGGCTGGGTTTTAGTCATGCCCTATTCGCTGGGCCATTTGGTCTGTGTTGATTTTCATTGCAGTGCTTTGACCAGCCTTTGGGCCTGTCCCTCAGGCCTACAGGGGTTGGCTGTTCCTCTGTAGGGGGAAGAGGTTCAGGAGGCAGGATGATGACACACTGTGGAGTCAGGCGCCTGGCTCACCCACCCACTTGCCTGCTCACTCCCTGGCTCACTCACCGTCTGTGTCCCTGTAGGCTGTCCTGGAGGACCACAGTCAGATGAGGCAGATGGAGCTCGAGATCAGACCCTTGTTCCTCGTACCAGACACCAACGGCTTCATTGACCACCTGGCCAGTCTGGCACGGCTGCTGGAGAGCAGGAAGTACATCCTGGTGGTGCCCCTCATCGGTGAGTCAGGCCAGAGCAGCCCTGCACGTGTGTAGCAGCCCCCTCTACACACATGCCCCACAGCCCCGGGGGCCAAACAGGCAGAGCCCTGCTGTGTGTGTAAGACAGGATTTGCAGGGAAGTAGGGAATGCGTGGGGCAAGGAAAATTGTTTAATAATCAAAGCAGTTCAAATTATTATGGCTGATCCATGGCTTAAACTGCTGAGCAAATGGACTCCTGTGTCCCAGCAACCAGAGGCTGCATGAGCCCAGCCCTTGTTTTTATCCTTATAAAGCTTGCAGTAAAACAGCAAAGCTGGTTCCCGTTATTGGTAAACACTCAGCCCTGGCAGATAACGGCAGTGCTGCTGGGTGGTCTGGCAGGGAGGCTGGGAGGATTTTGAAGTGGTTAGATGCCTTTGGTCTGATTGTCTTGTAGCTTTTCATGATCATTCTGTTGGTTCGAGGTAGCATTCTTCTGGCCAATGTCACCCTAAGGCCAGGCTGACAGAAACCCTCCAGAGCGAGCTCTTGGCTCATGCCTGTGAGTTGTGGGTACTTGGGCCCTTACCACTGTCTGGTCATTGGTGCTGGTGCAGGGTTAGCATCCCAGGATGCAGCTAGCTTGCTTCCACCCTCAGGCCAGATGAGCTCAGCTGGGCTGTCTCCAGGGAACTGTCTAGGTATCCTTAGTTCTTGGAGCTCTGTGGTGGGTCAGCCTCAGGATGGGCTTTGGGCTCTGGGCTCTTACCTTACATTGCTGATACAGCTAATATAGCTGATGGCTATCCTGTGGAGGGAGAGGGTCTGAGAGATGATTGGGAAGCCCAGGCTTTTTAACATCTCCTCAGCAGCCACTTGGAGCAAGTTTGGGAGCTGTGTCCTCTGGAAAAGCTGCCAGACTGGCAGTCTGCCTGCCAAGCCACCTCTGACATCCATGCCAAGATGTTCCATTGGGCCTTCCCTCCCAGTCCCAAGTGTCTTAGTGCCAGATGAGGGTGGAAACAAAGGGCAGGAAACATCCGCCCCTGCAGAGGCTATAGAACCCTGGGGGGTTGTGGGAAACACGTTAGCACCACCTGAGAATGTTGGCACTGAAGCAGCCCTCGTCCCGCTTCCACCCTCCCTGTCTTCCTTCCCCCTCCCCATGTGGCCTGGCCAGAACCTCTTAAACCCAGGCCCTTAGACCTAAGGGAAGGTTTTCTGTTCTTCAAAAGTAGAGCAGCTTCTCTCCTCAAGGCAGAGCAGCAAGACCATCAAGTTGTTCCAGCTTCCCCTCTCCCCTCACTGGGCCCTGGGGTTGGGCAGCTTACAGGATGTCTCTGTGCTCTCTTAACCAGGAGATTTTCAAGGGGAAGAAAGTGATTGGTCACTTTTTTGCTAGATGGTAAGGAAATAGTATAACTGAAAGAGGTTGCTGACATCTCAGGAGCCTCCTAGGACTTGGCAGGAGCCTCAGACACCGTCCCAGACAAGCAGAGCTCTTGGTCTCCAGCACTGATTGTGCCCCCACTGTGTGTTCAGTCTCCATGTTCCTAGGGGATCCAGTGAAAGGCAGAGCTGCAGCCCTTGGCCTTGAGGAGCCCTTGGGGCAGTGGGGAAAACCAGATTGGGTGGGGAGGGAGCAAGTAGATGAGAAAACCTGGAGGAGAGGATATATTCAGAATAAATAAACCCCAGGGGCCCTGGACTCTCAGGGGCTGTTGAGAGGACTCCTGTTAGTGAAGCTTCCTCAGTGGACTTCTGCCCTATGCCCAGTACACAAAGGGTTAAGCTGACAGCTTTTCCTGCTTGTTTCTTGTGCTCTTTAACCTGCTTGTGCTCCTTCGGCCTGACCCCAACGTCGAAAAGCCCCGCCTGGTGCAGAAGCACAAACAAGCTTCCCCTTTGAAGCCTGTTTAGTTTGGAAGCAGGAAAGCAGATTTTGGGATGGAATACCAGTTTTTCGTGTTTGATGTTCTGTTTGCTGTACCATAAACTCATCCTCCACTACTCCCCAACCTCAGCCATACTTTGTGTGGACACTGCAGCCTCAGGTTGCTGGAAGCATGGGCATCGTGTCTGTATGTGTGTGTGTGTATTCCCACACGGGCCCTTTTCAGAAAGTGTCTCTGAATACCCAGACAGTGAGTGCCAGGCTTACCATGGAACAGCATGCTCATGCCGACTCCCCAAGCCATGAATCATTGTACTGAGGAGAGGCCTCAGACCCCAAACTCTCCCAGAGCCCCCAAGGAGTGCATATTTCCCACTTGACCTCAGGCTTTTGGCTGGAATTTTGGAAAGAATCTTCACCAGAAAATGAAGCCGTGTCCCAGACACAGAGGCAGGCAGACAGGCGCACGCGCACGTGCAGTATCAAAGGAGGTAGATGTGCCAAGGGCATGGTTTTGGGGAATACCAAGGCCCTTGCAAGTGAGGCTGTGACTGCTGTTTCTCACTTGGTGACCTCCCTGCACTCTGCTGGGAGGTGGGGTATAGAACTCTGCCCCTCTTGGACTGCTTCAGTTGGGGGCCCAAGAGGATGAGGAAGAGTGCCTCTTTCCCTTTAGCTGCTATGTACCCTTGCCTCTCCTGAGGGACCCTTTCAATTTGATCCTATAACTAAGGAATGCAACAGAGGGGCCAGGTTTCTTCCTCTGAATATGGCAGCTCCAGAAAATCCCTGTCAGTTCCTCCCAGGAGGAGGGCGGGGCTCGAGGGGAGAGTCAGAAAGGGGCTAGAGCACTGTGGAGAGTCTGGGACAGTTCTTGCCCTCCAAGGTCCCCTAGTTTCACTGGAAGACTTCTCTGGGGTAGGATGGCTTCTGTGGTCTGGGAAGGGACTGGCTGGGAAAGCGAGGCCTAGAGTGAAGGCAGACATAATTGCTGATTGCTGAAACTGATACATTGTGGGACTGTGTCTCATCAGTGATCAATGAGCTGGACGGCCTGGCCAAGGGACAGGAAACAGACCACCGGGCTGGGGGCTATGCCCGGGTGGTGCAGGAAAAGGCCCGGAAGTCCATCGAGTTCCTCGAGCGGCGATTCGAGAGTCGGGACTCTTGCCTACGGGCTCTGACTAGCCGTGGCAATGAACTGGAATCCATCGCCTTCCGCAGTGAGGACATCACTGGCCAGCTGGTGAGACCCCTGGCAGGAAGGGAGAACCCACAGCCAGCCTTCAGAACAGGGTCTTCGGGAGGGAGGGCCTAAAAGAAGGTCAGTCAACTTGGGCAGCTGAGGGGGCAGCCACCATCGAGGCCCAGAGGGAGAGTTCCTTGTCCTCTAGATCACTCTTGACCCAGCCAGGGAGGGTCAGGGCCTGTATGGAAGGGACTCTGAGATGTTACCCCAGAGGCAGAGGCTACCTGTGCCTCTTCTGCATGGCGCCCCCTCCTGTTCACTGGCACTTCTCACACTGTCTTCCTCCAGGGTAACAATGATGACCTGATCCTCTCCTGCTGCCTCCACTACTGCAAAGACAAGGCTAAGGACTTCATGCCCACCAACAAAGGTACAGCTTTGCCTCTGCTTTGGGAACATCCATCCCCCGACCCTACGTTGTCCTACCATCCTCAGCCTTAGGGAAGAGTTTCTTCACTGACTCCAGCCTGGGAAGTGTGAAGACTCAGGCCTGCTATAAGCCTGAAGCCAGCCCAGTTTCCTACCCTCCTGGAAGTCAGACCTCCCTGTCACAGCTCCCCCACCCCCAGGTGGACCCTGGGCCAACTAGAGATAGGCCTAGCCCAGGAAGCCAGGCTCTAGGCAGTGAGCTCTCCCACTCGGGGTGCATCCATTTCCTTTCTTGGGTCCTTGGTGAGTTATCTGACAGCAGGAATGTCTTTGTGATTCAGTGTAGCTTGTTCTGGCTGTGGTCTCCTGAGCCCAGCCCTCTACAGCACTGAGAGAGCAATCCCCAGTGGTCCCTGGGGCCCACCTCCCTTTTCCTGGCTCTGCTCACCCACTCAGTTCATCCCTAAATGTTTACCCCTATCAGGCCGAGGGTGGAGGTACTTCCCCAGCAAGCAGTGGTCCTTTTCTTCCTATCTCTATGGTTGTGCCCTTATAGCACTTTGGAAGCAGGTGAGAGCTTGGACCGAGCCCCCAGCCCAGTTTTCAAGACCTTTTCGGTGAGCAGAATCCCTCCTTTGGACCAAAGGCCTGCCCTGGGGCTCTCTTCCAGGTTCTTAAGCACCTCACCCTCAACCTAGAACTGTCTTTCCTGCACAGCCCCTCAGAGTCAGCAAGACTCAGGGGTTTTCTGCTCCTGACTCCCAGGAGTCTGACATTTCTTCTTTTGGAAGGAATTCCTAGGAGTTTCTAGCTCAATGTCATCTGCGGAGCTTGTAATTCTCACCATTTGGTTTCTGTCCACGTATATGTGGTCTCTTGTCGTTTACTTTTTGTCGTTGTCGTCCCTCTTTCGCCTTTCCTCATTTTCCGAGCCCTGGCTTCCAGGCTGGTCTGGGCATTGTCTTCTGTCCTGCTGCTCCTCCCATCCATGGTACACTGCAGCCCCTCATTCCTCCCTAAGTCTCTGTATCATGGCTTATACGTCCTGTCCCTTAGAGTCGGATCTGGAGCATTCAGGTGGTAAAAAGGAGGCCTGGCTGAGCCAATCAGAGGAGCTTGGGCTCTGCTTCCAGCAGCTTCCTAGAGGGGCACCTTCTGAGGGAGAGGTAGGCAGGACTGTAGAAGGCCTTGTTGGGAAGTATGGTTCAGATACTGCCGTGGCCCCACCCAGCTTCAGAGCTGTTTCTTTCTTAGCAGAGACACATTTTGGCTTTGGCTCTACTAGTCTCCCCACCCCCATTTCACCCCAAACAGCCTACAGGAACCCATTGCCATCCTGGGGACCGCCCCTATCAGAATTACATCAGCAACGGCTGGTGTAATCAAACCCCATTTGTCAGTGTGAATTCTTAGCAGATTAACTTGTCAGATTCACAGAGAAACCGTCACCAAATGTTTATGTGTAAACGATGTTGAATTTTAAAATCATGTGGATTATGGCGGATGGGGCCTGACAAGATGACAGTCTCTGGTTTCTAACAAAGTGAAGTTACCAGTGTCAAAACAGAGGATGTTTATTGTTAAAAATGTCTCAAAGTATCCACAGAAACCCCTGCAGACCCCTGCCAGCAAAGCTGGGCCTTGGTTGGCTGACCTAAGGCCTGGGACTCTCCTGGTGTGAGTCCCAGGGCAGGAATGGTGGGGCTGCAGACAGACTCGGCAGCCAGCTTGGAGCCCCACACAGCACCACACGACACCACTCAACCCCACCACACACCCCAGAGGGGCCAGGCCCAGGCATTGAGCAATCTCAGAGCATCCCCTCTACCCAGGGCTGCCTTCCTCTCCTTTTCTGCCTACCACAGCCTCTCACCTTTCATCACACCCTTCTTCCACCTCTCCCCCTCTCTCACCACCATCGGACCCCATGAGCCTCTCCCTCCCTCGTCCTCAGTACTCCTCTCAAGGCTGACAGCCAGTTCTCAGCCTCCCTGCCTGGAGCTGGCAATCCTGAGACTGCTCAGATCTGACATGGACATTTGCAGTCCCCCGGCCCCGCCAGCCCCCGCAGTCAGTAAAGCCCCACAGGAGGTTTCCTCTGCCTCACTGTCTGCTGGGCCTCCGTCAGGAAACACCCAGCTTGGGGTTGAGAAGTGGACCTGCCACTGGAGGGGCCTTACCAGGGGTGGGGATGTCACTTGTGTGAGTACTTGGCCCTGGTTTAAATTCTCCCCAATACACTAAAAGGTTAGGGAATTAGGGGAAAAGAGGGGGTGGAAGACATCCTGCTAAAAAAGTCATCTGAAAAGAATGAGGCTGTCTGTGCTGATAGAGAAAGATCTTTAAAATACATAAAATTTGAATAAAATAAGTATGGCTAGTATGATTGTAATATTATAAGAGGAAAAAGCTTATATAACAAGTATATATACTAGTAAATGTGCATAAAGAAATCTGGAAGCATACACAGATCTACCCCTGGGGAACAAGACAGACACACATGGAGGGAGACAACTGGGAGGACCATCCTGACTTTACCCTTTCCTTTTTCTTCCTCTGTACTGTTAGGAGTTTTCGCCACATGCGTGGATTACTTTTACTTAACAGAGGAAATCATTTGGCTATACTCAGGGCTACGTTGGCACGGCTCTGCCAGGGATTCTTGCTCTCCTCTGCTTAGAGCTCCCGTGAGCTGACTGCTCTCCTCACACCCAGGAGCCCTGGATACACTTTATATTCCACCTTGAGTTTCTACCTCTTAATACCCAAAGCATCAACTGCTGGTCTTGGAGGTAGAGAATATGCAAAAAGAGAGGGATCTTGTGAGTCCAGGACCAGCCATGCAGTCAGAAAGAGTAGAAAGAAAAGGGTCTTCTACTCCCTCAGTTCAGAGTCCTGGGAGAGGGGTCTGTGGAGGCTGGTGGCTTGGGCAGCTTGCAGGGCACGAGGCAGCACAGTCCTATGCTGGAGGCAGGGCTCCAAAGCAGAAGGCCAGCCACAGCCCAGCCTGGCCCTCCGTAAGTCAGTAGGGGAGGGGCACCCCCCGCTGATTGTCTTCGTCAGGTAAAGGACTTGGGGGAAGGCTGAGAGATGGCTGGCCTTGACCCCCCAGGACCAAATTTCCCTCTAGAGAGAGGAGAGGCAGCCAGCGCCTCTGCCAACTGCCCTCGGTGAAGTCCTTCTCTCTTGTGCCAACAGAGGAGCCAATCCGGCTACTGCGGGAGGTGGTGCTGTTGACGGATGACCGGAACCTGCGTGTGAAGGCACTGACGAGGAATGTGCCTGTGCGGGACATCCCAGCCTTCCTCACGTGGGCCCAGGTGGGCTGAGGGGGCCTCACCGGGGCCCACCCCCATGGAACCGTTCCTGAGAGGCCACCAGGCGCACAGTGTAGCATAGAAGATGCCCACGTGCCTGAGCCACCAATCCACCCAGACAATAAACCATCCTCTTCCAACCCACGCCGTGGCCATGCTGTGGGGGAGCTGCTCCTTACAGAGCCCCTCCCAAGGGTCGGGCGGAAACTGCTGGGACCCTCCTCGGCTGCCAAGATTTAGCAGGGAGGTGGCTGGCTGCAGTGACAGCAGGTGGGCCAGCCAGGTAGGCTGCCCACACTCTGAGCCTTTCTCCCTCCCCATGTCTAGTTCAAGGGCTGGGAGAAGGCCTTCTCGGCCCCAGGACTCAGCCACTTTCTCACCTGGAGATGGGGCAGGGGGTTAAGAGTTTCCATCAGATGCAGGTGGAATGACGGGTCCCTTTGATTTTCTTCAGAATCCCTGTCCTGAATGTGTCCAAGAGGCTTTGGTCATGCCATGAAGAGAGTGCCCAGGGTTTGTCTCTCTCCCTGAGGCCTGGATTCCCCACGGACCTAAGTTGGGTTCTGGACCCCACATCCTGAACAGCAGCCCTAGGCCCACGCCTCTTCTACCCCACCCCCAACACAAACACACACCCTGCTGCTCTTCTTCCTGCCCTTATCAATCTGGGTCCATTGCACTTTGCCACTTATTTTCCCCTCGGATGGTCATGGGTCTGGAGGGAAGGGACATCCAGTCTCAGGCCCATGCTCCCTGGGTGGCCTTTGCCTTCTCCCTCCCCCCTCATCAGCCTTCCTTTTACTCTAGTTCCCCACTTTACGAAATGTCCTCAGGTTCTTCTTAGTGCTCCCCTCCCTGTCCTCCCTCTCTCCCTCCTGAGTCATCCCCTTCACCCTCCTTCCCTTTCTAGTTGACCCCTCTCACCTCCCTGGTCCCCTCCATTTCCTCACCTCAGTTCCCCCAAGGAGGTTCTCACTCTGAATCTTCCTCCTCCGGTACCTGGGACAGGAACCTAATAAAGTTTTTCCACCCCTAACCTCCTTTGCCTGGCTCCTGTGCTCCGAGAAACTTCCAGGCTTGTACAGCCCAGCCTGAGGGTAGCCTGAAGTTTCACCCTGTTTCTAGCTTTGCCCTGGAAGAACTTGACACAGGGGCCCTTTGGCCTTGGAGTTTTTTGTTGCCGCTGGCACCTGTGTTCAAAATCTCACTCTGGAGGCTGCCTTCTGGGAATGTGTTCTCCCAATCCAGGGACGGGGATGAGGGGGACTTAGAGGGAAGGCAGTTCTGAGGAGGAGCCAGGAGTAAATTTTGATGGGACCAGTGAGGGAATCTGCCAGAGCACCATCTGACTTCACAGGTTGCCCTGAAGATGAGAGCAAGGCTGTGCCTTCCCTGAGGCCCAAGACTATGCCAGAAGGAAGGGGGACTGTGCAGGAGAGCCAGGGCCAATAGTTTGGGGGTATGAGCCCCCCAGGGCCTCAGAAGACTGGGCTGTTTAGGGTACAGGGTCCCCGGCCTCTCTTTTGAGAACTTCTCCCTGGATGAAGGCCACTGACTGGGTGGGTGGGAGACCTGTCTCTCCTTTCTGTCCCATTTGCAGCACTGGTTTTGTTTCCTTAATAAATTTTTAGTTATGAAACATACCTGACCTCTTGCTGATCTGTCTCTGGGACTGGGGAGGGAGAAGGTCCAAGTCTCTGCACTTGTATGGGGGTGTGGGTCTGCCCCCTCCACCCACCCTGGTGCAGCCCACCCAGGTCCTTGTGCAGGGTGGAAGAGAGCAGCAGGGTCCAGGGTCCTTGGTTACTGCTTTATTGCTGTTTGGTTCGAGTATAGAAAATGGAAGCGGCTCTGGAAGAGCCTGTGTACAAGGTAGGAAATATACAAACGAGGAGGAGGGAGCTAAAGAGACCACGTTCCAGCCCAGCCCAGCCTGGGCTCGGGATGGGGGGCTGCCCAGGGCGCATGCAATAAATATGGTCCGGGGCCCCAGGGAAGGAGAGGGACACCACACCGCGGGAGTGGGAGACCGGGTAGGCCAGGGCTGTCTCAGCCCTCTGACTCCAGAGGGAGGGAAGGGTTGGCCCTGGGGCTAGTGCCACTTGTGCAAAATGAGGAACTTCACATTATCAGTCCCGGGGCGGGCGGGAGCGGGGGGCAGGGGGCCCTCCGGCCGGCTCAATCCCCTCCCCGCTCCCCAACTCTGCCCAACGCTCCGACCCCAGCGGGGAGATTCACAGTGAGAATGGGTGTGGTCGCAAGGGCCGGAGGTAGGGCTGGGAGCGCCCCAACAGTGACACCCCTCCCCCCAAGAGCAGCACGGAGCCGGGGAGGGGGCCAACAAACCACAGGAAGAGGCGGAGAGGGGCCGGGGGTCTCCTTTGGTCAAAGCTGATATCAAAAATATAGATCTCCCTTCCCCCATCCCACCCCTGTCCCGGGGTTTTCCCCCCACCCCCACCCCCAGGCTAAGGCACAAAGCAGTGAGGCCAGGTGAGGCCGCAGAGAGGTGGGGCCGCCGCCACTGCGGCGACGCTGCCGCTGCTACTACAGCTGTCCGGGCGCGGTGTGCCTGCTCGCTGCTGCCGCCGCCGCTCCCTGGGGGCGCGGGTCGAGACCACGCGGCAGCGACGACGCGGGCCGGCCAGAGGCGCCCTAGGTGGGGGAGAAACGGTCGATGGTCCGGCCGTCGGGTCCAGCGGCCAGGTGCGCTCCCTGGCTCAGCACCTCGGCCGCCTTGTCCGGGCTCAGGCCCAGCTCCGCCGTGAACTTAGCCAGCGGGTAGAGGCTCTCGAGCGCCACCTTGGGGTCGTGCAGGAAGTGCGTGGTCTGCGCCAACAGCTCGGCCGCGGCTGCCTTGTCCTGCTGCTTCAGGCTCAGCTGTTCAGCCGTGAGGCGGGCCACAGCAAAGACGCCCTCGGGGAAGTCGAGCTTGCCCTTGCCATCCGGGCCGGGGACGCCAGGTAGCCCCCCCAGACCCGCCAGCGCACTGGCTGCGCCGGCCGCGCCACCCACGGCGTGCATCTTCATGTGGCTGATGAGGTTGCGTTGCTGTGCGAACTTGCCGCCGCACACCTGGCACTCGTAGGGCTTCTCGCCCGAGTGGATGCGCATGTGCTCCGTGAGGCGGTACTGGCGCGTGAAGCGCATGCCGCACGCGTCGCACGCGAAGGGCTTGAGGCCCAAGTGGCTGCGCATGTGGCGCGTCATGGTCCCGCGCTGCGTGAACTTCTTCCCGCAGATGGTGCATGGATAGGGCCGGGTCAGCCAGTGCGTCTTCTCGTGCTGCCGCAGCGTGGCCGGGTCCTTGTAGCTCTTGTCGCACGACGCGCAGCGGTACGGCCGCAGCAGCTCACCCAGGCCGCCCGGGGCCCCAGCGACCTTGTCCCCACCGCCTCCAAAAGGGGGCCCTAGGCCGGCGGCCCCGGCAGCTACCTCAGCCGCCTCGGCCCTGCCATACAGCGCCTCCTCCTCCTCCACGTGAGCCTCTACGTGCGCATTCAGCTGCTCCGAGCTGGGAAAGCCCTTGCCGCACGGGATGCACACGTACAGGTTGTCACCGAAGCTCTCAGGCTCGCCGTAAGCCAAGTGCGGGCATGGGTAGCCCTCGAGGTGGCCGCCGGGCGGGCTGGGGTCTTCGCTGCTGCCCGTCTCCTCGCTGCTGCTCTTGTAGTCGTCGCCGTCACCGCCTGCGCCAGGCCCGTCCAGGCTGCCCGGGTAGCGCGGCGGCGGCCCCAGGCCGAGCGGGGGGCCCCCGGGCGAGGCGGCGGGGTCCCCGCCACGCTCCTCGCAGCGCTCGCCCGGGGAGCCGCGCTCCCGGCCCAGCTCGTCGCCGTAGCTCCCCAGGCCTGGCTCATGCTTCATCCAGCGGTAGAGGAGACTGGGCCCGTCGGGGCGGCCGGGGGGCTCGGGTCCCGGGCTGCCGCCGCCGCCACGGAACGGGTCCGGAGGCGGGACGGCCTCCTCCAGCTTCTGGAAGAGCGGCGGCAGGGCCAGCGGCGGCTCCTTGTAGGCTGCGGGGCCGGCGCTGGGAGGGCTGTCTGGGCGCGGGGGCAGCTCGCGTTCGCCCGGCGGCCGCTCAGGAGGCGCGGAGCCCGGCGGGCTTTTCTTGGACAGGTCCAGGCCGCAGAGCGGGGAGCAGCGGCGCTCCGGGGCGCAGAGGGCGGCAGCCGGGCCGGGGCCCGAGGCGTACAGCTCCGCGCAGTGCGTGTTCACGGCGGCCTCGGGGCCCGACGGCGGCTCGGCGGCGGGCGGCGGCGGAGGCCCGGCCGGGGACGAGTAGCAGGCCTGGATGACGGGTGTGGCGGCCCGCAGGCCCCGGCCCGGCCGCCCATAGGGTGCGTAGCCGCCGCCGCCGCCGCCGCCGCCCCGCAGGTGGCAGTACTTGCCGTGGCGCTTGAGGCGCTTCTTACACAGCGCCACGAGGTCGGGGATCTGCAGGTAGCTGGCAGCGGCCAGCACGGCGCCCAGGCTCGGCTCGGCCCCCGGGGCCACGGACGCCGCCGCCGCCTCTGCGCCATCAGCCAGGCGTCCGGTGTAGATGAAGTCCAGGACCAGGCGGAACACGGCCGGGCTCACCATGTCATGGTCCAGGTTGAGCAGGTTGTCATGCACCACCAGGGACTTGAGGTAGGCGCTGCTGGCCGCCAGCACGTTCTTGTGTGCGCGAAAGAGGGCGTTCTGCACCACGATGATCACGTCGCACAAGAAGCCCTTGGTGCGCTGGTTGTTGAGCTGCAGCAGCAGCTGCCTCGAGTGGCCGGGCGCCTCCATCGTGTCCAGCATCGTCTGCCCAGCACAATCTCCTGCGGGGACACACACCAGCCGGGTCAGAGCCGCACCGAGCCCTGGCTGCCTGGACCCAGCCCGGTGCTTCTCCCCTCCACTTCCCCTTCCCCTCGGCTAGGCCGGGGCATCAGCACCGCGGCCTGGGCATTGGCGGGCTATCGGCCGCCTCCGAGTGTGGGAGCCTGGGCCGGCAGGCCCGGCCAGAGGAAGGAGCAGGAGAGTGGCTGGTGGAGAGGAGGCCGGGCGGCCTGCACCTCAGGCCCGGATGCCGCCGGCCACACAGGCTGGGTTGTGGGGACTTCCGAGGAGAAAACTGTTCGGGCGAAGTGACCCTTTCGGAGACAGTTACCCGACTTGAGGAAAATGTCCGCTTCAGGAAAAGTCATTCAGGGCCGAGAAGTTTGCCCAAGTGGGATATAAGGGAGCCGAGTAAAAAGCACCTCCCGCCTCGGGAGAAGTTGCCCCAGCTGGGGGAAGTGATCCGGAGCAGGGGAGCGCGGTGCCCGCCGTGGCGCCGCCCTGGCCGGGGCTGTCAGGCCCTCATTTGGGGCCCGGGCGGCAGCCGCGGCGCGGGGAGCGGAGGCAGCGGCTGCCTTGGCGGGCAGAGCTCGAAGGCCGGGCCCCGGCACGGGGAGGGCGTTATATCGGGGCAGGAGGCTGAGGCAGGAAGCAGGTGGGGGGGAGGGGGGAGCCACGCAGTTCCCAGGGGAGGGAGGGGGCAGCGCCCCGGGCGGGCACGGCGCGCAGCCGGCTGCGGCCCTGACCCGGCCTGCGCCCCACCCGCGTCCCGGCCCCGGGCCTCGGCCTCTGCTCTGCATTCGCGGGCCGGGAGCCTCCCTCCCCAGCTCCCCTCGGCCCCTTCTCCACGCGAACTCCGCCGTCCCAAACTTGGGGAAAAGTTTCCCAACTTCAGACAGGCCAGGAGGAGCGCGCCAGCCCCAGTCCCTCGGCTCCCAGCTTTTCCTCTCGGCCCCCAATTTCGGCAGCCAGGCGTTTGCGGGGCCTGAGCCGATCCCTGAGCTCCCCTGCCCGCCCGCTCGCCCGCCCGACCCTGTTCCCCTCCTGGCCCGCAGGGCCTCGCAGCCCGTTACCTGTGGCCGCAGCCCGACCGGGCTTCCCTCCCCGAGGCGGTGGCAGCTCCTAGCCAGGGCCCCACCCGCCCCGCTGCCAGGCGCCGAGCTGTGCCAGGGCAGCGCCCCTGCCAGCCCCGCCCGCCAGCTCCCCTTCCCTTCCTCTAGCCTCTTCAGCCCATGTGCGGGCAGAACCGGCCCCGGGCCGCTGACCCCGCCGTGAACCCGGCGCAGAGCAGCGGCCCGGAGGTCCTGAGTCCTCTAGGGGCGACACCCCGAGACCTGAACCCCAGCCGCGCTGGGGTGCCCGAGCCAGAGGATGCGCCCGAGGCGGTAGCGCGCGAGGACCGGGCTGTCCGGGTCCCCTGTCCCTCCCGGTCCCCAGCCCCAGGACCCACCTGGGGGGCATGTCGGAAGCCCCGGGCCCGGCTGCCGGCGGATCCAGGGGGGACGTGGCTGCGCTGCGCTGCCCTCCGCCCGCCGGGCCCCCGGTCGGTCTGTCTTGCTGGTCCGTCCTCCCCGCGTCCTGGTCGCGTCTCAGCCCCGCCGCGCTTTCCGCACACTCTTATCTGGAGCGGCCCGGCCCGGCAGGCGCTGCTGCAGCTATGGCGCCACCTCGCGGCCGCGCGGGGCTTTGCGCAGCACAGCCGCGACCTCCCTCCCGCGCACCTGGGTTGGAGGTTCGCAGATACTGCTCTGGACCGGGAGGGGGGCCTATTCGCAGGTTCACCCTCCCAGATGTGCCCACTTGGGGACCCAGGCCCCGGACCTGAGAGCCCCACAAACCTCGGGGTTTTGAGCTGAACGCTCCCGTGTACGTATTTCTAGATTCTCACATTGCCCCAATTCAGAGAAGTCTTGCCCCCAAGGAGGGGACTCTGGTGACAGTGGCTGGTGGGAAGGAGGTTACAGAAACCCTAACGGAGAAGAAGGTAGACAAGATCTTAGGGGACTCTCCTTAGGCATTCCTAGATGGAACTGTCCATTTATACCCACCACCCCCAACACATCCACCCTCACTCAGCCACATGGGTTAGGTACGCACAGAATAAACCTGTTTGCACCCAGACGGTCTCCGGGCATTGACACCTGCGGGCACGCCTGTTTGCACAGAACACACCTGCCCCCTTCCGGAGTCCAAGCCCTGAGGACTGGACTCCAGGGGCTGCTACGTAGGGCCCTTCGTGGACCTGAGTAGAGGTGTTACAAACAAACAGACCTGAACTTTCAGGTCTCTGGAAGGATCCCAGGACATTCGAACGGGAATGGCTGGACAGCGCCTCTTGGAGGTCCTGCAAGAGAGACCCAGACCCCAGATTCCCTATGTGAGCCGTTTTGAGGGACCTGCCTGGACCACCTCCTCTCCAACCCACGGACCCGAGAGAAACGTGACAGGAAGGCCTGCAGGCCGGGATCCCCCGCAAGGTCCTGCATCCCCAGGTGAAGGCCGGGTTCTTGCAGGTGACGCCCCTTCTGGGAGGGAGGGGACCCTGCACTGGCGCGCGGGCACTCGCACGGCTACTCCGGAAGTGTCCCCGCGCAGCCCAGCCGCCTCAACGGCCGGTAGCTAGCGCCGGGTCACCGCGGCCCACGCTCCGCCTCCTCCCCGCGCCTCCTGACCCCCGCCTACACGTGGGGGGTGGGAGTGCGTCCCCGAGAACGCCTGCAGCTTCTGATTGGCTGCTCTTCCCTCAGCCGCCGCGCGCGAGAGGCTGGGGCTCAGAGTTACCATAGTAACCGATGAGGTTCGCCCAGATCGCGTCTCTCCAAGGCCTTGGAGAGCTTAGCAACTCGCAGGGCCGCTGGGCAGGTGGGGGCCGCGCTCGCCACCCCCCGCGCGGTCCTCCGCCCCCACGCCCCTGCTAGAGGTAGTGGCTGAGTCATTCATTGAGGGGCCGCCGGCGCAGCCGCTCGTGGTCCGTGACAGACACCAAGGTCTCAGGCGCCCCCCAGAGGCTCTCTTTCCTCCACAGGCGACTTCATGGCCTTGGGGCCAGGCGGCAGCTCCTGGTCCCCGCAGGTCCCTCCGACTCCCACCGAGTCTTGAGTCCGTGTTCTGGATCTATCTTATCCAAGTCCTCTCCTCCGTCTCCCCACGGGGTCCTCACTAGAGAAGTAGTGAGGTTCCAAGAATGAAAATTGTGGGCTCCCGAGCTTCCAGCCTCTAGGGGAGACGGACCCCCACATCTTGGCCAAGGGACGTGCGGCTGCGTCGAGGTGGAAAAATGTATGGAGTGCTGGAGGGAGACTGGAAGGCTCCTCAGAAGAAGTGCTCTTAGAGGTGGGCTTTGATGGACGAATAGGTGTTCTCACCCTAGACAGGAAGGCGTTCCTTGGAGCAGAGAACCACTGGGGCAAAGACTGGAGACAAAAAACATAAAGAAAAAGAAAAGGGAGGGGGAACTCTAGGAGACCAGATCCCAAAGTGTGCGTGATCTCTCTGACTCCGTTTCAGCTGTTATCTTTTATCCTTGTGATGGGGCCAGATCCTAGCCCCACAAGGAGCCCCTCAGCCCAGTGTCTCTTTTGTGCGGTGCAGTCTGTGGTCCACTGTGCCCACTGTCTTTTTCTTCAACACTCTCCCCAAGTTAACTCACTGCCCCAGCCCCTACCCTCAAGCTGTCCTTACATTTGTATGGGAGGGTCTTACAGACCTTCCCCCAGCCCAGCTGCCGTCCTATGAACTTCCCCCTTCTTCAACCTTTGACCTTTCCCTCCCTCCCTAGTTTCACCTACCCTGGCTGTTGCTGCCCCCTCCCCACCCCAATCTGGCTCCTCCTCCCTCTGAACACACTCCCTATTTAGAGGCTTCCTCAATTGATGGAGCTAGGCTGAGCCAGGATCCTTCATTCCCCTGCTCCTGTCGAGGGGAACTCTCCCGGCATGGTGTGGGCCCTTCCTGCCAATTCTGATCTCCAGGAACTCTAGCTCCTCCTGTTGGAAGTGGTCTCTGCCCCGCCAAACCCTGGAGACCCCTCTCTGCCAAGCTGCTGAGCCCTTGGTCTCCTTCACTCCTTATCACCCTTGTGTGAGCTCTGCCAATGCCCATCATTCCACAAATGGGCCCTAAACGCAGTCCACTGTGTGCCAGGCTCTGAAAATGGCACTGCCAACCTGTCCTCCTGCACTCCACTGGCTGAGGCTCTTCCTCTTGCCTCTTCTCCTGCCACCTTTTCCCCAACTGCCCCATAGAGAACCCCCTTGTTCATTTCCGGGGAGTGCAAGCCACCTCCTCAACTCTTCTGCCTTCCTTTGGGTCTCCAACTCCCGATTGGTACCTGGACCCCCACTGGACCTTCCCTTCCAGGCCCAGCCTCCTCCTACAAAGCCTTCCAGGACCTCTGAGCTCCCGCATTCTTTTTCTTCATTTTCCGGACACCACAGCTCTAGAAGCAGCCCTAGACCCCTCCTAGGGTCCAGCTTCCTCTCCTGAGCCCACTCCCCCCCCCCCCCCCAGTGGCCTGCGGTATAGCCCTTGAGAGGTATCTTGTGGCTTCACAGAGCCGTCGGGTTCAGCAGGTGAGGAATGGGAATGGGGGCTACCGGGTGAGACCCTCTGGAAGGCGAGCAGGGTGGGGTTGCGCCCCCAGGTGTTTCAGAGTGAATAAACATGTAACGGACTCCTTCACTCTCCCTGCACTATCCTCCCGCCGGCCCCCAGCCCGCAGTTCCGGAAAGTTAACCCCTGATAGACCGGCACAGGGGGCTCGGGCTCCCCCTCCCGTTCCTGCTTCCGTGAGCCCTCTTCCCCCTCCCAGCTCCCTGTCGCCTCGGTACCCCCCCCCCTCGCCTCGCCACTATAAATAGCCCCTCTTCCCGTTTCCTAAATTCCCTGCTGACGTCGGCAACGCGTCAGTGTGTAGGAGCCGCGGCCGCATGAATGAGCCGCCGCACGAGTACTACGCGCTCCTATAAAAGCCGCCGCGCCAGCCGGGCTGCGGGAGGCGAACGGGCGCGGGCGCGACGCGGCTCGACAGGTAAGCGGGACTGACCGACCGACGGGAGACAGATGGACCCACGCACGGACACGGACAGGAGGGCAAGGAGGAGACCGGCAGGCAGCAGGTTGGAGGGCCCCTACAGGGGTGGGGTTGGGGACAGGGTGGGGTACGAGGGTCCCCTCGCAGCTGGTGGAGCCGGGCCGGAGGCGTACACGGAATCCCGTGCAGCACCTGCCCGCTCCTGGATGGAGACGCAGCCACTTCGGAGGAGCATCTAACAGAGGATGGACCCCAGAGTCCCCGCAGCTTTTCCTGGGGCTCCTGCGCCATTCTCCCAAGAAAGTGGGGCGAAGGTGCTCGCGCCCCCTCCTCCCCCTCCCCGCAGCACGGTGACTCAGCCTCGCTGCCCCTGGCCAGCTGAGCGGGGGATCGGGCAAGGGACAGACGCCCACCTGCCCGCCGCCCGGGCCGCAGCTCTCTCGGGACCCCAGCCCCGCATTCAGCCGGGGCGCCCCCTCCCCGTCCTGTCCCGTCGGGCTGGTCGCTCTGCGCCCCCGACTTCCCGCCTCTGCGCGAGGAGCTGTCCTCTCAGGACCAGGAGGGGGCGGGGCCTCAGCCGGAGTGCCCCGCCCCACCCCCACCGACCCCCCTCCACCGGAAGTGCCTCTCCGCAGGGACATCTTTGACGTCACAGGGCTTTGACGTCAAGGGCCGCGTGCCTGTCCGCGAGCGATGGGGCCGAGAAGGGCGGGAGACGCGGGGGAGGAAGAGCAGCAGCGCCCCCAGCTGCGGGCGACAGTGGCACTCCCGCCCGGGCAGCGCGCCGGCACCTTGGCTCTAGACTGCTTACTGCCCGGGCCGCCCTCAGTAACAGTCTCCAGTCACGGCCACCGACGCCTGGCCCCGCCCCAGGACCGCAGACCCGGCCACCTGCCGCACCCCTGGCCCCTCTGTCCCCGGGGTCTTCCAGCCCCAGCTCGCTGCCCGCGGCGCCGCTGTCCGCGGTGCTGATCCAGCTCAGGCGCCGCCATCGGGCCGTCCCGTCCCTGGTCCCCAGGGACTGCGGGGGGCGGCAGGCCCACAGGTACATCGCACAGGCCCGGAGCAGTCCCGCGCCCCGTTCCCTCCGCGCGCGCGCCGCCCCCTCACCCCCCCGCACCCCGCGGTCCTGACGTCAGCCTGACTGGAGCTGCCGCGACGCCGTCAGCAGCGCACGCCCCGCCCCCGCGTCTCCAGGACAACCGTGGCTTTCGATTGTTACTGTGGGAACCGGAGGTAACAGTCTACAGCCATGGTCGCCCCGCAGCACGCCCACGCGCCGCGCCACGCCGCGCACTGCCAGCCCGAGAAGAGGGAGACCTGGAGCAGGAGGAAGCGGGGGCGGCGAGTCCAGATCCGATGCGTCTGTGGGGATGGCGGGAGGGGCGGCGCAGGGAGGCGGGCTACTCCCTGGTTTGACTGCCGCGCGTTCACCCAGGCAAAGAAGAAAACACGGTCTGCGGAGTATGTCTGACCCTCCGCCTCAGTGACCGTCCTGTCCTCCTAGCTAAGGTATTGCAGCCAGGGGATGGTGAGAGAAGGGGCAGTTCTGGGTTTTGGGTTCTTTTTGTCTCCTTGGTGGGAGGGAGGCTGCTGGGACCTGGAGACAAGAAAAAATGTTGCCTCCTGGGGATTGAAGGGGATAGATGGAGGAAAGTTTTCCTATATACGCCACAACCTCATTCTACCAGGAACCTCTGAATAGGCAGAGGGCGAAGAGTAACCCTTGAACCCATTTCCTGATGGAGTCACAGCCTCCCTGTATTCTGCTCCCCCCTCTTTCTACCTCTGAACCATGTAGGATGATAAGAAGGGTCCCAAACCCTCAGGAAGCCGATGGGCTAGTAAAGTTAACCTAAAGTGTTGTCTGAACACATTAGCATCCTTCCCTGGGTGTATCTCTAGGTGCTGGATTCCAATTTGAGACAGTGTCTCAAATTAGCCCTAAAGAGGGGTAGTGAATATCAGAGGGGCTGAAGTCTTGTTGCGCCAGTGAAGTGTGAGCAATGACCTCTTCAAAAACATTGTGTATGTCACCTGCCACCACCAACAACACCTGTTGCAGGGGCTGACTCTTGGATATTCAGTGCAGGATTTCCTTAGTGACAGTAGTGAGAATGGTTAATGTAACCGAGCCCTGCCGCCCATTAATCCAATTTTTCTTTACAGCTCTATAGCCCCTCCTTTCCTAAATTACTTCTAAGACAATTGGTGCTGGTTTCACAACTAATTAACGCCCACATGCTGCCTTCCTCCCACCCAAGGACCCTGAGATCTTAGATAAAAATGCACTTGATTCTGGAATCCAGTGGACATCTGTGGGCAGATCATAGTGTGTGCAGGTGGGAGTAGTGCACTGGAAAGCAGGAGGTCCAACCTGGCTTCATCATCAACTGCTTGTTATTTAAGGAGCCATGTTGTTTCTGAGCCTTTTGTAAAATGAGATAATAATCCCTCCTTTTTGGCAGGCCTGTTGTGAGGATCAAATAGGATCATCTAAGTAAAAACCTTTGAAAACTGCAGAATGCTATTTCCATCTCAAGTATTCTATTAGGCTACTATGACTTTGTGAGAGGGCGGTGGTGTTGGGGAGACCCTAGATGTGGACACTTAGGCAGAGTGAAGAGGGGAGGGGGGCACGTCTGACCAGAAGCTCTAGGCCAGGGGCTTTTGAGGGGTTCTTTGCCAAGGGACTCCCTCTCTCAAGAGCTTTAGGAATCTAATGTGGATTGAGAGGTAGAAAACAGAAATGGTAGGGTTATTCTGAAAAGAAAGACCAACTCTTTTGCAATTTGAACCCATCTGGAAAAGGTGGTCAGAGGGGAAAAAACCAGAGGACCGACTGTACAATGGTAAGGTTTTTTAGTATCTTGGAAATCATTTAGTGCACCCCATCCTCAACCTATTTTATGGCTTAGGAAGGTGATGTCCAGGCAAGATATATAGCCCAATAGTAGTGAGTGGGGCCTCTCTGCTCATCTTCCATGGTGCAGCAGAGAAAACAATGCTTAGTGAAGATCAAGAATATGAGCTCTTGGATCTGAATCCAGCTTTGGGTAAGTTACCTAGCCTCCTGGTGCCTGTTTCCTCAGTTGTAAAATTAGGTTAATAATAGTATCTACCTCATGAAGTTGTGAGATGAAATTAGGCAACTCTAAAACTTCTGCTTATCACGTTATCTGCCGTAGCTATCACTCAGAAAATGATATTCCTCTTTCTATCCTCTAGACCTCATTTTCCTTAGTTATAAATTGAAAATGTTACATCAATGATTCTTAAACTGGAGAGCTCACTTCCCCTCCCTAGTGGAGTGCCTGAGAATCTCATGGGGGCTTTTTTCAAATAACACAGTTACCAGAGACTTACATTCTACTCTCTAAGTCAATGGTTTTCAAATCTTACATTGCATGGGAACGACAAGGGACAGTTTGTCAAAATGCACATTCCTGGGTCCCAGTGATTGACTCAGTAGGTCTGGAGTTGGTGCCAGGAATCCAAGTTTTAACACAATCCTGATGCAAGTGGCCAGTAGAATCTGTGTGCGTGACAGTTTGTCAAAATGTACATTCCTGGGTCCCAGTGATTGACTCAGTAGGTCTGGAGTTGGTGCCAGGAATCCAAGTTTTAACACAATCCTGATGCAAGTGGCCAGTAGAATCTGTATGCGTGACAGTTTGTCAAAATGCACATTCCTGGGTTCCAGTGATTGACTCAGTAGGTCTGGAGTTGGCACCAGGAATCCAAGTTTTAACACAATCCTGATGCAAGTGGCCAGTAGAATCTGTGTGCGTGCTTGGGGGTGGGGGGCGTAGCCTCGATCCTCCAGTGTTCCTAGAGGGCATAATGGGAGGTGATATATCTCTCGCTGGGAACCAGTGGACCACATGATGTTTCCTTCTAGCCTGGACGTTTTGTGATTCTCAGGGGGAATTCTCACCCCAAGCATGAGTTCTTCTGTTCCACCTACTACTGCTCTGCTCTACGCTCACTCTTCTAATTTTAAGCCCTGGCCTAAAATGCATCCCCCAATATATCTTCCCCTCTCTCCTTTAATCTTCACAATGATCTCAAGTGGCAGCAGCTGTGTATGTAACTCGTCATCATTTTCACCTCTTGGGACCTTGCTAAAGGGGGCAGCCTGTGATTGCCGTAAGGGCAGGTGAGCCCTGAACTGCAGATCCTCTGCATTCTGTTATGAACTGCTTATTTCTAGAGAAGCCAGGAATCTGAATTTTTGTGTAAAATTCCTAGAATCCTAAATACCATAAACCCAGTTTTTTCTAAAATTCTATGGGCCAAATCCAACAGATCTGTAGGAGTAATCCAGTCCGTTTCAGAGTCTCCTCCTTTTGCCAAGGAAGGAATCCCTTTACAACACCAAGAGCAAGGCAGAGGGGCCAGCCCGGTGGCGCAGCGGTTAAGTACGCACATTCCACTTCGGCGGCCCAGGGTTCGCCGGCTCGGATCCCAGGTGCAGACATGGCACTGTTTGGCAAAAGCCATGCTGTGGTAGGCGTCCCACGTATAAAGTAGAGGAAGATGGGCATGGATGTTAGCTCAGGGCCAGTCTTCCTCAGCAAAAAGAGGAGGATTGGCAGCAGTTAGCTTAGGGCTAATCTTCCTCAAAAAAAAAAGCAAGGCAGAGGCTGACTGCAGCGAGGGAGAGCTTTCCCCCACCTTCACTTTCTGCTGTAAAGGTCCTAAACCCAGTAAACTGGCTCTGTCTGGGCAGGTAACTCCAGCTTTTCCACCTTGGACAGCTGCTATCTGTGGTGAAGAACTCAGAATTTTGTGTAATTTAAGGGCTATTAGTCTGGTTGTCTCAGAATGAGCTTGACTATTTGTGCTGCAGCCCTTAATTCTAATTCCTGCTCAATTACTAAACTCCCTGGGGGCAACCATGCTTGCTGGCCTGTTCTGATCTTCCGGAAAAGGAACAAGCTGGTGAGCCTGCAGAGGCAGGGCTGAAATGAGAGAGCAGGGCCAGCAGTGGGTGGGAGTAACTGAAGTTGGGGAAATGGCTAAAGTAGGCAGTCTCTAGAGTGCCTAGAACAACTCGCTGCACTCTCAAACCAGACTGCTTACGCCTTGGCTGTGATCACTACCCAGTAGCATCAATCTAAGGAACTCTGTAAATGGGGTCAAGTTTGGGAAAAGGTTTCTTCTGCACTGTCTTTGGCCTTCATCCAAGGTCTAGCACCATCCTACCCTTCCAGCTCAGTTCAGAGGGGCTAAGGCAGTTAGAGAGAAAGCAGAGAAAACAAGAAGCCAGGGTTTGACAGAAGGCCAGCACACAACTCTCAGGGATCAAGACAAAGGAAGCTTAAACTCAGTGAGGCCTAGGCAGAGCCTTGCCAGGTAGTATCTTCCTAAAACTTCTCAGATGTAAATTCTTCCCTGATTCAGCCACCGTGGCCTCCTTTCCTTCAGCTCGGGACTTAAGACGTCACCAAAAATGTGCAAGTGTGTATGTGCACACATGGATGAGCTTGTCCTGGGAGCTCATAACTGGAAACACCTGCCTGCTTGGTGCTGTCCTGGAGGCTATGTGCACAGCCAGGAATCCAGACTTCTGTTATAAAATGGTTTTGCTGTGTGTACCAGGAAAAAGATGCTCAAAATCCAAATCACCACTTTATTGTGTGGCAATCACAGTGGTGCCAGTCCCTGCTTTTCCCATGCCACTCTCCACTCATCCAGGGCTCCAATGGCCTTTTTCATGTCTGAGTATCAGATGCCAAGGTCAAAGCCCATTAAGGCCTCCTGCTCCCTTTTCTTGATTGCAGATCTGGGTTTATAAAATTTGGGTTTTTAAGAATTGTATTTGTCTCTTAATTGGTGATGGTAAGGAGCACTAACAGCCGTGGAGGTCTCGAGGCAGGGAAAGGGGAGGTCAGGGATTAGAGAGCTGCCCCAAGGTCACGTGTCCCTACTGAGGGGGGAGGGGGAGGGGATGTAGGGGCAGAGCATTTGTTGATCTTTCACTCTGCAAACTGGTCCAAGAACTTGAGGTAGGCCTGGCGCTGAGGCACAGCTGCTGGAATGAAGTGGCCACCAGAGTGGGTGACAGTGATGGCTCCAGTGAATCGGCTAGCCAGTTGCACACTTTCTTCAGAAGGGATGACACGGTCGGTGTCCCCGAAAACATGAAGTGAAGGTAGTGACAAGGGGCCCAACAGGATGGATTCCTTGAGGCCAAGGCCCCGGGGACAGAAACCAGATACCAGGATGATAAACCGTGGCAAGGGGAAGCGGGGATCGCCGGCTTGGCCAAGGGCGCACACAACAGCCGCTAGCGCGGCCCCCTGGCTGAAACCAAGGAGCCCATCAAAAGGTCCCAGCTGGCTGAGTGCCTGTGCCACCGTTCCCAGGGCTTCCTTCAGACCTCTGCACACTGTAGGCTCCTTCAGTGCGGAGAACACGTCTGCCTCCTGTTCTGAAAACCACCAGCCTCGAGTCTGCTCCTCCGGAGGGCAGGGCCCTACAGCGATATGGGAAGAGGAGGGGGAAAGAAATGAGAAAAGGAGGGAGAATTTGGAAATGACAGGGAAAGAGAGGCGCTGAGGGGAGAAGAAAGACTGGGGGAAATGAGCTGGGGAAGAGACTGGCATGGAGGGAGGCGGAGGACAGACCACGGCGGAAGCCTGGAGGCTGGGATGGAAGCGATGAAGGGTATGGCCAGAGAGAAGCGAGGGTGGGAAGGATGAGGCGAGGGTACCGGGTGGGGTATGCTGAAGGGTGTCATGGGGACCGGGCAAGACAGAGAAGACTCGGGGCGCATTTCCGGGGCAGGGCTCGTCTCACCCGAGTAGGGCCCGGCGCCCTCGAGGCCCCCTGCGTCCGCGACCGGGTGCGGGCCGCTGAGGCACACGAGCTCGGCGCGGCCCCGCAGCGCCTTCCGCAGCGCTCCCGTCTTCTCGCGGAATCCCCGCTCGCTCTGCCGGAAGCCCGCCAGGCCCAGCACCCGCAGAGGTCGCGGCGCCGCCATCATGAGCGGCAGCGCGCCCCAGGGGCCGGAAGCGGCCCTTCCCCGAGCGGAAGTTGACTACCACGAGGGGTGGGACCACAGGCCACACCAGCCTGAAGGCGGGCCGCGGAGCGAGCGGGCGTTCCCATGACAACGGGGAGGGGTCCGGCGGCTACCTGAGACCCAGGAGCGTCTCAAGGGGCGGGCGGCGCCTCCTGCTCGTCTCGGCAGCTGCAACCCTCGCAGGCCGCGGCGGAAGAGGGGCCCGTGGGCCCCTTCTGCACCTGAGGTCGCAGACTTTGGTCAGGGTCCCTCTGCTGCGACGTCCTCCACCCCGCTCCAGTGCATCACCCCGCTCCAGTGCATTTCCCGTAGCGACCGCAGGGCGGCGGCCTCGGCTCGCGTCGCCAGGAAGGCGGCCAGTGCCATGGCCGCGCCCAGCTGCGGCTTCCCTGCCTTCCTTGGAGTCCCCACCTCCTTCCCCACCGTCGGCCGGCCCTGGGCTTGGGGAGCCCGGTCTCGTCCGTGGTTCACCGTCCACGGTCCCAAGGAGCTGCCGGCGTAGAAGTCCATGGGGTAGGGCTGCTGCCAGGAAATGTCCCTCAGGGCCACCGCCGCCTAGGGGAGGAAAACCGGACAGTAACATTTGCCAACATTTTTCTGCATACAATTATTTAATTCAATCCTCAGAAGGGCCTACGAAGGTCTTATTATCCCCATATCACAGAAGGAAATATGAGGCTCAGAGAGGTTAAGGAACTTTCCTAAAGCCACATAGCTGGTAAGTGGCTCAGCTGTAACTAAGTGCTGCCCACCCACCTGGCTCCACTTCAGATCCCTCCCTTGAGAGAACCAGGTGCCAAGCCCACTCTCTCCCAGGAATTTTCAAAACTTGGTGTTACCTCATAGGGTGTCAGCAGTGGCTTGGGGAAGGCTGTGCCCCAGTCAATCGAGAGGCGTGGACATGCCACCTGCACCCACCTGGGAAGGGAAGTCAGGTCATACCCAAAGGGGCTTCTCCGCTCTCTTGGGCAGCATGCTGAAGAACATGACTGTGCTCCCAACACACCCAATGAATGCTCACTATTAATTCTAAAGTAAAGACTGTCACCTACTGCTGTTTAGAATAACACTACAGTGTTGCCTCTTTTCTCCTGTGTCCTTCACTGACTATGAGCTTTCTGAGGGTAGGGCCTAGGCAGCTCATTTGTGATAGTATCCCCAAAACAAATTTGGTGCCTGGGACCGTGCAGGTGCCAACCACCCCTCAAACTCATCTCACACAGAACGACTATGACGTTGCGGTTGCCTGTGAGCCCCGAAGCCAGACAAAGTAGGTAGGACCCACAGCCAAGGGGAGCCCCTACTGGATGAGTGCTCTGTAAACATGAAAATTTCATGACCATAGAAGCAATTGCTACCGACTCCAGCCTTCAATATGCAGGACCCAGATTCTAAGCTACTTTAGCCAGAGTCACAGGTAAAGTTGGGAAACTTACACATCCACCTCAGGAAGTAGGCTGAGCTTGCTGGGGAAGATCTCAGAGAGCAGCAGCCTCACGAAGGGAAGTCCCAAGGCTCGGAGCCGAGATTCCAGGTGCTGGTGGGAAAGGGAGGCTGAGCTGGGGTCACTATGATCAAGCAGCCAAGACTAAATCCCTTAGCCTACTGACTTTCCCAGCTGCGGTTCCAGTCAGGCCCCTCCTCCAGAGGCCATCCCGAGCCCTCTGACCTCCAGAATCTTGGGGCTGCCTTGGCGGCCCAAAGTACCCAGGATGAGGCCCCAGGATTTAGCTGAGCGGGCAGTGGCTATGGCTTCTTGGCGGTTGACCTGCATGCGCTGGTGGTCATAGTGCTCTCTGGACAGGACTTTGCTATATGGGTCATATCTGGAAAAGAAGAAACTGTCAGGGTCCGGTAACGGCCACTCACAGGACATGTGCTGTACACACGGCTCTCTGACTCAGCCCCTTCGTCTCTTGAACCTTCCGGCTCCATGCGGGTAATTAGGACCACAGGCAAGAACAGAGATTGTCGTGGGGAAGATCAGTCCCACCGCTGGAGCAGGCAAGAGTGGGAGACGGTTTTAGGATCTTGATGGGAGTCCCAGGGGATGGGTGGGTACTGGGCAGCAGCAGCCCCAGGTCTGACCCCCAGATTTAGGACCTAAGTGCTTCCGAACCTGAGGGCTGGGGGCCATTAAGTGGCCAGGGAATGAGGAAGTTTCAGCTGACTGAGGGCCTCCGTGGCAGGGAGTCCCACCCCCTCCCCAGCTGGTCAGCCGGTCTCAGCACACACCTGTAAGCGGGGACACTGGGGTTGGCAATCATGACAGACTCCAGATGGAAGCGGCCATCTCCGAGGTATCTGCAGTGGGTAGAAAGGCGGCGATCAGTGGGGGATGGGGCAGCAGAAGCAGGGGCTGGCTTGGAGGTCCAGAGGACTGAGTTCTCGGCTGCCTGTGCTGCTGACGTGGTGCATGAACTGGGACAAGTCATCATTTCACCTCCTGAGGCCTTGGGTTGTTTACATGTCACATAAGGAGTTTGAATTAGATGACCATAGGGCCCCTCTAGTTAGCTAACAGAGAATTTAAGCACTGCCCCGTCCCAGCCTTCCTGGAGGAAGAGTAAAGGGGCAGCCAAGGCCATGGTCAGGCCACTCGGGGCCCTAGAGACCCTAACTTGGAGGTGAGGCGACAGATTCTCCCTCACCTGGCTCAATATAGAGGTGGGAAGTCGTGTTCGGGGTGTCATTTATGCTGTACACGACGTTTCAGGGTATACACTGGCTACTGTCTGCCCAAACTAGCTCTTGGGTCGTTTCGGAACTGTAACAACAGCCACTGTTTATGGGACTTGTGCCTTCTGTGCACCAGGCCCGGGTTAAGCACCTGACGTATGACTTCACTCAATCCTATCAAATAATCTTCAAGCTACTATAGTATCCCCGTTTTACAAAAGACACAAAAGAGGTTCAGAGATGTTACGAAACTTGCCCAAATTCACACAGCTATTAAGCAGTATATGTGGGAATTAACTCCAGGCTGAACCACCAGGCTGTACCAAGCACGCCCTAGGAGATGCTGCCCCTAACAGTACCTGCCCAGGCCACGGAGAGGCTGGAACATGGAAGCCAATCTGCCATGGCAGCTCCTTCTCTCTTGGAGATCACACTGAATTTTGTTGAATGGTCAGCACTCAGAGTGCCCCTCCCGCCAACACACACCTTGAAGCCCCCAAGGGTGGGCATCTATGAGCTCAGAGTTATGCAGGTACAGGCACAGGGGCAATGCCCCTTGGGAGCAGGGCTGCCAGGTGTGGGCTGCGGAAGGCCCTGTCTAGGGCCAGGGGTGTCCTGTGTGAGTGCAGCAAGGCCTGTGGGAGGAGCATCTGCAGCCTCAGAGGTGGGGATGAGTCAGGGGAGTCCCCCTCCCTCCTTCCCTGCGTTAGCAGGGCTCCCCTCCCCAGTCCCAGCTGGGGGAGCTGTGGGCTCTGAGGCTGGCTGCATTCACACAACATTAAGCATTTCCATTACCTAAAATAATTAGGCGGCAGGAGACACGCTGCTCCTGCTTGTTAGCTGTCCGGATGCTAAATTAATGGGGCTGCAGCCTGGGCGTGCCCATCCATCTTCTCCAATTATATTTCCACCATTTCTAGCCCACCCTCATCCCCCCATCACGGCCTCTGATTCCTGCCCCTCCTGGGCGTAGCCTTCTGCATGGTGGACAGAGCACTGGAGAGGGAGACAAGAAACCTGAAACCCTATTTGGTCCCCACCTTGCAGAGTGACCTTGAGCAAATGGTTAAGGAGCTTTAGACTCAGTTTCCTTCACTGTACAAGGAACCTCATGCTCCGTCCTAGGGTACATTTCCTGTGTCTCTCCGACTGGCCCCCCATTTTTCACTTACACAACAGCCTCCACTTCTTTGGGCAGGTTGGGGGATGTGCAGCCCAGAATCTCCCCAGGGGACAGGGGTTTGCACTGTGGGACACTCACACGATACTCAGCTTTCAGCTCGTGGGCAGCTGCCTGTTAGGATAATGAGGAAAGGGAAGCAAGTGGATGGGGAGGGAGAGCCAGTGCCAAAGGACCAGCCTGGAGCATCCGACATGGGGATCCAGGAACAGCCTGGAGACTGACTGCTGTCTGTCCACTTACCTGCAAGGTTGACACAAACTGAATGGTGCTGACCAAGGCAAGGGCGCTGGCTGGGGGAAAGGTGAGGCGGATAGAGTCCAGGAGGTGGGTGGTGTCTATCCGGATGTCCACAAAGACATACAGCACCCGGAAGTCTTGGGCCGAGGTGTCCATGGGAACTGGGAGAAGGAAAGAGTTCAGGAGACTTTGTTTTGGAAGGCAGGAGGGGCAGACAGCCTGGCCCAGGGCCTGTCTCTGAGCAGCCAGGACCAGTGGTTTCAGCCTGGGAATAAAAGGAGGGGGTAGGGAAAGAGGAGGGGTCATAGGTCCCTTCTCTGTCACTCTGCTGGGGGCCCAGCTGCTCTACCACCAACAGCCTTTCAAACACCCGCATCTGGGACAGCAGCACAGTTTCCAAGGCAACCAAATCCAAAGGAAAGATTCACCTTCAGAGCAGGAAGGCCGAAGCCATCCCAGAAACCAGGAGGTACCTGGTGCCTGCAAGCAGGACAAGAAGGCACTGTGATGGAGATTAGCATGCTGTCCCGCAGCTCTGCCAGCCCTACCAGGGTCCAGATGTCCTGGCCCACCATACCCAGACAGCTGTGGCCATAGTGCACCAGGAAGTCAGCTCCCAGGGCCCTTGCAGTAAAGTCATCCACACAGCAAGCCCCGTAGGTCACATCACCCATCACCATCACTTCGGCCTCTGTGAACCTGTGGGAGTGGAAAAGGGTGTGAGGAACAGTGGGACAATGATACGAGAAGTGAGTTGAGAGAGACGCCTAATCCTCTGGAGGTATCTTGGGGCCCAGCTCCTCTCCCAGTCCTTGGGTTGGCAGCTGCCACTTCTGCCAACAAAGAGTAGGAAGGGCCCAGCTGCCACCTCCCCCAGCCCTGGCAGCAGCTCCTGGAACTGTAGCTGTATGAGGATGGTGTCTGTGGTACCCTGATTCCTCTGTCCAGGCTCAGACTGCAAGAGGGACCCCCAGCCTGGCATACACAGGGTCAAACACAGACCTCCAACGCCCTGCCTCATCCCACCCAGAGCAGTGAGCATGTACATACATGCAAAGGTGCCCACTCCCACACGCTGGCACTGTGGTGTGCGTGGGCATGCATGTGTGGATACAGGCAGCCTCCCTGTCGCCCAGACCCCCTGCTACCTCTCCACCCTTAGTCAGGGCCCTCTGTGCCCAGGATGGGGGGACCCGTGCACAGCTCCCCCACAGCACATGGCACTGCCCACACACCTCATGCGTCAGGAAGAGTAGGCTCTGGCCAGCACATTGCCATGGGATCTGCTGCCAGGCCTGAATCATGGGGGACGGGGGTGGGTGGGGGAAGACCCCGCACCCCCTGAACTCACCACAGGAATGGAGCCAGAAAACCAGCTCTTCCCTGAGAGACCCACCCCTGGGGCCTGGAGCCTGGCTCAGTGGCTGAGTTCTCCCCATTCCTCTCCTGGGGGTGTGGCGGGGAAGGCCGAGCTGCTGCCAGTCAGGAGGGGGCCCTCCTCCTCCCCCTTCCCCAAAGCAGGCTATGCACAGAAGCAGATTATTCAGCTCCTTAGAATGCAGCCCAGGCGTCTGAGTCAGAGCACTTAATTTTTTATAGATTAAAATGTATGCAAATTGGCCTGCGCCCCAGAGAGCATCCCCAAGGGGCAAGAGGGTGGGAGCTGGAAAGTGAGTCTGTGGCAGCCGCGGGATGAGGAGCAGAGTGGGGGGAGGGCAGCAGCAGGGAAGTGGGCGGTTCCCATCACGAGATGACCTCCCCTTTCTTCATTCGCCCTCCCCGTTCCCATGCTGCTTCCAGATGGCTGAGAGCTCACCCCTCTCCCAAGGATGGCTCATTGTATTGAAGAAACTTAGAGGAGGGAGGTAGAGGAAGGAATACCATCTCCTAGGCACTTCTCCCTCTGCCAAGCCCCTCCTTGCCCTACTCCTCCAAATGTGCCAGAAAAGTTTCCCCTTAGCCAGACACTGCGCTAATGGCTCAGCCCTTTCCGGGGTCTGGTCTGAGGATTCTTAGGTTCGTCCTCAGCCCCACCACCTGCTCTGGACCCAACTTTGAAGATACTAGAATTGACTCATTCCTCTCTCCCAAATATTTTAAGGGAGGGGAGATTTATACAGACAAGCAAAGAACTCAGCAGGCTGGGAGTTTAGTTTTGGGTTTTTCCCTTTGTGTGTATATAGTTGTGGGAAGGGATAGGCCAAGGTAGAGGTCCAGAAGGCAAAAATGATGCCACCAGGCAGAGCTGTAACGGGCATAGGGAAGGTCTTGGCTCAGCTCCCTCTCCAGTGCCCCAAGCCTCACCTTTCCAAGATATCCACAATGGTGCAGGCGAAGAGGAGGAGGCCTTCAGGCATTTGCAAGGCCACTGCAAGACAAGAGCAGAGACATGAGAGCAGAGGGCTGGGAAGAGGCTGGGATGGGGGCACTGCCCCTGGCTGGCCCAGTCAACCTCTCCACCCCAACCCCAGCTCAAAGTTTGGGACTCACCCTTCTTGGCCTGGACCTGTTGGATCCTCCAGATGGTCTTGGGGATCTCAAAGTTATAGTTGGAAGGCAGGACTCGGATGGCTGCCTGCAGCTGGGGGTTGTTCAGGATCTCAGGGGGGATCTGATTGGCCAAGCGGCCCCGAGGGACTCGACCTAGGACAAATGCAAGGCCAGAGTCAGTGCCTGGCCTAAACCACAGCCAGATCCGGTTGCACTGTTAACTCCATCCAAGTTTAAGGCCCAGATCCCACATGTGAAGGGGGTTGGCCCAGACCTCTTCCCCACTGAGTTCATCCTGAAGCTGGAAAGACAACCAATTAAGCCAAGAGGAAATCTGCATAATTAATTTCTATGTTGTGAGATTATTGGGAATCAAAGACTTTGAGCCCATGAATGGGTATGGCTCACCTCTTACTTCAGGAGAGTAGAGGTGACACCAGGGGACTGAACTGAGAGGCAAATGGAAAAAATGTCCACACAACTGCTCCTTGATAGTGAACAACCCGAGTAAAACCAAGAGCCTAGCCAGCCCAACCAGCCTGGGAAAGTGTCCTTCTCCCCCAGTCCCTGAGAATACCCTGAAGTTCTGAGATCCTAGATATGAGATCTATAAGCAAACTGTTATAAGTACTAACTTAAAAGACTGCCTTCCTTACTAGAGTCCCACTGACTTTGTCTACACTGGTTAATTTCTGCCCTCTTCCCTCTCATTTAAAAAGGAAATAAACACCATACATTTAACTGACTTAACAAATTCCCTAGTCCCATTGTTGGACCCTGCCTCCCACCCCAGGAAGGACAGAAGGAACACACTCTAGTTAGGATGGGGGGCAAACAGGTAAGGACAGAAGAGTGTCCTCGGCCGTTAAGAGGCTAGCAGTCTAGTGGGGGTAAATGCAGGTATACAAGTAATTACAACCTCCTGATTAAAGGAGAAAACACTAGCGCTTTAGGAAAGCTGCAGCCCTTAGTCTGCATCCTACTCCCCACAATTCAGCTTCCCTCAACCTCCAGTTATCTCTTTAGGAGCCAGACAGTTCGGGAATGTGAGAAGGCAAGAAATCAATTTATTCAACGAATATTTATTGAGCTTGCACTATGTGCCAGAACTTCTGCTAGGGCCTCTCCCTACACAAGATGGATCCTCCCAGCCCTGACCTTTCACCCTCTATGTGTGGGGGTAGGTGGGCAAGTGGTGGTCGTGACAGTGCAGTGGAGAACAAGCATGACAGACTGGGACCCTGAGGTCAGATTTAATGTTACCACTGCTATGGTTTTTGTTCAGTTGTTTCAAAGGCCTTGGAACAACCAGCCCCGTGTCCCTGGGCCCCTCACAGAAGCTCTGACAGCCCCACGTCCCTTGTGGTCCTTGAGGTGTGGGAGCTGCTAGTCTTAGCAGCTCAATTTGTCCCAAGGGTCAGTAGGCGCCTCCTCCTTTATGACGTGACTGTGATCTTCTGTTTACGTCAGTATCCCCCGGAAGACTGTGAGATTCCCGAAGGCAGGGCTGTAGTCTAGTCCCTGCACCTAGCACAGGCCTGGCATTCAGTGGGTGCTCGATAAGTGCCTGGTGAAACCATGTGCCTCTTTCCTGAAAGCATTCGCTGAGGGCCCATTTGTGGAATGCTCGCTGCAACGAGCCTGGCTCCTTCCCTCCCCGCCGCGTCCGTCTTATCTGTGAGTCCTCATGCGTCTGGCTACCGGCTAGGGCCGGGGGGCAGCGTTTCCGGCTTGAGGACTACAAGCTGCTAGGAGGAGCTGCTCCCGATCGCGCTCTAAGGCTGCAAGAGAAAGACCGGTCCCCCAGGGCTCAAGTGACAGCCGCCCGGAGCGAGTGACGGCGAGGCCTCCGGGTCTGGCGGAGAAAGGCGCCGCCGCCGTTAAAGGGGGAGGGACCTGTCCCTGATGTGGGGGCCATACCCCAAGATGCGACGTCCGGAGGCCGCAGCGCTGTAGCACCCACCTCTGCCAGGGCCTTTTTGGCTGCCGGGCTCCGCCACCTCGGAGACAACCAGCGCCGCCATCATCGGCCTGCCCACGTGGGGACCAAAAAGACAGCGCTAGAAGAACGCGGAGAGCCCAGACGTGGCGATCGAGCGCCGATTGGCCAGCGAGGGGCGGAGATTTGCTGGGCGGAGCAGCGAAGGAGAAGATAGGGGCGGGGCCATAACGGGCCGGATCTCAGACCCAAAGGTCGCGACTCTCGGGAGCCGCTGGTGGTCCCCAACCACCGCGGTTGCCATCTCTCGGTGACCCTTTCCTCTCCTCCTCTCCTAGCCGGTCCGAACCTGGAACTCCCGGACCGATGTCCCCTATTTGCCCGAGTTCTGAGGGCGGAGTCTTGTGAATGGGGATGCCACTAGGTCTTCTGTCAGCTTCCCCTCTCCTCCCGACCCCGCTCCTGGTAAGCAGTGAACGCCGTATGGGTGGAGCCACATTCCCCAGCTCGGAGCACCCCGCTGCCCGGACAGAAGAGAACTCAGTGGCTACCAGCCCAGCTCCAAGTTGAGTCTCTTGGTGGCAATTTCCGGAGTGCCAGGTGCCCTTATCACCTTTGGAACCCACAGTGTGGAGGGTTCACATGTGAGAAACTGCTACCAGGGGAAGGTAGCCCTGAGTCTGAGGGTGCTTTCCTGGCAGAGCGTGGCAGTCAAGGACTCCGGTTGCCCAGATCTTCTGGATTCTGGCCATTTGCCCTGTCTAGGCTGCCCCTCACACCTAGATAGCCTCTCTCCCAATCAGTGGCCTGAGCTCCTGGGATCCCAGAGAAGGCAGAGCAGCCAGTGAGACAGCCTTGACCTTAGGAAGAGCAGAGTCCCTGCAGGACTGGCCTTCAGTAAGGTTGGCCCTTACAGCAATGGTCCTCCAGGGCCGTTTGCCCACCCACCCCTCTGGCACCATCTTTCTCTCTCTGTGGTGGCTATGTGAGCACAACTGGCCCTTTAAGGCAGCTCTGTGGCCTTGGGCTCCCCTGGAGGCCCTCCCTGCTTGGAAACTCCTAATTAAGGTGCTGGGAGAAGTGAAAAACAAGCAGCCAGGGATAGACCCTGCCTGGGAGGCTGCCCGGAGAGGAGGGATGGCAGGGCAGGCTGGGAGTGAGCAGCCAAGGGTAGGACCAGAAGGGGTCAGTGCTCTGCCCCTCAGGCCACTGAATGATACTGAGGACAATCACAGCTTTGGACAGGAATGTGGCCAATATGGGTCCCAGGAACATCCCACTCACCTTGATAAGAGTCCAGCATGGCTTTCCCATCTTTCCCAGGTTCTCTGGACCCCAGGCTGCAGGATCTCAATTCCAGGGATCCCCTGAGCCCAGCCCCTCCCCCTTCAGGACAGTAAGGCTCAGCCTGTGTGTGGGCAGCTTTAGCTCCTGCTGGAGCTGTAAGTCTCAAGGGGAAAGATTGGCTCCAGCAGAGCAGTGGCTGCTCCCTAGCAGGCACCCCACCCCTTAGGGCCTTTCTCTAGGCAAAGGTGAGGCTTATTGATGATGGAATGCCCCCATCCTCTTATAACATTGCCCTGCAGCCTCTGTGCTGAATGAGCTGTCTTGGTCCCCATTAGGAAAACAAGTGATGTCCAAGAGAACTAGACATCAAGGACAGATGTGAGCATGTTCCCCAAGACCCTGCAGTGCAGGACATTGGGGGGCTGCCACTCACCGTGGGCGGAGAACACCTCCATCTGTCCCAGGGGGTCTCCCTGCTTGAGTTACTCAGCAGTCTGAGTAATGACTGCCTGACAAGAAGGCGGGCACAGTGCACCCCGACGTTACACCACGACACCCTCCTACAGTCACCCCCACCCCCTGGCTGGACTCCAAAGCAGCACCCAGCCCTCCTGAGGCCTGAAATAACTCTGCTTCTCACACTCACGCCCAGCCCCAGCCAACTTTGCCTGAGATGCTGAAGTTTGTGGGGCAGGGGGTCATGGGGAGGCGGCTTAGGGAGGTGGGAGGAGGATTAGCATACCCTGATTCAGGCCCACACTTTGGCACTGATCGTTGCGTGACATCGACAACCTCCCTGGGCCTTAGTTTACTTATGGAGGGCCTCTGCAGCTCTCAGTGTCATCAAATTCAGCTTTAGTGTCTGCCTGTCAGGGTTCAGGCAGGGTGTGGGGTCAGCCCAGCCCTAAAGCTGGTTGAGACTAAGAGAAAAAATCCCTCACCTTTTGTTGCCACCCCAAGAAGGATCAATCGTCTTAATCTTCAGAACAGGAATACCTTCTCACTTCCAAGCATTTACACATTCTATCCTGCCTGGAATGGCCTTTCCCCTTCTCAGCCTGATGAACTCAGTCTTCAAGACCCATCCCAAATGGCACCTCTTCTGTGGAATCTTCCCTGATGGCCCTTCACCCCTTACAGAGCCCCCTCTTACACTTTGTATCTCCTCCTGTTACTTTTCTTTCCTTTTTTGGTGAGGAAGATTGGCCCTGAGCTAACGTCTGTTGCCAATCTTCCTATTTTTTTAAAAAAAAAGATTTTATTTTCCCTTTTTCTCCCCAAAGCCCCTTGGTACAAAGTTGTATATATTTTTAGTTGTGGGTCCTTCTAGTTGTGGCATGTGGGATGCCGCCTCAGCATGGCTTGATGAGCAGTGCCATATCCACACCCAGGATCGGAACCATCAAAACCCTGGGCCACCGAAGCAGAGGGCGTGCACTTAACCATTCAGCCACAGGGCCAGCCCCATCCAATCTTCCTCTTTTTTCTCTCCAAAGCCCCAGAACATAATTGCATATCCTAGTTGTAAGTCATTCTAGTTCTGTGTGGTACACCACCACAGCATGGCTTGATGAGTGATGCATAGGTCCATGTCCAGGACCCGAACCGAGGAACCTGGAGCCACCAAAGTGGAGCCCCCAAACCTAACCATTCAGCCACGGGGTCACCCCTCATCCTGTTACATTCTAAGGTGGCTTTCTTTCCTGATTATGCCATAAGCTTCTGGAAGTCCAAGCCTATGTCGTTAGCTCAAACCTGGAGCCTGGGTGTCATTGGATGCATGTATGAGTGAATGCGTGATACTGGCCTTCTTTTTGACCTTCCTATCATGCCAAGTTTTTCTCCAAAGAATCACACGATTCATTCTCTCACTTCAATTAGATCTCTGCTTAGATGTCACCTGCTCAGAGCAGCTTTCCCTGGCCCTCTCAAATCAGTTCCAGAACAAAACCCTGCTTGCTTTTCTTCCAAGTACTGTCTGACTTGGACTTTCCCCATTTGGTTGTTATTAGACTGTAAACTCCACAAAAGCAGGGACCTTGTCTTTTTCTTTGGCTGAATCCCCAGGAATAGTAGTGCCCCACACATGGTAGACTGTTAATAAATGTGTGTTGAATAAGTGACTTAGCCCACTCTTTTTTCTTTCCCACGACCCCTCTTATCCCAGGCCAGTAGGGGGTGCCGGCCTCCACCCAGGATCTCCTGGCCTGAACCTTCTCTAGGCTCAACCCAACTGGCCCCCTGTGGGACCTGCTTTCTAGGCGGTGCCTGCTCCATTTTCCACGAAGCCCCGGGTGGGGTCTGTGTAGACCGCGGGCGATCAGAGGCCCTTCTTGGCGGAGATAGCCCACCTGAGCCCCACATTGGTCCTTCCCTCTCTCTAGGGTTTGCAATTGGGCCTCCTCGAATACTTGCTGCAAGGTCTAGACCAGCTTGGGGGCAAGTCACACCTCCACCCAAAAGAATAGTGTCCTGGGACGCGGGATGGGAGGCGGCTGGGTCCGCTGGAGCTGCCCTGGGCAGGGAGGAGCCGTCGAGCCTCCAAGGAGGAAGCGGAGCCGGCAAGACAGGAGATGGGCAGGGGAGCGGACTTGTGACCGAGGGCGCTGGGCGGCGATCCTCCCTTCCCAGCCGGTCGGTAGAGCGCACGCTTCCAGCCGCCTCTCACGGTGACCTCCAGCCGCGAAGGGCGAGCGGGCGGGGGTTGGGCTGCGGGTTCGAGCTCTGGGAAGCCCATGGGGCCCGGGAGGGGCTTTCGAGTGGCCCGACCACCCGCCCGGGGGCTGGGGCAGGTACTTGGACGGACGCGGGCCGAGGATTGTCCCCGGGGGCGGGCGCAGCTAAAACACCTTGGGAGGCGGCGCCGCGCTGCTGAGCGCCGCTGCCCTGGGAATAGGACTGCGCTCGGCAAGGCGAGCTGAGAGCACTTTCATAAATTTTGTATGGGAGGCGCTCCGTGAGCGGGGGCGGGGAGCGGAGCGAGAAGGAGGGAGCTAGCGAGCGAGGGAGGGAGGGAGGAGGAGAGGTGGGGGAAGCCGGGGGGGAGGAGGAAGGGAGGCGCCCCGCTCCGCCGATCGCTCGGTCCTGCAAACGCGCGCCGGGAGCTTTCCCCGGAGCTCGGCGGTGCGTGCGAGCGCCCTTTTGCAGCAGCCGCGGCGGCGGCGGCCCGAGGGGGCGAGGGGGAGGAGGCCTCGGCCAGGGGGCGGCTTTCCCCCTCAAAATCGCCTGCAAAGTGCTCGGGGCTGCAGAACCAGGCCGCCGGCTCCGCGGAGCAAACCGCTCGCCCCAGGGCTTGAGAGCGCACGGGGCTGCCGGGCAGCGCCGCGGTTGCTGGTGGGCGCCGGTGCCCTCGGCGCGGGGCTCGGGCTCACCATGCCCCTGCGGGGCCTGGCCGCCGGGCACAAGCGGATCCCGGGCTTGCCCCCGCCTCGACGCGCTCGGATTAGCTGCAGCCGGCGCCCAAGAATTTGAATCTGAAGCCCGGAAGGGAGTGCGCCTAGGCCGACCTCGGAGTGGCGGCCCCGCGGCCAACATGCTTCGCAAAGGTGAGTTGGAGCCGCAGGGGCGAGTTGGAGTTGGATGCACACCGGGCACAGCCGCGAGCCCGGGAGCCGCCCGAGAGTTGCCCGGCGCCGGGGCTCCGGCCCGGGAAGCAGCTCCTGGCGGGCTGGCAGGCTTTGCGGGGACGCACCTGCCAAGGGGTTGCTGCTGGAGCTTAACCCCCGTCGGGGGCCGGTTGCGAGACGGGATTTGCTCCATGGATCAAGTGCCTAGGCCTAGGGTTCTGGCTCGGCGAGGTCATTTCGGGACCACAGTGAGCTGCCGGTGATGAAAGGGGAGGCGGCCTCTTGGGACCTTTGCTTTGCCACTATAAAGTTTTGCACTTGCAGGCTCTATCCCCTGCGCCAGCACACGCCGCCAGCTTCTGCCGCCTTGGCGGGGCCGGGTCCAACCCGCGCTCCAGTGCAGCCAGCGGTCAATCACCGCGCCACCCGGGCGCTCACTGCGCGCCCTAGCTTCTCAGGCGGGGCCCGGACGCAGGCACCTCCCCTGCTTTGGTCCACAGGGACGGGTTCTCGGCACCCAGCGGCCGAGGAGGGGTGACTAGCGCCTGATGTCCGGTTCCTCAAACTTTCCTTATGCCTGCAGCGGAGGGATGAGAAGGCGCAGGCCGTGCCGGCAGCGTGCGCGGCCGGTGCCAGGCACAACTTGAGGAGAGCTGGCTCCGCGACCACCTCACCACGACCCCCCGGGCAGCCCGGCCCATTGCCGAAAGCTGCAAAGTTGGTGCGGGCGCTGGGGAAGTCCCGCCGCGCCCCCACGTGGCTGCCGCGCGGGGAACCGTCCCCAGGGCCCAGAGAGGGCAGGTGACCACGCCGTGAGCCCGGCGGCCGGGTCACCGCTGCCCCGGCCTCGGCTGCGTCTGCATCTCCCCTCCCGGGTCCGGGTGGGCCGCGGCGCCCCGCCGGGACCCCCACCTCCCTGGCTCGGGCCGGGCGGCCGGCGATCGGCGCCTGCGGCTGGCTGCTCCGCCCTGCGGGAGCCGGCTGAGGCGGGAGCTCAGGTAGCGGAGGGGCCTGATCCCGGCGCTCGGCGCTCCAGCCTTAATCCGCCCCTGTTTCCATGGCAACAGACCGAGGTGTCGTAAGCACAGGATTCTGACCTCACAGTAGGATGGGGAAGGAGAAAACCGGCAGGGGGAGGTGGCGGAGGAGGGGAAAGCGAAGCCCCGAGATGGGCGGAGAGGAGCAGATGTGGAGGTGATGGAAGAGACCCCAGAAGCAGGTTGGACGGGTGGGTGAAGAAACCACGCCTTTACTGGGAGCCCTAAAGGCTGCGTGGTGGTCCCGGCTCGCTCAGGCCCACCGAGGGTCCTCTATTGCCCCATTGTGTCAATAGTCACAAACTTACGTGTGACTTGTGGCTCCACGTGGGTCAGTGCAGGGTGGGGGAAACACTGACTGGCTTTCACTGTGGTGTGGGAAAAGTCTCAGTGGCTGGCTGGAGAACCCGCTGCACTGATACACCCCAGTTCCTTTTCCCTGCAGAAAGGGACTAAAAGTCCTCTCAGCAACCAGCAGTGCTGGCCAGAGTGTCTCTGCCCAGAGAGGGTGCTTTTTGCAGAGCTGAGTACAGGCCCAGGTCTGAGAAGCTTCGGCGAGGAGCATGCAAACTTGGCCCGGTGGGAAGGCTTCTCAGGCAGTTTTAAAAGGCTGCCATATCTGGGCTGCCCGTCTGTGATGGAGATAATAGAGAGAAACTGACATCTCGTTTCCCTTTTGGTCTTTTGTCTTTTGGCAGTTTACAGTTAAAAATGAGCCACGAAGCAACCCACACATTTTATTTATATGGTTTAGGTGCCCAGGGAGGCTTGAGCAGCCTCCAGGAGCCTTTCTCTCCCATCCTTGCTAGCCAGAGGCCCAGCTCCAAATGAGCCCAGTGCATTCTGGGGGCGGCTCCCTGGAGGAGGCTCTCTTACCTCTCTCAAGAGGTGGCCACTGGAGGCTTGGCGGTCACGTGTGTTTGCCACTTGGGCTATTTTTCCCTTCCTGCACGGTTTGGTTGGTGGGAGAGGTACTAAAAGAGGTTTCCACCTGGATTGGGCTGAGGGAAACAGAGCAGAGAAGCCCTTTGCTGGACTGGGCTCTGCGTGGGTGGCCTGGAGCCTACTGCTGGGACATTGTGTGGGCAAAGGACTTTTATTTTGGTCCTTTCCTGGGCAGTTTTCTCCCTCTGTCCCTGATCTTGATCTCTAGGACTTTCTTTTACACACACATACAGGACACTTAGATTCTCTACATGGATTCTAGGTGTGTGCCCAGAGCCAAAGGAATGCCTGAGGCTAATGCCAAGGGAGGTGGCTATTGAAGTGTCTGCTTCTTGAATTGTTCCCAAGGGCTCTAAGCAAAAGCGTTATAGGATGGGTTCAGATAGTAGTTGCGGTTTCCCTGTTTGTCGGATGCAGAGCCCTGCGTGGCATCCTGGCCCGGAGGGAGTTTCACAGTTTATGATTTGGAAAAGGGTTTGAAAGATGAAGAAAGGATAGCCCTCCTAGATCCTGGGAGGAGGAGGAATGAGGAAAAAAAAACCTTCCTTTCCTGCAAAGGGCAGGGCTCGTGCTCTTGACAATGGAGTACTTTGTGGAGTTAGGGGGCTCAGGGGTCTGAAGCCCGAGAGGAGGAAGAAGGCAAGAGCAGGCAGTGGACCATGAGGGTCATCTTTCTGATTTCTAGTTATCCTATTACAGCGAGCGGGGTGCTGTCCCCTGGCAGGACATTTTAAGAATTGCGATGCTGCCTTGCATCTCTTAATGAACGGACTCTACTGGCCACAGCCCTACCTCTGAACCAGAACAGCCCCAAGTCCTCAGTAGATTTTGCTGCTGACAGTGCTGGTAGCTGAAGGCCTCTGCAGCTGCCCTGCCTGCTTGTCTATCTCCTAGCCTGCTCTGGCAGAACCAGGGATATAAAAAGCAAGCCTCTGGTCAGAGATGAGAGGCAGGCAGGACAAGTGAGGCCCTGAGCCACCCAGCATCATCCAGGAAGGAATGGCAGCCTCCTGGGGGGTTTGCTTTGCTAAAAGTGGCCTGCTTAAGGTCAGGATCTATGGTTTTCATTTTTAGAGCTATAAAAGCAGAATGCAAATCAACAGCCTCTGGGCTAATACAGAACCTTTCCTTAAAGTTTTTGTCTTGTTAAGCAAGGAAATAGAGTGCCAAATAGGCTTTGTTAAGTGGCAGTCTAATTAATAATTTAAAATCGTGTAGCTGTCTTTCATTAGAATTTATCTGTACATCAACCACAAAATCAGTCAAACACACTCATTTATAAGTTAATGCCATCCCTGAATAATTCAGCAAGAGCTAGATTAAGGCCTGCAACCCAGTAAGATGCATTTTGTTCTTTTGGTTTCCATAGCCAGATGGGCTGGCCTGGTGGCTGGATTGGGTCTCCTATGTGAGACCCTATGTGAGAAGAAGAGAAGGCAGAGGGAGGAAGGGACCATGGGGTTGTCAAGTGCCTGGCTGATTTGGATTCAAAGCTTCCCCAGGTGATCTGAGAATCTCCATGTGGCCAGGTATGAGCAGCCTCCACTTCTCAGAGCTATTGGTAACATGTCCTCTTTAGCCCCAAGGGAGAGGGGAGGAGAGGAGAGTTCCATGGACAACCAAGATGCTCCTTTCTGCTGCAGAGGGAGTGTAGAGGGGAAATACAAGCGCCCTGCTCCAGAGAGAGTTGAGATATGAGGCTTTTAGCCCAAATCCAGGGGCAGAAGTGGAATTTCAGTCTTCTCAGCCCAATTCTATCCCACTCAAGAATGCAGCCTGGTGGAACCAATGCCACCAAACCAGTTTCTTTCATTGGGAGCTTATGCGCTGCTTCTCACCTCAGTGCTTCTGGTCCTTATGCCAAAAAAGAGAAGCCAAGAGAAGGAATTTTAGGGGAGCACCACACACCCCAACAGATAGGAGAGGCAGAGCGAGTTTCTAAATAAAGCCCATGAAGGCATTTGCTCACCAGTAGGCAGAATAAAAGCAAGGAGAGCAGTGTACTGTTCCCCTTGTGAGCTCAGACAACATAGAAAATGTGTTTTGGTTTGGTTGCTGTCAGCCCAACACGGGTCTGATTCCTTACTGCGGTTTTGGGTCCACTTTCTGCAGAGAAAGTGTTCAGGATCCAAATTCCCAGCTTGGGCACACTGGCTCCTCCACTGCAGGAACACTGCCCAGAGTTCCTGGTCTGTCTCAGGCCGCCAGTCCTGATCCTTCGGGAGGGTTAAATGGCTCCATTTATGGAGACCAGGTAGATAACTGGAGCAGACAGTAGACTTGATGCCAGGAGAGGTTTTTGACCACGTTTGAAAAGAGGAAGTCTCATTAGGAAAAGGAAAAGGCAGGGGAAAGGGTAGGTGTTTGCCCCCTGAACGTGGCAGAGTTGACAGCAGATGGGACCAAGGAGGGAAGCTTGTGGGGTGAATCCAGTTCTAACCTCTGGCCACGTCTTTGGAGTCAGGACCTGAAAAAGGACAGAGCAGAAGTTGACTTGCTGGAGATGAGAAGGAGGGGGCAGGCGTCTTGAAGGATGTCAAGAACGGATCTGTTTGGTACCATCTGCAGTGAAGTAGTGGTTAAGGTTAAAGCAGAGAGGAGATGACAGGGAGGGAACAGATGGCCAAGGAAGCAAAATAGCTGGCGAAACGGGAACAGAGCCTCCAGGGACGGCAGAAGGCAGGACCTCCGCGCACAGTGCCGGAAGTAGCCCTTTCCTCGGGGTGCACTGGCCAGGCCACCCTGAGAAGAAGTGAGCCAGAGAGAGGAGTGGGCCAGGACCCCAGGGTGAGGGCTTCCTCAAGGCCTGGGAGAAGACCGAGGGAGACATCAGCTCCAAAGCTAGGGGACCCAGGAGCAGGGACCTCCCTAGATGTCATTGAATTGGGGAGAGGAGGCACGGCTGACTTCGTGTCCATCACTAGAACAAGGTGAAGCCACCTCAGGTCTCAGAGCATGCCTGGCCGAGCCTGCTGGGAGGAGGTATGGATGCTAGCTGGAGACAGGGGCAGCAGGGAGTGGACCATTCTTCCCAACCTGCCATGGATCCACTTATGCCAATCTCTTCCACGTGCTACAATAGCTGCTTATAATTACTGATGGGCCAGGCTAAGTGTACTCCATGCCTTCTCTCATGTAATCTCCGCCACCACCCTGCGGGATCAGCCTGTGCTTGTCCCTCCTGTATAGGTAAGGAAACTGAGGCACAGACAAATGAAGTCCCTTGCCCAGTGTCATCCAGTGGCACATCGTTGAGTCAGGATGCAATCCCACCGTGCTCTTTCCTTTGCTCTCTTCACCTCTAAGCTCTGCTGTCTCGCTGCCCATCTGCCTTGATTTATATGACAGTTCTTTTGCGGGGTGCCAGGCACTGCTGAATCATTTGTATCTGGCTACAGAGTTCCCTGGTAGTTCCCATGCACTCCCTTTTTGGTGTTCCTCCAGGAGCATCTCTGCCTGGGACCTGGGACTTCTGGGACTCTGAGATGCTGTCTCACATGTCATCTTCTACCCTGCCCCTCTTTGTGTCTGGGCAGACACACCCCTCACCTACCGTCTCCTGCTCTGGTTTCTTCACTGCAGACATAGATGGGACAGTGGGCCAGTACTATCCTGCCTGCTTTCATGCCCTTGAGAGAGGCCGGGTCATGGTTTATTTGGGGGCTGGGCCCTCCGCATAGGTTTCTCTCCCTGGCTCCTCTTCCAGGCTGACTTGCTGGGCTTGCAGACATAGCCACACCCCAGACTGGTCCAGAACACCCTGGCCCAGGTGGATGGCATTTGGCAGCTTGGATGCGACAGGCCCCTCCACTTGTACCTGTACTCCCTCCCCCGGAGTGCTCCCTCACTGCTAGGGGGCATCCCGTGGCTGAGCCCCAACCTGTTAGCTGGATGGTAACTGCAGAACACAGAGCTGTCCTCCAGAGGGGACATCTGCCCCCTTCCGGCTGTGGTCGAGTTCCAGAGGGGCCAGTTCTTCCTGCAGTTTGGAAGAGAACAATGAAGTCAGGCAGACCATCTAGCTGATCTCGGGGTGTAGAAGAGCAGACTCCCACCTCTGAGCGAGGTGCTCCCTTCCCCCACGCTGAGGCGGGGTGTCTGTCTAACAGATGCAGTGGGCGGTGCCTCCGAGCCTATGATTACTGTCTAATCAGTCAGTGAAGCTGGGATGTGAAACTGCAAACAGCCCCTGGTATCTGATTCAGAAGAGTCACTCTGGAGGCCTCCGTGCTGGCACAGCAAGAGGATTGACACAATACAGTGTGTGTATGTGTGTGGGTGTGGGCAGAAACACACCTGGTGAGCATGCAACAGGCTCCAGGAGTGTGCACGCCAGAGGTCCGCTGTTGCAGAGTGGAGCCCCCCGCGTGCATGAGCCTACACTGGCACCCGCACTCTGGTCCACGAACACGGCAATGGCGCCATGGGCGGGCTGGTGAGCCACTCAGTGGGGGACCCATAGGAGTGGGCAGGTCAGCACTATGTGCACCACACGTTGGGAACAAAACTTGGTGAGCAGGTGTGTGGCTCACTCACGCAGGGATGGGTGGGCACGACTCATCATGTCTAACAGGGGACAGACCACTGCAGCCCCTGGAGGTGGGGCCGCTTGCCAGCTTCCTGGGCTGATTCCAGAGGGCAGTGGCACCATGGTCAGAGTGGGTCTGCCAGAAATTGAGCAAAAGTCTTCCCCAAATCAGGAGAAAAGCTGGGCTCCCAACTCTCAGACCACTGAGGTGGCATGGAAGTTTGCTTCAGCCTCTGAAATTGTCCCGGCAGAGTTGACCATTTCTCTCTGGGCACCTGAGCCAACACATAGTGAAGGGGCCCTTTACAGACGCTTCTAGAGAGATTCATGAGGCTTGGGGAGGGGGGGAATTGGCATTCTTCTTACGATGATTTATTTATAGGGCGATTAGATGATGGGGATGTGGAGGCTAAGGTGCCTCCATTAGTGAGAAGCACACAAGGCAGGAAGCCTTGCTCTGCGTTTGACATTTTGTGGGGCGACTCCTACCAGAGAGCTGCTTCTTCTTTTAGAAGGTTTTGCCTTTAATGTTCTATTCATGGGCTTGTCTGAGCAGGCTGGGAGAAGGAGGGAGCATGCGGTATGGTGGGCTTCAGGCCCGAGGCTGGCCAGCTTCGGGGGAGGCAGGGTCCAGGGAGGTCACTCGGTGGCCGGACGCCGGGGGAGAGTGGCTCTGCTCCTGCTGCCTCGTTGACATGGGCTGCATGCTGCCCGCTACGTGATGTTTACTGTCCTGTCTGTCTCTGTCTTCACTGGCCGCCAGGCTCTGCCTCTGATGGCGGCCCTATGCAACCCTGGCTTTGGCCTGGCCATGGCCCTTTTCTTCCTGGGGACTGTAGGGCTGTGGAAAGAAAACCAAAGTTGTAGTCCTGGGGCTGCATTTGGTTCATCTCTGTGGCTGACTCACTAGGAACCTGGGCACGTGTCCTCCTCTCTAGGTCTCGGTTTCCCCACCTGTGATATGACTAGATTGATGGTTTTTCAAATGTCTTTCTGTACCAGAACAGTTTCTTCAAATGATATCCTATGTCAGAGCCCAGAATATAAAACACATAAGCACAGGTGGCCCTGGCCAGAGCTGGGACGAGGGGCCTCCTCCTCTGGCCTTGCTGCCACGATGGCAGTTTGGAGACTGGGGAGTCCCCTGTGGTCCCTCTTAGCAGGACAGTGCACGCAGGAAGGCCCCTGGGTGTGCTGTATGTTGTGAGCGCACAAAGGACGCCACGCTGTCCACAGGGCCTGCGGTTGGAGCTCTCTCTTCTGTGGGGATGGGTTTTTTCTCCTCTCGTTTTGGATCCCTTATGATCACTTAGCTCTCTGGGAGGAATTGTCTACCCTTGGAGTCTCCTTGCCCTCACCTCCCTCTCACTCCTCAACCTGGACTTCCTGCTGTCTCCTCCGTCACTCCACTGTCACTGCTCTGGCTTGATGTTGACCTTACCAGACATTTTCCTTGTCTCACCTGACCTTCTGGTGGCATTTGACTCTGTCGCCATCGTTTCCCCTTGACTTCCCTGATGGCAGCTCCCCTGGTCTTTCTCCTACTTCTGTGGCTGCTCCTTCTCAGCCTTCTTGGCCAACTTCACCACCTCTTGCCATCCCTGGAATGAGGCGCCTCTCTGGGCACTGCCCTGGGCTCTCTCACTCCACGCATGGCTCTGGCGGGTCTCAGCACGCCCACAGCTGCAGCGCCCGTTTGCTGACTCCCCCCACATCCCATCTCCAGCCAAGATGTTGCTTCTTATGCCCAGAGCCATCCATCCAGCTAAGCCCCTGGATGCCTCCTCCACTGGCAGCCACACAGGCCTCTCAAACCCAGTGTATGTGAAACTGTGTTCCTGCTTCAACCTTGAGCTCATGGCAAACTCGCTCCTTCCCCATTTCCCCCATCTCGGCATCTGGTACCACCGTCCTCCCAGGGCCCCTCAGCCCAAGAACTGGATCCATGGATGACCCTCCTCACCCCACCCCTCTCCATTAGTCCATCGTGAAGTGCTGTCTGTTCTCCCTGGACGTCCTTCACACCTCCTCCTCTCCCCGCCTCCACCCTAGCCAGGCCTCCATCTTCTCCCTGGCCGTATCCACAGCCTCCCTGCCTCTACACTTGCCTTTGCCAGTCCAAGCTTTACTTCATGGCCAGATTCTCAATGCCATGTGATCTCGTCCCTCCTTTGCTGCAAAACCTTCAGCGATTCCTTTTTCTTCAGGGAATAGTCCAGACTTCCCAGCTTGGCTGTCAAGTCCTTCCTCCCTGCCCCACCTGCAGTTCCACCCTCTCCTTCCCCACTTTGAACTCTTGAGGTCTAAGTCTAACAAATTTCTTTGAATTCCTTCATTGAATCATGTCCTCTCTCATTTCTAAGGATTTGCATAAGCGGCTCAAGCTGCCTAGAACACTCTTTGCTGCCTCTTCCTCTTCACTCCTATCCTCCAGGACTCAGCTTACACATCACTTCCTCTGGGAAACCTTCTTATACCTCCCTAGACTAGGGGAGGGGTCCTGGATGTCCCATAATACCCTGCACTTCCCGGTCATTGTACTCAACCTATTTAATTGCAATTACTTTTGTGCTATCTGCCTTCCCCACCAATTCTTCCATGTGGAGACTGGTTACTCTTTAAAGCCTGCCCCTCTGGATCTGCTCTCTGCCCTTCTCCATCCAGCGCTCTGTCCTGGGAGGTTGGCCTGTCCAACTTCAACACTGGGCTCCCACACCCTCTCGCTTCCAGATGGGTTCAACCAACGGTGAGTCACCATGGGCTCTCCATGTCCCTCCACCATCACCCAAAGTTTCTCCCAGAAGTACAGCCTGAGACAGGATTCAAGTACAAGTCATTTATTTGGGAGGCATCCTAAGAAATGCCAACAGGCAAGTGGGGAAGTGAGACAGCTAAGGGAAGAAGCCAATGACGGATGTGTGGAGCAAGTTACCACTGTGGGTAACCAGAACTCAGTCCCACTGGGGAACTTGGGGACACAGCCTGGAACTCGCACTTCAAAGCTGTCTCACCCAAAGAGGAGGGAGCTGGGGCATTTATACGCAACTCCATCCCTCATTGGCTGAGAGTTTTCCTGAGGAGGAATTAATTCCCTGGCACTTTTGGCCTGCTCTGAGGGTGAGCAAAGCCAGTTCCACTGCTAGAGAAAAGAAATGCAGATTCTGGCAGTTGGAAGTCAGGCTGCTATGTGCTGGAATGGTAAAAACAGTAGATATGGGCAGGCCCTCACAGCATCTGCTACACATCTCCTGCCAGCGGGTCTCCTCGACTCTTTTCTCCAGGTTCAGTAAGAGCCTCCCTCCCTTCACTTAGCCTGGGGCAGGGGGTGGAGGGGGATGCGGGGGCGGGGGGGAGGTAAATGATATTATCTCTTGGGGTTTCCCAGCCCCTCTTCTCACTTCTGTTATATACTCCTCAAATTATTCAACCTGAGAGTGCCCTCTCTTTCCTACCAGAACCAGACTAAAACAGCATCCTGCACAGAATAAAATGTAGCACATAGTGACATTGGGTAAATAGTGTTGAATCAATAACTAATGTCATGTCTTTATGAGTTGATTGGAAATGTTGATTGAATGATTGTACAAATAAGTTGGAACCCAAGAAACTTAGTACCAAAACCTAATTTTTATTTTTTTAATTTTTTTTTAAGATTGGCACCTGAGCTAACATCTATTTCCAATCTTTTTCTCCTTCTCCCCCTCCTCCCCCTCCTCTCCCTCCTCCTCCTCACGCTCCTCCTCCTCTCCACCCCGCCCCCACTCCCCCAAGCCCCAGTACATAGTTGTATATTCTAGTTGCAGGTCCTTCTGGTTGTGCTGTATGGGACACCACCTCAGCATGGCTTGATGAGTGGTGCTAGGTCCACACCCAGGATTGAACTGGTGAAACCTCAGTTCGCTGAAGTGGAGCACAGGAACTTCACCACATGGCCACAAACCGGCCCCCAAAACTTAATATTTAAATTGTTCTGTAACTGTAAGAAAAATTAAATCATGATAACCTAGGGCTTAAAAATAAAAAGAAACTTAGTACCAGGAACCAGGAGGAAACATATATATATATATTTTTTTAGTGAGGAGGATGTAGAAAGGAGTCTCACAGTTTTTCCTGTACAATGCCTCATTAACAGCAAAAAAGGCGGGGGCTGGCCCTGTGGTGTAGTGGTTGAGTTTGGTGCACTCTGCTTCAGCGGCCCAGGTTTGCGAGTTCAGATCCTAGGCGCAGACCTACGCCACTCATCAGCTGTGCTGTGGCAGTGACCCACATACAGAACAGAGGAAGATTGGTACAGATGTTAGCTCAGAACTAATCTTCCTCAAGCAAAAATATAGGAAAATTGACAACAGATGTTAGCTCAGGGTGACTCTTCCTCAGCAAAAATAAAAGCAGAAAATGTAGGTCATATTAGCTCCAAGTTACAGATGAGGATACTGAGGCTCAGAGAGGCTACATAGCTCGTCTAGGGCCCAGGGTGCTGCCATCTCACCCCAGCCCAGCTCTGTCCCACCATGGCCCCAGGAAGCTAACAAGCACAGAAGAACTGGCCAACAGGACCACAGAGGACGTCCAGCAGGGCAGGAGCTGCATTGGGAAAAGAAACAGCACTCTTGCTCAGAAAAGTTTAGGGTTGTACTTGGCAGATTTTTATGGAACAAAATTTGCACTATTGATTCCATGGGAAATGAAAACCTCTCGTGGACACTCTGGGCTTCTGAGATCTGCACTGTTTAAATGAGGCTGGACCGAACATGAGGAGATGAAATTGCCAGGCGAAGCTGAGCTCAGGTGGTACCTGGGGTGAGAAGACTCTTCCTCTTTTGTCTTCTCTCCCATCTGTGAAAATGACTTGTTACTTTGAACTGCTTCCTCTCCTCGCAGGGAGGCTCCTGGGTCGTCGCCCAGGCCTGTGGTGGAAATAAAGCTCTGCTAGCAGAGGGAGAGAGGCCGGGCGGTTCATAGGAGAGTCCCAAAGGGCACATTTGACCACCAAATCGTGGGGCGGCCGTTGGCCCTGGGGCTACCTCCAGGGAACAATGGTTGCCCCAGTGGACAGGTATTTCTGCCTTCAATGGACAAATTCGGTCTCAAGGGTTCGAGGTAGCTTGTTGGAAATGGGAGATTATTGCAAGGAGATGCAAGACCCGAGCTCCAGAAGCCTCCAGCAAGGGGAGGGGGTGACTCTAGGAAATGACAGCCTTTCTGTGGTCCCTCTCACAGGCCCTCTCCTTCCACCCAACCCGGATGCTCCTGCTTCTGCCCTGCTGTCTGCACCCATGACCTTTCATCTTGCACAAGGCCCGGTGTGGCCACCCAGGCCTGCTTGCTCTTCAAGATGGCCTTTCACCTCCTCCTCGCCCCGCTAATTGCCCCACTTTGTTGGTATTCCCAGCTTTATTTCCCAGAAGGAAGACCCAGTTAAGCCAGCCACGTTTTTCTGTGTCAGACCATGTTATAGATCACAGTCACCTATGGATTGTCTATCCATGGATGAGCTGGCCGCCTTTTATCCTGTCGGCCAAGAGGGCTCTGGGAAGGCTCTCTCCATCTGACAAACGTTGGACAACTATTGAGTGCCTGCCTTCTGCTGACTTAGCCCTGAGGATGAAGCGATGAATAAAAACCAAGTCCCCTGTTCTTGTGGAGCTTACATTCTGGTGGGGAGAATAGATAATAAATGACTAACTATATTCTATCAGGTGGGGTAGGTGCTTAGGAGAAAATTAACAGAGGGTTAATTAAAGAACAGAGGGTGACTAGAGAGCTGTTATTTTATTTTGTTTTATTTTATTTATTTATTTTTTGCTGAGGAAGATTAGCCCTGAGCTAACATCTGTTGCCAGTCTTCTTTTTTTTGCTTGAGGAAGATCAGCTCTTAGCTCACATCTGTGCCAATCTTCCTCTATTTTTTTTTTTTATATGTGAGTCACTGCCATAGCATGGCTGATGAATGGTGTAGGTCTGTGCCCAGGATCTGAACCCATGAACCTGGGCCTGCCAAAGCAAAGTGCACTAAACTTAACCATTAGGCCACAGGGCCCTCCCCAGAGAGCTGTTATTTTAGAGAGATTGGCTGGGAAGTCTTTCTGATAAGGTGACATTTGCATAGAGGCCTAGGTGAAATGAAGGAGGGCTCTCTGCATCTGTTAGAGCTGCTTCTGCTTGGGAAGAGGTCTCCAGACAGAACAGCAAGTGCAAAGGCCCTGAGGCAGAGTTGTACTTGATACAGTAGCTGGTGGCCTTTGGGGCTGGGGCTGTGGGCAGGGCAGGCATTGTGAAGTACAGCCCGTGGAGTAGTTTCAAGTTTTTTTGGAGAGGACCAGAGCTTGGGGTCAGCCCCAAGTCCATCAGCCACTTGGCCAAGGGGAGGAACCTTCAAAGCACAGAGCCAAGCAACACTATGGCAGGGGAGGGGAGGGAGAAAGGAGTAGTGGCCTGGGCCCCCCCCTTCCCCTTGGGGTCAGACACCTCTCCTCCTGGGCTGTTAATATGGCCCAGGCTGCAGCCTGAGTACAAGGTCAGAGGTGAGTTCCCACAAGCCATTCCTCTTTACTCTAAAGCATGAAACAGAACTAGTTCTGTGTACGGTCTCATCTTTTTCACCTGCTGCCTCATTTATACATCAGCCTTTTCTCCCCAGAATAAATGTTTTGAACTTCTCAAATAATGCATACACATGGCAGAAACATTGGAAAACCACAGATTGGCAAAAAAGAAGAAAATCACTATAATCCCACAACCCAAAGAGTGGGACAGCTCCTCCCTCCGAGGGCATCTGGTGCATCTTTCTACGCTTCTTTCCCACATTCCTGCACATGTGCCCCGTCTTGTTGAATTAACGGTACATCTCAAACACCTTTCTAGGTTGGTAATTCTAAACCTGTTTGAATGGCTGCGAATATCCATCGTATGACTGCCAGTCCCCTCGGGTGTGCATCGAGGCTGTTGCCAGCTTTTTGCTGTTGGAGACCATGCTTTAGCCAATACCTGTGGACACGCCTTGGCCCACGTGGTATGCGGGCCTCTGGGCAGGGGCAGGAGAGAAGGGTAAGAGGTCAAGGCCTTCACTGGGAGCCGGGGAGTGGAAGCCATCGTGGGACTCAGTGGGCTTGAGCCTACCCCCAGCAGCAGCCAGACAGACCGGAAGCCTTCTGGTTATTTGGAGAGGAGGAGGGTGTGTGTGTGTGTGTGTTGGGGCTGTGAACATGGCCTAGGTCTCCAGTGAAGCAGACTGCGGGTGCGCAGAGGGGGAAGATGTGCAGAGGCATTTGTTTTCATTGGGCTTGGGGTGGCTTGTGGCATCAAAAACTCCTGAGGATGGGAGTGTGCGGAAGAGCACGCCTCTGATTTGGACCAGGGCATTTGTGTGATTTTGACAGATGTGTAGGCTCTTGGGTGCTAGAAGGAACTTTATAGCTCAGCTGAGAAAAGTGAAGCCCAGAGAGCTTCAGTATCTCATCCAACATCACACAGAACTGGTCGGCTGATGTGTTCCATAGGATGGCCAAGGCCTGCTGGCTGGTAACATTGGTAACAGGCACCTTATCTGTCCAGGACCCCATGCGCGGCCTCTCCCTGTATCTCTCTGCCAGCAGAGCCCCCATCGGTGGCCTCTCCAGCTGTGGTAGTGGCTGTCCTTACTCGGTGGAAGCTTTTGCCCACAAGAGGAGAGGGTCTGGTGGGGAGGGCTCATTCCAGGGGTCAGCGGCCAAGCCCTTCACCTCCAAGTGGGTTGGTTTTGCGAACAGGATCTGACCAGACCCAGGTTCAGGTCCTGGGAATGACCTTATTTCTCTGAACTTGAGTTTCTCCATCTATAAAGTGGGGCTAATCACAGTACCTCTGTTGTAGGGTTGTGAAGATTAAATGAGATGATGGTGATTAAGTTCTCGGCACTTTACTGTGACCGAGAACAGGGGCTCAACAAATGCCACCCTCAGTATTAGCGGTAATGGTGGTAACTTCCTGTGCCATCCTTCCTGCAGGCCAGACCTGACTGTCCTTTGTAGTGTCACCTCTCTGTGTCCAGGGCTGAGTCTGGGTGAGTGGTCAGACTGAGTCAGGCCAGCCCTGGCCAGGGACAGGCATCTCAGGACCAGCTGGGATGGGTCACCTTGGGCAGAGGGCCACCCTGTTTGGGGAGGACTGGCTCTGTCCTGACACTCTGCCCTTTCCACTCAGGGCCAGGGAGGATCCCATAAGGCAGTGCCAGGGGAGCAGTGGAAAGCATTCCCAAGTGGTTTCCATCAGCTTAGAAAAGTGTGACGAGGTTGAAGCCCTCCCCAGAAGAGTGGTGCATCATCCACCAACCGCTGGCCCACAGCTCTGGCCTCTGTTCAGCTGCCTCAGCCTTCTCTCCAGAACAGTCTCTCCCTGATCAGAAAGGAAAACCCAGTGCCTCTGTCTCTTGGCCTCTGAAACAGACACTGCTTCTTGCCTGGTCCCTCTCAAACTTATTTCTGGTCTGCTTAGGTTTTCCTGCTGCCTCCAGATATCGAGCCAAGCAGACAAGAGTGGGGCCGTGGAGCTGACAGGCGGGACTCAGGGCCCTGCCCTGCCACTCACCAGCTGCCTGACCTTGGGCAGCTGCTTTCGTTCTTGAGGCCTCAGCTTCGTCATCTGAAAAGTGGGGCTAATGCCACCTTCCTCTTGGGGTTCTGAGAATTTGTGACAAAACGGATGTAGAGTGCCTTCCTGGCATGGACAAGGCCTCAGGGAGACGTGGCTTCTGTACTGTCTTCGTCATCCTTATCTATTATTCAACAGCCATGTACCGACCGAGGCCTACTGTGTGCCAAGCTCTGTGGGGACTCCAAGTACCAAAATGAATGCCACAGCCCTCTTCTCAGTGGCGCTGCCTCCCGGGCCTTTTTCCTCGTTGTAGATCCCTCCCTTCTTTGTTGGAGGCTCCACTGTGCCCTGTTATAGGATTCACTACAAAGGAGGCTGGGGTGTTAGCTGCCTGCCTCATCAGGCTTCAGCAGGCCTCAGGACCCTTGCAGGAGGCCTCTGTATCTTGGCACCAGGCGGACCACCTTGCCCCCTTTTCAAGAGGCTGATGCAATCCTGGGAGGAGAAGGGTATGTCCAGGGAGCTGGCAGTGGCCCTGGGAGAAGCCCTGGGAAGCCTGGAGCAAGAGCTGTCACCTCCCCCAAGAAGGAAGGGGGAATCGATCACCACTCCCTTGAAAAGAGCAGCCGCCTGGGGGTGGCCTTGCTGGTGGAGGGTTTGTCCAGAGAGAGCAGCGGGGAGACAGAGAAACAGCTGGGGATGCATGCCTGCCGGTGCTCAGCGTGTGCAGCCCAAAAGGGGGACACAGACCCTTCCCACCCCACCCCCAGTCCTCCACTGAGATGCAGCCCGGCCCCTCCCTGTACCTGGGGCAGAGGCTCCCTGGCCGAAGGCTCTGCTCACCTCTCTATTGCCCAACTTTCCATCCCACTGGGAACTGGCCAGAGCGTTTGTACTAACAAGCTGGCCACGTTACAATCTCAACAGAATTAACCAAAAAAAAAAAGAGAAAGAGAAAAGGGAAAGAAAAGAAATAGTCCTTGCACAAATGCCGCTGCAGAGTCTGCCAGGACCTAAGATCTGGTACTATCTATTTTTTAATAATTGAGGGTAATAAATATGTATTTCTTTCTCCTCACCCCCCCATCCTCCACAGCTTGTCAGCTCCCTGCGTCTCTCCTCTGATCAGACCAAGTCTTCCCCAAGCAAAAAAAAAAATCCTTTAAGCAAAAAGGATTAAAGCCTTGAAAGTAGGTCTGCCTGAGCTCTCCCCCACCCCCTCCCTTCCCCTTCCCCAGGGTTAGTAGAGAGCGGCCCCTCAGGGGAGCTAGGGACAGGGGTGGGGGGTGGGGGGTGGGCTGATGGATGGAGTCCCGAGGTGGGGGCTGTAGGAGAGGAGGACCATGCTGTCCTCTGTCTCTGCAGCCCATCCAGTTCCAGTCCCTGGCTAGCCTTGGGGCGGCAGCCCAGCCCTTGGCTGGCCCCTGAGGAGAGGCTAACCTGAGAACCAGGGTCCCCTGGTCCCCCACAGTACAGGACGTAGGAATGCAGGCTTTGATCTCAGACAGTCCTGGTTTGGCTTTGCAACCTGGCTTTGTGCTTTAGGGGCCTGTGTGACTGACCTTGGAGTAAGCACCTGAACCTCAGTTTCTCCGTCTGTAAATTGGGAATATAAACTACCTACCTCACAAAGGATCAGATAAGCTAAAGATTGCCCAGTGCCAGGCACATGGTAAATACAAAATAAATGAAATAAATTGTTATTGTTATTTTAATCCAATTCTTCTCAGACGCAGAGGGCAGTCTGTAACCTCCCCCAATCCCATGGTCCTCCACAGTTCCCAAGGGCCTGTCAGGCACATCATGCCGCATTTCCACACCCTGTGAAGAGGAGGTTGAACCAGGGGCTGGGGAGTGGGGTTAGGAGCCTGGCCCAAGGCTGGTGGACCAGTAAATGATAGAACTGGAACTCAACGTAGGACTGGTATCCCTCCCCTACTTCCTGTCCTGACACCCTTTCCTCCACCCTATGAGGCTTCCTAACACGGCGCCCCACCTCCCTGACTCTGGGCATGGGAACCAACGTGGCCGGGAAGCAGGTGCCTGGGCCTTCATGGCTACCGCTTGGTACACCCGCCCCCCACCCCCTGCAGCTGCCAGCCTCTGCAGTTCTGCTGAGGCAAGCAGCCCTGACCCAAATGGGCATCCCTCCCTCTGAGCTGGGCACAGGCATGCAGGGCTGGCTGCAGGTGGCCGGCCCTGTTCCCCTGCAGCCACCCAGGCCCAGAGCCCCTGGCCTGGCCCAGTGGTCAGTTCTCGGCCACCCCTGAGGACAGGCCTGCCCTGGCTGCTCTGGGCCCGAGGCAGGAGAGGAGAGGCAAGGCCATGAGGCCGGAGGGCAGGAAAAGCAGGGAGGGAGGTGGCTATTTATAGCCGGTTTGCTTTTGTTCCTTTTCCAGCAATGCTTTTCTTTAAATAGGAGCAGGGCTGGAGGCTGCAGCTCTTCCCTAGCCGCCTGTAGTCAGTGCGCACGCTTGTGTGTGTGTGTGTCTGTGTGTGTCTGTGTGTGTATAAGGGGACACACGTATAGGGATGGGGCCAGGGTGGACACTTCGGTGCACATGTGCAGGGGCGGGATGAGGGGATGGTCAGCTCTGTGGGTGTGTGTACACCAACATGTACAGGGGTGGACACGGGTGTTCTTTGTGTGCCAGTGTATGTGTGCCAGCATACACACATGCATGCATAGGGATGGTGCAATTCTTAGTATGTGTGTGTGTTTATATTGGTGGACACACACGTGACAGTGGGTGGGGCAGCCACTCCTTGGTTGATGTGTGCATGTATGTGGACATATGTGCACAGAAATATTTCTGGGTGGGCAAGTGTGTGTGTGTGTACCTCCATGTGTAGTGTGATGTGAGCAGCTCTTTAGGCTGAGTGCACCTCCATGTAATGGGATTGTTGGAGAGTGGTCACTGCCGTGTGTGTGAGCATGTACACGTGAGCAGAGGGCCTGGAAGGGGATGGCAGCTTTTATTGTGTGGATACCAGACTCTACACCCGCTGAGGGCAGGGGCCCTGTCTATCCTGTACTCTGCCCCCCACCACCTGTGCTGTGGATGGATGGATGGATGGATGGATGACAAGGGGTTGTGTGTGTGCCCGTGTAGAAGGATTCCAGGGTCCTCTCTGGCTGCCAGAGGAGCGTCAAATCCGCCGGTGCAGCAGGCCTGTTTGGAGCACTCCCAGAGCGCCCGCTCGGGTCCCTGCGAGGCGGAGACCACCGGCGTTTCTTGCCCCGCCCGCCCGAGGCCGCCAGGCGGCCGGGGCCGACACGCCAGGGCGTTGGCGCCGCGCTGTCCTGGGTGGAAAAGCGCGACCAGACGCGGGGCGGGTCTGGTGAGGAAGCGCCCAGGCTTTGGGGGCTGCCCCGGGTGCCCGATCTGGCCCCGCATCTGCTTTTCTCTGCCTCGATGTCCCGTCTGTAGAGTGGGAGAGTGGATCCCCCTTAGGGCTGCTGTCGGGATCAGATGAGGTCGCACTAGTGAGGCGGCTTAGCACAGCCAGGGCGCTCGGACCGGCGGCCGGCCTGGGTGGGCGTCGCGTGGGGCCGGGATCGGCCGGGGGCGCGGGCAGGACCGAGGGGCGGGAGGGAGCGGGCTGAGCGGAGAGGGCGGGCCCCCGGCCGGGGCGCGCGGGTAGGAGTGTTTCCAGGGCGGGCGGCGGCAGCGCGCGAGCCCAGATCTGTCCGCGCGCCCGGCGCGGCTGCGGAGGTCCCCGCCCCGGGAGGGCTCGGCCGGGGCGCCCACAGGCCTGCCCCCAGGGGAGCGGCTCAAGGGGGCCGCGCCCAGGCCCTGGGCCGGCCGGCCGTGCCCGCGGCTCCGGATCGATGCGACCGCCCTCCCCGCCCCTCCCCCAAAGGCCAAACAAAACACAGTAAATATTTAATCCAGCCTAGGGAGCCAAGGAGGCCTCCCCGCCCCCTCCGCAGCCGTCTGGCTCCTCTGCCAGCCCCAGCAGCTCTTCTCTAATGAGGCAGGAGCGTCAGGGATCGATCGCGGCCCGGGCGGGGTTGGGGTGCGGGTGGGGGGCCTGCGCCCTCGGGTGGCATCGCTGTCTGCCCCCAGGCCCCAGACCCCGTAGGCCGACCTGCGCCCTCGCTTTTCCAAGAAGGCCTGCGAGGTGCACACTGCCCAGGCTCCCCCACCTCTCCGCCCCTGCCCACTCCCATCTTAGAGGCAGTGTGTGAGCTTGAGTGGGACAGGAGGGGACGGTAGAGGAGGAGGCACCCCGCGGAGGCTAGACGGTGAAAGTGGGGGGACATCCGAGTCCCTGCTGATAACTGACTTCCAAGGCCTGGAGGCCCAAAGCCCACAGGAGCGAGGCCTGGGTGGAGCAGGGGCAGCCAGGGAGTCTGGCAGAGAGAGGCTGGCAAGATACTTCTATGGTGCCCTACTCTAGGCCTCCGGGGCATCGCCCTGGAGCATATCTAGAGGGGGTGATGACACCCTGCTGCTCATTCATTCTTACGGCAGATAATTATTGTGCACCTACTAGTTGCCTGTCATAGGCTTCCAACAAGGAGACACACAAGTCTGCAGCCTGCAGAGGGATTACATTCCAAAGGAGGAAACAGTTAGTAAGTAAACACGGAGGGTGATTTCAGACAGTGGTTGAGTTTAGTGTGGAGGGTAAACTGTAACGTCATATTGTGCTTGGCAGGGGAGAGGAGCCGCGGTAGCTTGGGTGGTCAGGGAGCAGAACCACAAGATGGGCTAGGGCAAAAGCATCCCAGGCAGTTTAGGGCAAGTGCAAAGGCCCAGAGACAGGAAGGAGATCGGCATTCTAGGACTGGGAAGGAAGGCCTGGAAGGCTGGAGTTGGAGTGTAGTGGGGGGGGGGGGGGCGGGGGGGGGGAGCAGGCAGTGGCAGATCCCGGAGGGTTTTGTAGGCCGCGGGAGGAGTTTGGATTTTGTTCTAAGTGCAGTGTGAAGGCATTAGAGGTTTTAAGCAAAGGAATGGCATGATCTGATTTACATTTTTAAAAGCTTCCGCTGGCTGCAGTTTGGATAATAGAAAGTAGGGAGTTAAGGGTGGAGGAAGGGAGGCCGGGTTGAGTGCGGAGAGCAGTGGTGTACAGGAGGGAGGCTGGTGCCTTGCCTGGCTTGAGCAGTGGCCGTGAAGTGGCCATTTAGGCTTCTACAGCTGGTAGGGCCCCCCAGCAGCCGGAACAGCCTGCTCCTGGGCTCCTGGTTCGCGAAGTCCCACGGGGCCTGAGCAGAGGCCGAGACTCAGGGTTGCCCATCCTCTCTCTCTCGGACCCGGACTCCACAGTGGGCAGCCTGGAAAGTTTTTTTTAGGAGCATTAGAAAATGTTGACATATTTTTTGAAACAATTTCAGATCTGATATCCCCGCCAGATTGAGTTTGTAACCAGCTTTATTGTTTAAGCCTGCTGGGATTTCATCAAAGGCGTCTGCTGTTTACCCAGAACCATTTCATTGGAGAAAACAGCAAACAGACCTGCATTTCTATCTGATTTCACTCTTTCCCTTTTCTCGTGAATTTAAGTGCTCGTGGAAAGCAAGGCTGATAAGGCAAAGCAGCGAGGCTCAAACCCCGAGGAGAGGGGCTCAGAAGGGTCTCAGCTGAAGTTTGTTAATAGAGCAAAGTTAGGGGTGGCTGGTCATGGCTGCTCTGGGGGACTGAGGGGCTCTCCTGGCCAGCAGCTAGCCCTCCAAAGGGGGATTTGTTGGGGGGGATGAGGGGAGGTGGGAGGGCTGCTGTCCACCCCCACCCTGGCCAAGATTTCTAGGCCATCTTGTGGCGTCTGTTGTCTTTACCAGTTTCCCGACCATTTCAGACACTGGCGACAATAAAAGACTGCACATGAGCTCCCACTTGGAAAGCGGTGGTGACCCAACCTCAGGTTCAGGGAGATAGACCTACGCTTTCCTGGGAAGAGGCCGAGTGAGGAAACAGATCATGGAAGTGCCAGGAAATCACCTTCCGGCCCCTCCTCTGCCAGCGCGTGGGATGCAGCCCCTTCTCCTGCCAGCAGCCCGAGCCAGGGCAGCGCAGGGACTCTTGTCACAGGCTCGGGTCTCCTTCTGCCTCCCTAGGGAAGACTAGCGTAGACTAGTGTTATCACCACCCACCTAATAGGATCGGGTGCCTTTAAGCAGGGCTGTTGACCCAGCAAATGTTTTAGCTCAATAGAGGAAACGCTGGCTCTGCAGCCTATCAGGAGAAGGTGTTCTGAGAAATTTGGGTTAACGTGCCTTGTACAGTTGCTCGAGCGACAGCTAGTTACGTGCACAGGTTGCTTGGCATAGAGGCCATCCTTTACCAGTTGTACATTAGACCCACTTATAAGGTCAATCGATTTGAACCAATTAGCAAGAGGATAAGGACTTGTTTATCTTAACTGACTGTCGCTCTCGCAGCAAGCCATCTAAGAGGGATGATACAGACACAGAGGGAAGTCTTTCAGCGCTGAATGCCAGGCATAACCATTGTGCTCTGCTGCCTTCTGGCAGACGGTGCTTCCGTCCTCTCTAAGAGTCAGCCCTCTCGTCTCTGGGATGAGCCTACAAAGAGGAGAGCAGCGGAATACCAAAGGTCATGTCCTCACACCTCACAGAGCCAATTCCAGGCCCTCCTGCTTGTGGAGGCTCCCCGCCCCCGCCTTCCTTTCACAGACACACAGTGAGAGTTCAGTGGGCTGCTGGGGCCTCAGTGACTCGCTGGGTCCCTGTGGGTTCAGGGCATGGTCCCAGGCTTCCTGTGAGCGCAGAGGAGCCATTCTCTCCTGATACAGGGCCTGCACCCAAGGGCCTTGGGAATATTTGCTGCCATCTGTGGAGGGCCTATGTCACCTCATCCAGTCTTATAAGCCCCCTTCCTGGCCGCCCCTCCCCACCCAAATGGGTGTTATTCCCTTTCTAGATGAGGAAACCGAGGCTCGGAGGCAGCCAAGCCTGCCTGTGCTGTCCGATTTGAACACAGGCCCAGCTGCCCCGGAGTCTGGGGTCTTTTCACTTGGCTGCACCGCCCACAGCCTTCTTGTAGGTTAGGTAGGGCCAGGGGCTCTTTCATATTGCGGGTTTGGGAGGAACAAGCTCATAGAGAGGATGGAGTGGGCCCTTGGGCATTTTTCTGACCTGAGAACATCTGAGGATGGAGGCTGAGGAAATTCAGACTGTGGGCAGTGTTTGTCCCACTTTCAGCCTAGGAGGGGCCAAGTTGGTCTCCATCTGGGAAAGTTGGTGGGTCCTTTGTAACAAGGTGGGCATGGGCACAGGGGAGACAGTGCTCTCTGCTCCCTGAGGCGTCCCGTCTTCCTCCCAGAATCCGTGGGCCCCCTTCTCAGTATCGCCATAGAAGATGGAAAGAAGACCATCTTCTCAAGTTCTTGCTCATCACTCTCCTCTCAATACTTTATCCTCACACCCAGTGTCTCTGAATTCCTCTTGGCACACACTTCTCAGAGGCAGCAAAATCTGCTCTTACTCCAGAGACTCGGAAATGCGATCCCTGGAGTGGGACCAGGGAGCAGCAAGGCAAATTTTCCGGCAAAGAAGTTTTGAAAATGACTGTCCCAAGGAATGGGCCAGTTCAAAGTAGTCATGGTGGGTGGGGGGTGAAGGGGGATCTGCTCCTACTCCAGTTCTGCTGTGCTAGCTCCAAACGCTTGATGACTTCTTGGGAAATTGCTTCAGATCTCACAGCATTTTCTTCTTAATAGCCTTGGCGATGGCAAATCCTTGACCTTTGAGGGTGGGTTTGATTTTTTGGAAAAGGCCAAAAGTAATTTGAAGCTGTGTGTTGTGAATAAAGGGGATGAGCAATTTGTAGAATGTGGTTTGTTTTGTTGTTGGGAGTTTTCTTTTAGGTTAAAAAAAGATGAGACTCGAGAATTGAGCCAATTTTCTCATAAGGAAGTTTCAGAAGTGTTTCAAGCGATGACGGCACCTTGAAATGGGGAGCTTGGGTCTAGTGGTGACCACTTTGACAGAAGGGCAGAGGACAGGAATGGACACTTTATTGAGCCACTACTGTGTGCCAGGCACTTTACATACATAATCTCAACTGCCTGAAATCATTTTTGGAATGAAGCCTGTCTATTAAAAAATTCATAAATAATCAATTATCTTGCTTACTCCTCAAGTAATTCTATTAGAACAAGATCTTAGCCCATTTCACAGGTGAGGAAATTAAGACTCAAGGAAGTTAAATGACTTCCCAAGGCCACAGAACTTGTAAGTGTTAGGGCCAGGATTTGAACTCAGGATTGGCCCCCAAACTCAAGGCTAATTCTTTCTTGGGTGGTAAATTCTGATGTACCTACCCCGCTCCTCCTTGCTCCCAACAACATGCACAATTTCATTATGTTACAGTGACATCATTTGGGCTGCATTCACCACTTAAAAAAGAAAGCAGGTCGTAAAGGAGTCACGTGCCAGGGCGAAATGCTGACTGTGTGCGGTGGCAGACGTCGTCAGCAGGCATCAGGGGACGCATGGGTGACAATGGGAAGGCATGAAGTATGATGTTTATTAGGTGTTGGCAAAGGCCCTGAAGTTCCAGATGCCAAGAGGCGATAAGTGGGAACTGCCTGTCTCAGCTCTCACCTGGCACCAAATGCTGAGCAGGCTTCCGGTTTGCTGCCTTTGAATCAACTGGATTCTTGGACAGACCAACCCTAGGAGCTTTCCTGGCCACTGGCAAGACAGAGCTCCCTCTGAATAATAATAATACCAATGATATCATATGCTGATGGAGCGCTCGTCATGTGCCCAGCAGTGTGCTAAATGCCTTACCATTAAGCTTTGATCCCTTTAAATACTCTTAGCCCCTGACTGGAGGGGTCTACATAGTCTTAGCTCCCAGCTGGGTCCCCGATCACACAGATTGGCTCTCTCTGAATCCAGAGAGGGCCTCTTTCCCCGCATGCAGTCCATCCCTTGCTGTGATGATGTGGCCACATGTCGGTGAGGGAACTGGGGGCCTGTGTGTGCCAGGAAGGAGGGCAGTTTGAGGCTCAGTGCACACCATCTCCTCCCCTGGAGATGCCACTCCAACTGGACTCCTCAGCCACAATCCTGGCCACAGCTATCTAAGTATAGCAATTCCACTTTGAGGAATTTATCTTACTGATACCCTTGCACCTGTGGACAGAAACGCACATACAGGAGCATGCATGTTATCATCGCTTGTAAGAGCGGAAACTGGAAACAACCTAAATGTCCAGCAGTAGGGGAGCGATTGGGTAGATTACGCCACCCTCATATAATGGGATTCTGCGATCTAAGGAATGGGTGACTCTGTATGTGCTGATATGGGATGGATGCCAAGATGTATTGCTAAGTGAAAAAGCAATGGTAATATACTGCACAACCATTTGTGTTTTAAAAAGAAAGATATACTCGTACGTGATAGAAATTTTCTGGAAAGACACAAAAGAAACTGTTAACAGTGGGACTCCTCTGAAGAAAGATACTGGGGACTGGAGGTCCCGGGGAGGAGAGGAGACATATTTTTCATTGTAGACCCTTTTGTGTTCTTTGAAAATTTTTTTTTTTACTATGTGCATGCATTATCTTTTCGATTAAAAAGAAAGTAGGGGGAGGTTTAAAAAAAATTCCCCAGCCTTTATCTGGCTTCTCAGTCTACTTTTTCTTCCCTGCGTGCAGCCAGGTCCTGCCATCCTGACTCACAGGCCGTTTCTCAGCTCCTTTCCCTCAGCCCCAGCCTGGCTCACCCCTCCCCAAGGCATCCATTACTGCCTCTTACAGGTACTTAAAACCCACCTTTTTGCCTTGAAATACAAATAACTCTAATCTGGAGAGAAGGCTGAGCTTCATTGCACTTACAGAACAGACAGAAATCAGCTGGCGCTGAGATGCTCGATAAATGTTTGCTGAATCGAATTGAATCTGTGACTCGGTTGGTTACACCAAGCAAGGTACTAATTGGCCAAGGTCAGACCTGCAAATCCCACACAGTCCGGCTCTCTCTGAATCCAGCAAGGGGCTCTGTGCCCGCATGCAGAACAGACCCCTGCTGCAATGTGGCCACAAGTCATGAGGGGTGGGGTGGGGGGGCTGCATGTGCAAGGAAGGAGGGTGAGTGCGGGGCTTGGTGCCCACCGTCTCATCCCCTGGAGACACAACCCAGAGCCACTTTAGGAACAATGAGCCACAGAACAGAACAATGGTGTGATAGACAGGAAGGCCCAGCTCTAGAAAGATTCTGACTCAGAAGAGCATCTGTAGTGGGTTCCAAAAGCTCCATGATGACTTTTTTTTTTTTAATATTAGCTGGTTTGATTTTATTCCAAGAAGAGATGGAATTCTCCACTAAGCCTGAGAGTGAATTGCCTGCTGTTGTATGTGTTCCGCCATAGGCTAGGAGACAACTATTTAGCAGGTCTTTTGTAGGAGAAATTAAAGCATGAGGTAGTTGGTTATTTCAATAAGGCATATTTTTTATTATTTCTTTTACATTATACATAACATAAAATTTACCATTTTGACCATTTTTTAAGTGTACATTTCTGTGGGATTAAGTACAGTCACATTAGTGTGCAAACCACGGTGACCATTTTTTTTTTTTTTTGAGGAAGATTAGCCCTGAGCTAACATCTGCTGCCAATCCTCCTCTTTTTGCTGAGGAAGACTGGCCCTCAGCTAACATCCGTGCCCATCTTCCTCTACTTTATATGTGGGACGCCTGCCACAGCATGGCTTGCCAAGCGGTGCTGTGTCTGCACCCGGGATCCAAACCGGCGAATGCCAGGCCACCAAAGCAGAACACGCGATCTTAACTGCTGTGCCACCAGGCTGGCCCCATTGTGACCATTTTTAATGGTACCACTAGCACACTGTTAAAAGGTAGATGGGGCTTGGCTGGTGGTGTAGTGGTTAAGTTTGCATGCTCCACTTCAGTGGGTGGGAGTTTGCCGGTTCAGATCCCAGGTGCAGAACTACGCATCACTTATCAAGCCATGCTATGGCAGGTGTCCTACATATAAAATAGAGGAAGATGGGCATGGGTGTTAGCTCAGGGCCAGTCTTACTCAGCAAAAAGAGAAGGATTGGCAGCAGATGTTAGCTCAGAGCTAGTATTCCTCAAAAAAAAAAAAAAAGGTAGAGAAAGCCTGAGGAATGCCTCTCCATGACCACTGATTCCTGCCTAAGGAGGGCATCCTTGCTCAGACTCGGGCTGTGTTCCATTTATGTCTTCCAGACCCTAGCTTCCAGAGCCTCCACCTAGGTAGATTCCTCCTCTGGTCTCTGAAATCATGCACAAGCATTGGCAGTCCAGTAGAACATGGGTAGTGGTCACAGAAGCCTCTAGAAACAAATGCAGGTAGTATAGTGTCGTGTCATTTCTCCTACTACAGTCATGCGTCACTTAATGATGGGGATACGTTATAAGAAATGTGTCATTAGGTGATTTCATCGTGGTTCAAATATCATAGAGCGCACTTACACAAACCTAGATGGTATAGCCTACCACACCCCTGGCTACATGGTATTCATCTTATGGGACCACCGTCGTATACGCAGTCTGCCATTGACTGAAATGTTGTTACGGGGCGCTTGACTATATTTCTTTTTTCTTGTCTCAAAAATTCACTAGCCTGGAGGAAGGAGAGAGTGTGTATCCCTCACCCATGACCACTTTCTCATTCTCAAAATGAAATCCCTTCAGTGGTTCTCTGGCCTCAGCCAGGGTATGATGCCCTGGCTCCTGTCTCGAGGCTGTGATCCAGCAGCTGGCCACTGGCTCCAGGACTCCTCCAGCTCACTCACAGTAAGACTTCTTGTCCCCACAAGGGTTATTCTGATGAGGGAGCATTTGCCCGCAAGCACAGTGAGTCAGAAAGTTTGATGTGCCTTCCCAAAAAAAAGCATCTGTAATCTTTGGCCACATTAATAGAAGTGTCCAAATCTAGGACAGTGAGGGACCTGCTTTGCTCTCTGCTGAGCACCCACTGAGTCATCCTCTCCCTCGTCGTCTTCCACCAATCCAGTCTATCATCTGCACATTGCTTAAATTCATTCTCTTTTCTCCATTTCCCCTGCCTCTACCATCTTAAACCAGGGTCCTGCATCTCTCACTTGGACCATTGCAGTAGCCACCCCATTGGTGCTCTAGCTTCTTGTCTCCAGGCTCCACATTGCAGGCAGGTGATGTTAGGGAACATGATCTGATCACATCACTTTGATTGCTTAAAGTCCTTCCGTGGCGTCCCACAGCTCTGGGAATAGAGGCCCTGGTTTTTAACAGGGCTTTCAAGGTCTGGTGTGAGCTGGCCCCTGCCTCCCCTCTGACCTCACCTCACCCCACTTGCCCTTTATGCTGACTGATTTTCTGTTTCTCACACGTGCCAGTCTCCCTCCACATCAGGGTCCTCACACCAGCAGGCTGTGCTGCCTGCAGTGTTGCTCCCCACCACACCCCCTTCACTTGGGTGATTCCTTCTCCTCTTTTAGAGCTCAGCTCAAATGACACCTCCTCAGGGAGTGGTTCTGAGACCCTCAGACTGCGTCAAGTCCCCCACTTGTAGGTGTTTACAGCATTCAACACTCATTCATTTGTTCATCCAGCAAACATTTAATGGCACCTGCTGAGTGCCAGGCGCCTGGGTGCCAAGGACGCAGTGGTGAGCAAGACAGGTGTAGTCCCTGTTTTCGTGGAGCTCACACTCCAGGGGGGCTCATGGGCAAGAAAGCACTAGCAGGGCCAATGAGGAGTATGGAGGTGAGGGCACAAAAAGTGAGAGGTGGCTTTTGGGATAAAGGGCTCAAGGAAGCCTTGAGAGGAGGTGACGTTGATCAGAGACCTGGATGAGATGAGGCAGTAAGCATATGATGCTGGGCCAAGAGAGGAGCTGGGCAGAGGGAAGAACCACTGAAAAGTCCCTGAGAGGGAGTGTGCTGGCTGCATTGCCGGAACAGCAAGTCGGGGGTCGGGGAGGGGGGCGACGGGGTGGGGAACGGGGGGGGGGGGGTGGGCAAGGGAGGAAGCCCCATGTGGTCACATCACCCAGGGCTTTGTAGACCACAGTGAGGTCACTGAATTTTATTCTCAATGTGATGGGGAGCCATAGGAGGGAACGCTTTACATTTGTAAAGGATTCCCATTTATGGAAGATCGTCCTGGCTGCCCTGTGGGAAAGGCACTCTAGGGAAGGGACCAGACAAGGTGGGAGACACTGCAGAGCCCCAGAGGGGAGTGGCCACTTGGACTAGCGTGGAGTCTAGAAGTCTAATGGCTGCGTCTAGTGCTGTCATTAGTCATGCACGTCTCTGGACTGTTTGCTGCATGGGGATAGGATTATGTCTGCTCATCTCCTTTGTATCCCCAGCTCTCACCCTGTGCCTGGCACATAGTAAGGCCTCAGTAAACACCTGTTGAATGACTGTGGGCTATGAACAAAGTTGCTGTAAACCCGGGTCATGTTAGCACCTCCTGAAGGAACCATGTGATTGCTTGCCCTGAAGAAGAGATCTGGGGAACCGTCTTCTGATGCATAAAGGAGTTAGACTCAGAGGCTCCAGGGTGTTAACTGCAAGTCACCTGTAAGACGCCATGAAGAGTTTGGTGAGGCTCAACCTGGACCCCCAGTGCCTCCTAAGGGGGGCATCAAGCAGTGGAGACATGATGATCTCTTGTCAGACGTGGGGGGATCCTGCAAAGAAACTACATATGCAGGCATGTCTGTGAACTCTCATACGTATGCATTGTAGGCAGACGCGTGCACCGTGGATCTTCTGGCCCTGAAATCACACTGCTTTGGAGTTAGAAGGACCCTTAGAAATGGTCATGCCTGGTGTCCTGAGGTTTGGGAGTCTGGTTACAAATGATAGAAACCCAGACATTGGAACAAAAGAGGAATCTCACAGGCTCATGAGACTAAAAGATTCATCGTCGGGGGCAGCTTGATCACAGTGTCAGCAGGACTTGGCTTCTTCTTGGCTTCTTGGCGTGGCTTCCCTTGAGTTGGAATCATGCTCAGAAGATCACCCCCTACTCCCCCTAGAAAGAGAGAGCTTCTCTGCCCCCAACACTTTGAACAAAATTTGTGGGCTTGATGTCATCAGCCCAAATTCAGCCCTGAACCAGTTGCTGAGGCCTGGGAGTATGTGCTGATTGGGGACAAGCCCACCCTGAAGGTGGGGACTAGGGTCAGCTCATCAAAGCACATGGGTCGAGAGTTGGGGAGGACTGGTTCTCCCAAAGGAAAATCAGGGAACTGTGTCTGGAAGGAGGGGAACATACCGTGAGTGGCCAGAAACCCACATGAGTTATATCTACAGTGGTTTGCTAAGGGTTCTCTCTCTCTCAAACCCAACTGTGTACTCAGAACCCCATTTGTCCTTGTTGCCATGGCAGCCCCTGAGGCGCCCCACTTATCTTATCCAACCCCTTTATTTTGCAGACAAGTCAGCTGGGCCTTAGCAACCTTCTCAAGGTCACACAGCTCAATTGCAGTAGAGTCAAGACTGGCACCCAGGCCTTGGGACCTAGCAGCAATACCTGGGGGGCAGACCCTGAGTCTGGGGTCAGCCTGCTGGATTTGAATCCTGGCTGCGCCATTTGTTAGCTGTGGCACTGTGTTCATTTCCTAGGGCTGTCGTAACAAATTGCCACAAATTCAGTGGCTTAAAACTGCAGAGATCTATCTTCATGGCTCTGGAGGCCAGAAATCTGAAGTCAAGGTGTTGGCAAGGCCGTGCTCCCTCTGCAGGCTCTGGGGGACAATCCGCCCCTTGCCACTCCCAGCTTCTGGTGGTGGTTGGCATTCCTTGTGGCTGCTCCAATCTCGGCCTCTATTTTCACGAGGCTTCTCTCCTCTCTGTCTTCTCCTCTTCTGTTTCTTATAAGGACATTTGTCATTAAATTTAGGGCCCATCTGGGTAATCCAGGATGATCTCATCTCAAGATCCTTGACTTAATTACATCTGCAAAGACCCTTTTTCCAAATAAGGTGACATTCACATGGGCTACCAAGCTACCTTGGGAAAGTCACTTAACCTCTTTGAACTTTAATTTGTCATCTGTAAAGTGGGGATAATAATAATACCCACTTTATAGGGTCATCATGAGGATTAATATGAGATCATCCTCATTTGAGTCCTTCGCAGCGTGCTGGGCACTTGGTAAGTGCTCAGTAAGTGCTAGTTATTATCGCTATTATTATTATTCTGACTCCAGATTCAGCCTAGTCTCCCTGTGGCCTTCTCCAAAGTGGCTTTCTTCACAGGTGGGCTTAGCCCCCCTCAGCTAGTCGTAGTTGGTGTCTTGATGGAGACACACCTGCCAAGGTTAAGCCGAGTGTCTTCCTGCTTGCTCCGCAGCTGGGGCCTGTCCTGTTGCCGGGCAGGCCCAGTGCCGAGGCCTACAGCTGAGAGGTGGGGCAGCCTGAGGAGGTCTCCTGCCAATCAACCTCTCACCCTGGCTCCGGGAGGCTGGCCTCGGAACCCTATGATTTAGAGTGATGAAATGTAAATTGTAGAGATTCCACGCTTCCCGGATGGCTGAGATCCCATCAGCATCTCATTCCCCTTTCCCGGGGCTCCTCCAGTTCTCATTTAGTGGATTCTGTCGGCAGAGCACCTCCTCGGCGACCACGATGGCCTGCCTCCTACATCTATCACACCTGCACTGTGACAATGTAATTTTGATCTCTGGTTGTTTATTTCTCAGATGGAACTACTTGTAAATTCCGAGAAGAAAATACATCCCTGTGTGTGACAGAACCAGCCCAGGGCAATTAATCTGGGCTTTTAAGCTGGGAATGCAAACCTGGTTGATGCTCTTCTGTGCCTAAGTGTCCAGTAATCAACTACTGCCATTAATTGCCCCTCAATGAAGCAGTGGCCCTAGGAGCGGTGGGCTCAGTAGGGTTTGATCCAGCTGGATGGGAATGGGGTCCTCACTTCCCATCTGCCAGGCGGCTAGTAGGCTCTGGGGACAGAGAGTGGGAGGCAGGTGGCTTGAGGCCAAGAAGTGAAAGAGGTAAAGGAAAGGACCCGTATTTCAGGGCCGAGTTGACAGTGGGTGTGAGAAGAAGGAGGGGACCAAGGGCGTTGGTGCTGGCCCTGGTAAAGGCACAGGCTTGTGCAGTCTGACAGACCCAGGTTCAAATCTTAGCCTGACCACTTACCATGTACCTTTGGGGCATTCCTTTACCCCTCATCCTGACAGAGCCATTTCTTGATCTGTAAAATGGAGCAAAGAATATTTGCTCCATAGGGTAACTGAGAGAATTAAATGAGCAATGTATGAAAAATGCTTGTTGCATGGAATGAGTGTTTCTTTTTTTTCCCTGAGGGCCTGGGGGCAGTAGTCAGGCCTGCAGAAGATGAAAGCGGCAGAAATAATCAGAATTCTAGAGTTGGAAGGAATTTAGAGAAGACCTAATGCAAAGCCCAGTGGAGGTTTGGGGAATGGAGAGACTTAGAAGCTGGGATGGAACCCAGTCTCCCGACTGACTGTCACCCGTTGTACGTCGTCCCGTCACGCTGCTTCCCTAGCAGGGGCCTCAACCTGGACTTCTTCGACTCCTACAGGGCCAACCAATGGACCTCAGGCATCAATAACCCCCTAAGATGATGCATTTTAGTGCACTCAGGGCTTTCATCGGATTCTCAAAAGGGGTCCCCATTCAAAAAGAATAAAAACTCTTTTCGACTATGTGATATTGTGACTAAGTGGGGGGTGAAGGGACAGTACTGCCCACCCCTCCCGCCTGCATTTGGTGCATACACGGCCTCGATCGCGCTCAAGATCTGATTGGGATCCTTAGCTCAGTGCCCCCACCAACCCTTCTCATTCTAACCTGGTTCTTGTTCTTCCCCAGGAAAGCCACTTGACATGCGCCAGCTACGAGCAGGGTATGGACGGAGGGAGTTTGCAGGTTTTGGCATTCTTGGCCTGATCGAGATTTTATGGATCCTAAAGCTTGTACAATTCGTAGGCCCCTTTTATGAAAAAGCTTAAGAAGTCGTGAATACAGAATTAGGTACAAGGCCTTGGGAGGGGCCATGGATGATTAGTTAGTATCCTTGAAAATGGGCCTCCACTGGTGTCGTTGCTGGATAAGTGTCCTGGGGAGAATGTGGGGTTTCAGCATAGCTCACCCACCTGCCAGGGCCTGTTGCTCCCCTAGAGGTGTTTGTCCAGTTTTCTGGTTGCTGCCCTGCTGGGTGCTTGAGATAAAACTGTGGAAAGACCAGCCCTGCCCTCAGGGAGCTTGCAGCAAAGGGAGAGCCATTTACAGGTGAACAATGACCTGTCTGCCATTGCCCCTCCCCTGCTTTCACTTTGCTGCCTGCTGGGCTGCCCCCTTCCACATTCCCCCAGCTCAGCAAGTTGCTAGGCCTCCCCTACTCCACTTTCAGGGTTACTCAGCAGGCTGGAGATATGGGGGAGCCCAGCTCTGTGCAGGGAGAGGAGGGCTAGCTGCAGGGCATCCAAGGAAGGGTCCCCGTGTTTGTGGCGCTGCCCTTTCTCATAGTTTCTGTGGAGATGAGCAGAGCATGGCACTTTGTCCGGCCCAGGTCTTGGGCGGGTCCATTGGAAGATGGAGGGTTGAGGGCATAGAAGTTATGGGCTCCCTCCTTTCCTGCCTTATTCATTCCACGAGTCTTTGTTGGGTACCCGCCATGTGCCATGCACTGCACTGGAGATATGATGGCAAGAAAGATGCTGTTCTGAGCAAGAGGCTGACCACAGAGGACCTGGATTTGGCTGTTTCTCTGCCACTTTCTACTTGTGGGTGTTGTGGCAACCTCTGAACCTCTTTGAGCTTCAAGTTTGTCGTCTAGAAAATGAATAATAACACCTACCTTGCTGGGGTGTGGAGAAGGTTGCAAATTTCACACATGTGGGGCTGAGCACAGTGCTGGCCCTGTGGTCAGTGCCTGTAAGTTCTCACTCTTATTATTTTGGAAGAGCCATTCCTGCCCCTTGGAATTTACACCCTTTCCTCTCTAGCATCTTGGTGAGTCACCTTTTCTGCTGGGTCCTAGAGCTTCCTGGGAGAAGAGAGGTCAAGGCTAAGACATGGACAGAGCTCCTGGGGCAATGCCTTGGGCAGCATCGGTGGGTCATATCAGGCTGGAGGCAGGCGGAATTGGAAGGGGGTGGTGACTTGGGCGGGGCTGGGTCATGGGCTGCAGGGATGAGGGAGGGGCAGCCCTCGCCCAACCCCATTTCCCTGAAGTCTCTGGAGAGACAGCTGAGCCAAGGAAAGTACCAGGATGGAATCAGCTTTGTTTCTAGGCCTCATAAGAGGGAAGTTTCTGGCTGGGGTCCTGGGCAGATGACTCCCAGAAAGCTGCTGGCCTCTTGCCACCTACTATGACCAGAGCCATTCCTGGGAGGGGTCACAAGGGGCTCATCTGGAGCATTTTGTCCCATCAGTGTCTCCTTGCCCTTCCTGCCCAGTGTGTCTCCAGGAAGCAGCCTGGAGCCAGAGACAGGGGCCACTTCTGGCCCCCCGGGGAAACCCAGCTACACTTCCATTAAGGATTTAAACAGGTTGCTGAGTGGGCTCGCTAATTAAGCTTTTGTTTTTGTTTATTTTTATTTTTTTACTATAAAAGTAATACATGCCATCTGTGGAAAATTTGGAAAGTAGAAAAAACTATAAAGAAGGAGGGGGAAAAGCCCAAACACCAAAGCAGAGTCAAGCACAGCTGTTGACATGTTAATATATTGGCTTTCCACCGAAAAGCAGAAGCTTTAAAAAACCCCATGTAAACATCAGTGTCAAAGGCTGCCCGGGATTCCGTGGAAATAATCTTTTTAAGAAAACACATGCGAGCCAAGTGGATTTGGAGTGCCGGGCTTGGCAGCACCCCCAGGCCGGGCAGTGCGGGGCAAAGTCTGGGTCTTCAGCCCTTGGGGTTCTGCGAGGCTTCCCAGGAGCCTGCCAGAGGCTACATGGGGTTTGCCTCAGTCACAGATATTTCCTTCTCCACAGACTTCCTGGCAAGCGTGCTTTCATGCTAGGCCGGCCTGCTGGGCAGTGACGGTAGAGGATGGAGGGAAGGGCTGAGGGAGGCGCTCTCCAGAGAGAAGGGCTGACCCACCCTGCAGGGGCTGGGGTTGGCTGACTGCTTCCCCCTTTTCTTTCCTGGAGAGTGGTGTGTGTGTGTGTATGGCTGCCCTGGGGAGGGAAGTCCTTAGTGCAGGCTGATGAGGACCCCATGGAGAATGCTACCGGAGAGGGACAGAGACAAGGCAGGGGCAGGAGAGGGTGGAGTGAATCAGGCAGAAACCTCAAGGGCCCCCACCATTGCCCCCTCACTCAATGCCTCTTGAGGATGGTTGTAAATGGTGCCAGGAGGCAGCCAATGCAGGGGCCTCACCTTCTGCTGGCCGGGTGTGGTCACCACATGGGGAGAAGGGGAGCGTACCATCCTTCACTGGGCCCCCCCTCTGAGAGGCTACCTGCACAGCTTACTGGAAGCGGGAGTTGGAACCTCCATGTGCTCTGGGTCGGAATCTCCCCAGCAACTCTGTGACTTGTGCCCGGTAGCAACAGCTTCCATGCCTTAATGGAGCTGTTTCTTTTTCTGAGATTAACTGAAGACTGAAAACCTGCAAGACCCCATGCTAAATGTTCTGTGGGTATTATCTCACTTAATCCACACAACAGCCTTAAAAGTGGGTCCTATTTTTCCCCATTTTACAGATGAACAAACTGAGAGGTTACATGACTTGCTCAAGGTTACACAGCCAGTCAGTCACTGGCTGGAATCCAAATGCAGACCTAATTCCAGCCAGCCCTCTAAGCCTCTATTCCTGGCTGCAGAAGCAACCTGGATACTTCCTCCTGGATGACTCTTGTGGGTGTCCAAATTCCTCCTCTGAAGGCTTCTGCTCCATTAGCACCTTCTCTGGGGACAGAAGGAAGTATATTTATGTGCCGAAGGGGAGCCCAGATCCCAAAGAGGGAAATGCCACCAGTCCCCATTCTTGTATTTCTCTGAAATGCCGGGTTTGGGCTACAGTGGGATAGAAGGCCCCGGGCCGCCTTGCACCAGGTCAGGGCTCTTGGCCACTTATTCCGAAGCCGGTGACCTAAGACAGGCCAGAGACAGCAGTGGAGGCAGGAGCAGGGGTGCCAGAGCCTGGCAGCCGCCCAAACCTCGACCCCCAGAGGCAATGGCGGTTCTTCCCTGTCGGAGGGGGCCAGAGGAGGGGCGGCGGTTGGGTGGCGGGACGCGAGCGGCTGCGGGATGCAGCTGCGGCTGCGGCTGCCGGCCCGCGCCCCACGCCGTCTCCCACCTGGGCCGGCCCGGCGGGCGCTGGTTGGCTCCCTGGGAGCGCCGCTCGCCCTATCACACACCTGCACGGTTGCCAGGCAACTGGGACTGAGTTGTAACACCTCGGCCTCGAGAGTCAGGACGGTGTTTTTATTTCCTGGCTGCTCCAAGTCTCTCGTTAGAAGTTGTAGAAGGATGACATTTGATTTTCCTCTTCAAAGGAACCACACCCCGCACCTCCCCGCGTCCTTAACCCTCAGCCCAGAGGCCTCCGGCCAGACCCACCCCAAGATTCCCGACGTTGTGGTTCACTCCTGAGGCTCAGCCCCACCCCCTCCCTCCCAAGAGAGGCAAGCAGGCAAGGGGCCTCAGGCGGCTCTTCACTGCGCCCTCATTTGGGGAAAGTCATCCTTAGGGGAGCTGGGGACTTCCGCCTAAGATGAGATGGTGGATGCAGGGAGGATCCTGAAGGTAGGGAAGGGCAGACTCCAAGGTCACTGGCCTCTGAACAACCTTGGGATGGCCGTGGAGTGGGTGTGGGACACGGCTTGGGCCTGGCTTCCGGCTTTACACACCGGTTATTATCTGGTGTTCCCCCAAACTTCAGTCTCTGCCCCACACCTTTCCAGTGTCTCTCCCATCTGTGTGCCACAAGCACTATCTTTTCATTTCTTTTTTCTTCTGTATATTGACCCACTTTAGCTTAAATAAATACATTTAAAAAGGAAACTTGATAATACTTCTGTAAATGGAGACAGTATCATTTGCCATAAATAGAAAGTAACTGCAGAAATAAATACAAAGAAAAAAATGTTATTAAATTTTAGCACTTGGAGTCTGATCTGGGAGGGCCATAATGACAACAAAACAGCTGCTTATTAAGCATATCTCTGTGCCAGGCACTAGCTAAGCATTTTACATAGGTTAGTTCATTTGATCTAGTATTGTTAACGTTCCATTTCACGGATGGTTCAGACAGACTAAGGGCTTTGGCCAAGAGGCACGCAGACACTAAATAATGAGTTAAGATTCAAAGCTGAATCCCATCAAAAGACTGGGCTTTCAGCCATGGCCTGTGCTGTCTCTCTGTGTGGTGACACCTCTGGCTCTTCATCCTGGTGGCTGGGGGGTAGCCCTTTCAGGATTGGGGCAATGATTTGAGCCCCAGCTGCAGTGGTTTTTGCCTGGCCTCAGGGAATATGCCAGGTGGTCTTACAGATACATCCCATATTTTCCCAACAGCCCTATGAAATATCTCATTTTACAGCTCAGGGGACTGAGGCTCAGGGGGGCCAAGCCGCCTGCCCAAAGTCACACTGTTGCTGCGTGGCAGGGCGGGGCTGTGAGTCCTGTCTCCCTCTGCAGCCCTGGCTCTGTCTTGTCCCTCTTTGTCACTCACTCAACCTCATGCCAAAAGAGGAGCCTATAATTCTCAGCAAAGCTTACAGCAGAACTGAGGCTTCTCCCTCTCACAGGGACTCCAGTCTCCCCCTGGGGAAAGTGGGCATTTGTCGAACCCCACCTACACGCCTCCTCAGAGCTGAGTCGGGTCTCTGGGACCGTGGCCTTCTACGGGTGGGTGTAGACCCCCGGGCCTCCCCACACTCAGCAGGACTCCTGCACTAGCGGGCGTGGAGGCTTATTTGCCTTTCTCATCTGCCTTCCTGGAAACATAGTCCATCATCCCCCATCAAGTGAGCGACTGCATTTCTCACTCGAGAGCTGGCTGGTTCTTACCTGGAAGAGAAAGAACAAGAGAACCTTTGGAGAGGGAGGAAAATCATACGTTATTTTTAAAAGGCATTTTGAGTGAGTGCTGAATAGAGTAAAGGAAAATTGCCTTAAAGACCTGCTCTCCGCGGGGATGGTGTTTCTCGTGGCTCCCAAGTATTTGGAAACTTAATTGCACATTTGTATGGGCTACTGTTTTTATTTCTTTCTGGTCTCAGAGGTGGGCTTTGAACACTGTGCTCTCTCTGCAATGGTTTTCTTTATCTCAAATAAATTTCACACACCTGCAAGGGAGAACTGCTTGAAAGAAACTGTGTCAGAATTGGCTCTCGATTTAATAAATCTGCAAATGGAGCGGGGTTCGGTGAGATGATGTGAGATGATGTGGCGTTGGCTCGCCAAGCCTCCTGTCCCAGGGCGCAGCCTAATCCTGCCCTTTGGAGGGGCCGGGCGCTCTGCTGCTGAGGCGCAGAGCCTCAGCCCACACCTCTGCTGAAACCCTTTCTCTACCCTAAGCTGGAAGCCAGTCAGCATTGGGGAGACCCATTTCTGTGTGGGTGTTTGGGGCCTTTTAGGCCAAGATGTAAGAAGAGGCTTTTAGGTTGACTGTAGAAACACAGCTCCCCTCTGCTGGGGACTTCCTCAAACCTCTCGGTGCCATATCTTCCCGAAGAACTAGAAAGTCCATTTTGGAGTCAGAACTGTGTAGTGAGCAAGGCAGGAGTTAGACCGCAATGCTTGTGGTTGATGGCGGTGCCGACACTCAGGGCAGTGGGGGACCCCAGGCTTCTGCACAGCCCCCCTCGGAGTTCCTTTGGCTTCCACTCCATGGAAATGTATTGGAAGGGCAGAATGCTTGGTTGTTGGAGGCAGGCAAGTCTGAGTTTGAATGCAGGCTGTGCCACTTTCCAGCTGGTAAAGGTGCTAGGAAACTCCACATGCCGCCCACCCCCACCCCCCATGCCTGGAGGCTGGCCTGTATGTCACCTGTGGGCTCCTGCCCTCTGGCTTCAGGTGCAGCCAATGGGAGGCACTGGCAGGCCAGCAGAGGAGGGGAGGAGAGTGATTACTGGGCCTTTATTTCCCCTCCCTTCATCTCTGGCTTCATCTCTGACCAAAGGCCTCAGTTCTTGTCAAGGGGCCGGCTCCACACAGCTTCTCTGTTCTGGGTTCTGCTTTCCCTTCCCTCCCCTCTTCAGGCCCAGGGGTGGTGACACTCGTGGTTTCTTGCCTGTTATTTGCTATCCCTGTGGATTTTCTAGGCCCTGCCCATGCCTTTGTCAATTGTCCCTTTATTAAACTGTTCTCAGAATACCTAATGACACCTGATTGACACAGCCATCCTGAGCTAGTCCTTTACCTCTCGCTTTGGTTCCCTCACCTGTGAAACCAATTCTGTTATTAAACAGTTTGCTCATGTGGCTGTAGTGAATGCAGGGTGCTTGACCCACCCAGGCCTGGAGGACAGTGACCTTAACCCTCAGGCTGCTCATGAGGGGCTGGGGCCAGCCCGCAGGGACAGAAGTGGTGGGGGGACTGGTCAGTCACCTCTGTCCTTGGGCCGATGGCAGTCTTACACCCTCCTCTCTGCTTTCCATCTGCGAATCGGGCACTGTTGACCGGTGGCACCAGGAGAGCAGAATTGCCCGAGACTCCAGAAGTTGCTATTTCTTTTGTCCTGTGATCTCCCATAGAAGCTGTTCATCCGACCGATGTGTGCACATTCTTTTTAGTCTTTATTTATTGTTATTGGGAAACAAAGCAGCCACAAATTAATGCAACATGGTGTCCCCTGAGGATGCAAAAGAAAGAAACGTGATACCAGATCCTCCTGCTGGAGTGGCCAGGTGGGGGTGGGACTCTGGCCTTGGTTCTGAAACTGCATTTCAGCAGCTGCTTCTCTGCATCAAGGAGACGTGTCCAGTTCCAGACAGCCCCTCTGGCCTGGTCCACTCTGGAGTCTCATTCTGTCTTTGGGTTTGAGAATCCAGGAGCCAAATGATAGCAGAGAAAATGGGCCTGGAGAGGAGTGAGTGTTTATGCAAGTGCCTGTCTAGGAAGGTGAGGAAGACAGAAGATGGGTCTCTGCTCCCAAGGGGATCGCAGCTAAGTTGGGAAGCCAGCATTTGCTCAGGAAATGAGAGCCTCAAGCAGGCACTAGTCTGGAGCAGACTGTCAGGGAAAGCTCCGGGGAGAAGGAGCCTTGACCTTTGGGTGAAGACAGAGGGTAGAGAGGGCATTTCAGGGGAGGGACCACGATATGAAGGGTCAGGGGTAGCCAGGCTGGAGGGAGCAATGGGTGTGGTCTGAGAGCAGCCAAAAATCCTTGGGGGAGCATAGGGTGGGTCCGGCTTATTCAGGATCTTGAAGCCAGATAGGGTACTTAGACCAGGATGTAGGACTTTGGGGGCCCCTAAGGAAGGAATTCTTAAGCTGGGGTTCACAGATGGACGTCAGAGCACCCCCAAGCCTCCTGAGACAGTATGGTGCAGTGGTTGGGAGTGTATGGGCTTTGCGGTTACACCTGCCTGCCCTGAGTCCCACTGCCACTTTCTAGTTATTCCTTAACCTTTCTGAGCCTCAGTTTCTCACCTATGAAGTGGAACTAAATGGTAGTATCTACCTCGCAGCATGTTTAGGGTAATAAGTCAGGCAATGGATGTGCGGCATACGCACCGTCACTGGCACATGGTAAAGATCTCGGTAAAGAGCAGCTGTCATTAATATGCTGCAGAATTGTGAGTGACTATACAGAGGCACACTTCTCTAGGGAGAGGGTGTCCTACAGCTTTCATGAGATTCCCTAAGGGGTCCCTGATTCAAAAAAATGTTAAGTATCACTTACTGCTTGAGAGGTTTAAAAATAGAGGAGTGTTAAGTGGCAGAGAGCAGTGTTTATGTGAACGAAACATGGTGGGTGGGCCTGGGGGCAGGGAAGCCGGTGTGGAGCCTTTCTGTCCATCTCTTGGGCTCACCATGCTTCCATCCATTCATTCGGTCATCAAGTGTTGCTGAGTGCTGACCCAGTCAGGCACCCTGCTAGATGCCAAGGGCCCAGAGACCAGGAACAGTGTCAGTGGGAGGGAAGATGTGTGGTAGGCAGTCTCCAAGATGGCGTCTGAGGCTCCTGCTCTTCAGGTCCTTGTGAGTTTCCCCTTCCTATGTGGGATCTGGGCTGGACCTGTGACTTGATTCAACCAGTGTATGCAGTGGAAGTGAGGCTGTGCTGGTTCCAGGCCTAGGCCTGAAGAAGGCGGGGAGCCTCGTTTTTGTGGTTTGGGGAGATCTGAGCCACTATGTAAGAAGTTCTGCTACCCTGCTTGAGAGATCACATGCAGAGTTCACACTGAGAGGAGGAGCCATGAGACCAATGGAGACGGAAAGAGGCTCAGGTCTCTTGGCATCTTAGTTCTGCCCAGATGACCCCAGCGTCTGCCACCATCTGACTGCCACCACATGAGAAACCGCAAGTGAGAACGACAGAAGAACCATCCCCCAGAGCCCATTCATGGCTCACAGAGCCATGAGGTCATGAAATAAACAGTTTTGTTTTAAGCCCCCATGTTTGAAATGGTTTGTGACATGTGGAACTAAATGGAGACCAATCAGATGAGAGCAGGTAAAGGCTATTTACTCAGCTTGCTTTGCCAAGGGAGTCAGCCACCATCTCACTGTGTCTGGCAGAGTCAAAGGCAGGCTGAGGAGTGGGAAGGCTTTAGAGTGGCGAAAGGGGAGGCTCAGGTGAGCCCTGACCGGAGGCTGTAGGCAGGGGGAGCTGGAGGCAGGCTAACTAGAAGCGGGCATCCTATGTGTTTGGTTAGGGGAACGTATTTTGTTTTCTCTGGTTGGCCCTAAGTCAGAAGTGGGGACAAAAATTAGGGAAGCTAATCAAGCCCTGGCTGTTTGGGGCTGATTGTTACAGGGGTTACTCTTTGGATTTCTGGACTGCTTGCTGGAGATGTGTCTGATTTTCTCCCAGTCTGACTTGTAGATAGCAGGCTGGGCTCTTGGGCTGGTTCCTGTAGATAATGGGGTGGTTTCTGGACTGGTTACTGAGATTGGGGGTCAGAGTTCTATTTTTATATGTGGTCTGGCATTGCCTGTTTATATATTCAGTCTCCCACCTAACAATAGGTACCTACATGCAAACTGACAATTATGAATCCCTGTTGAAGGAACACAGGGTTCTAGGTAAGCCCAAAGCCAGGAGAATCCCCTTAGCCTGTGCCATGTTGGAAAAACAGGTGAGAATTAGCAGGCAGATGAGGGAAGGAGGGCATCTCAGGTAGAGGGGGCAGCAAGACGCAAGGCTTGGAGATGGGAGAGAACATGCATGTGCAGGAAGCCACGACAGGCTGACATGGCTAGGCTCGTGAGATGGGAGGTGATGTTGGCTTAGGACCCAGAGCACTAGACCCAGGAAGAGGGGAGAAGTTTTGGAGGGCGTGATGTTTGTTTGGGGCATGCTGAGTAGGAAGAGTCTGGGCGATCCCAAGGGCCGTGTGCAGGGGCTCACTGGAGATTCGGACTTGGAGCTAGGAGAGAGCTAAGAGGAAGATGAATTTGCTTGGGTTATGGTGGCCCCCCAGGGACTGTCTGTAAAATGAGAAGAGGTGCCCATGATGGGCTGAGAAGGACTGTCCAGAGTAGACCCAAGTTGGAGTTGAGCCAGGAGATAGTTGTGTCAAGGAAATAGGGGTCAGGGGGAGATTTCGAGGGGTGCTTTGCCTGCCGGGGGCAGTTGAGGCACGATAGAGACTGGAAACTGCTGGATTTGGGCACAGCAGGGAGTTTGCGTGTGAGAAGGCGGTGGAATCCCAGGTGCAGGGGCTTGAAGAGAGTGAGCCAGGAGAGGAAGTGGTGGGCCTACCTCGGGCGCACGCGGGGATAGCAGGAGAGAGGCGGTGTCTGCAGGGAGATTTTGGTTAGGTGGGGTTTGCTGTTCAATGGGAGAGACTTGAGTGAGGCTCTGGGCCGAGAGGGAGCAGTCCATAGTGGAGGCGTGGAGAGAGAGGGCACACCGGTACAGAACGGGAGGCAGCCGTGAGAAAACATGGTCCTGGGCCGAATCAGGCTGCAGGTGCAGTTGGGTTGGCTCACACAGTGTTTTGTATTCATTTTCGTTTTTTGTTGAATTTGCAGTCAACCAATTGCATGTAAAAATCCTGGTTCCCAGCCTCTGGCAAAATCGAAAGACATGATAAACCAGGACCCCCCTCCCATAAGGCAGCAGTGGCTGGAATCCGGGGCCCTCCGATGGGCCTGGCTTCCGAGTTGCAGCCTGCCCCATTCTACCTGCCCAACTCACCCTTTCTGTTTCCTGCTTGGCTCCTGTAGGCACATCTGAATTAAAACCTTGGAGTGAGGAGAAGTGAGAGAGCCAGACTAAAGCTAGCTTAGGCAGAAGGCCTGATGTGTGAGGACGCTGAGAAGTTGAGGGGTCAGGCCGGGAGGCCAAGGGTAGGGATTTAAGAAAAGAGGGGAAGGTTTGGAATGGCCTCTGAGGGGACTGGGAAAGGAAGCTTGAAGGCCACATAGAATAATGCTGGGGCAGCCACAGTGCTGGGACCAGCTAAGATTGTGGGCCAGGGACCTGCAGTGGCTCTAGTTCACATCACTGGGGGACAGACCAGGGGCTGGAGGGAGGGGAGGGGCAAAGGAGCCTACTCTGTCCTCCAGGAACTTCCACACCCATCGGTGTCCCTTGGCTCTGTTAGTGGGTGGGGGCTGTCTCTGAGACTCGGGGCCGCACAGACAGGGCCCCAGAAGAGAGAGCCTGTGCTCCCCCATGTCAGGGACTCTCCCAGGCTGGGAACACACTGAGAAGCTCCACTCGGCACAGGGAAGGAATCAGTCCAGGGGAGCCCTGTGTTGAGGAGTTGGAATGCTCCTGAGATTCCCGATCAGAACCCTCTCTCATCCCCTGTGGCAGGTGCCCAGGAAACACATTCCTACACACACACCTCTCCCCAGCGTCCTCCCTTTGAAGTCTCTTCTGTCTGTCCCTCTGTGCCTCAGGGCTAGTTCTGTCAGTTACCCAGGGGGGGCTTGCTCTTGACTGGAGAGGGGGTGGCATCCCGGAGCCTCCCCAGGTGGCAGCTCTCCATGCACACCTCAAGATGAAAACAGCCCCCCGCACCCTCTGCGGGAACACTCTCCTCTCGGTTTTACTGGGAATCGTGTGCGGCTTGGACACATGTCACCGTATCATGTAGAGCTGGAATGTAATTAGGCGATGTTGGGGAAAATTCCGTCTGTCTCCTGGGAATACTGGAATAATGAGCCATCACAGAGGACCGCGGAGGCTGGTGGGGGGCTGCTGACCTGAGCCAAAGGCTCGGATCGTTCATTAGCTCCAAGGTGCTGCTGATTTGTTCCCCATCCTGGCTGCCTAAACGAGCTGGCCCGATCTTGAGCGGGAAGCGGAGCTTTAGGGAGAGCCTAGAAGGTGCTCTGGACTTTGAAGCAGGGAAAGCCAGCATGTTTTCCCTTTCCGGGGTGGGGGAAGACAGAAGCCGCAGTCCTCCACGGTGGCCATGTGGCCATTTGATAAACCGAGCCCAGGTGAAGGGGAAAATCCCAGGACAAAGGAGCCAGACTTTGTGAAGAGTGGGCTGGATGTGTGGCTGGCAAGGCTGAGGGCAGGAGGGCCCTCCCAGGAGGCTGGGAAGTGGTGGGGCGGGGGAGTGGGAGGGGCTGGGCAGAGAGTGGCCAGTGGATTTCACCAGGAGAGCAAACTGGGAGAGGCCCCAGGCCAACTCGGCCCCGAGCTAACTCCCCTCTGCACCCTTGAGGGTCAGCCAGACCCACTCAGGAGAGCTCCCAACCTGTGCTCCTCCTCCACAGTAAATGTGCTGGGTGTCCCTTCAGAGGGCTCCTCGGGGGTATGGGAGAAGAGACAACAGTGAGACTAGTCGTGGCCCTAGCCTGGCCTGCCCAGCAGACCTGCAACAGCCCTTCTTTCTCCATCAGGCCCCTGGCTTGTCCCCATGTGGTACCACCCACAGCTCCCTGTTGCAGCAAGGACATGTGACCCTCGCAGCCTCCTACCACCCCGTCCCCGTTCCCAGGCGGGAACTTCCAGTGGGTTTCCTCAGCACCATTCTGGATATTCTTTCCCTAACCCCTCAGACCCTCTCCTGGTGGGGCCTCGTCAGTTCTTGGCGTCAGAGCCCACACCCCGAGAGCCACCTTGCTTTCTTTGCTCCCTCTCTTGACTTTCTCCTTTCTTTTATCTCCCTTTATTTCTTCTTCCTCCTCTCTCTTTCTCCCTCTCCTCTTTCCCTTCGCAGATCTGTGGTATTCCAGGTCGGGGATCTGCTAAGCCAACTTTCCCAGAGAGTTTTGTTGGCTCTCTACTCAGAGCTGCCTCCTGGGGCTCTCGAATTCTTGGGCACCCTCCTGTCACTGCCCCTCCTCCCCAGGGGCCACAGGGAGCTGTCTGTGGGCCTGCTGCCCCTATGAGAGCATGAACCACTCCAAGGCAGCCACTGGGTCTGTGCTGCCCATAGCTGCATCCGCAGTGCCTGTGAAGCACCTGGCACCACGTAAGTGCTCAACCTGCGACAGTAAAGCTCTTCCTTGCTTTCCACTCCAAGCCACGCCCCTTCCTTGGGGACTGTCTCCAGGCCACGCCCCTCCTGGGAGCTGTCTCCAGTACCTTTCTGGGCACATCCCTCTACGGAGAAGTCACTGGTCTTTCAGCTGCACTCATCTAGGACAGCCTTTTGAGTGTCTGATTCCTTCAAGCAGTACCACACTTCAGAGGGCACTGCTCTGGCTCTCTTCCTGTTGGTCCCCTCCCCAAAGGACAAGGAGTCCATGGGGCCAAGGAGACATGCCCACCCGGGACCTGTGTCCATCACTCAAGACCAGTTCTGTCCAATAGAAATGTGGGCCATATGTACTTTGAATTTTTAATTTTCTTTTTTTGTTTTTTAAAGATTTTATTTTTCCTTTTTCTCCCAAAGCCCCCCGGTACATAGTTGTGTATTTTTAGTTGTGGGTCCCTCTAGTTGTGGCATGTGGGATGCTGCCTCAGCATGGCTTGATGCGTGATGCCATGTCCGCACCCAGGATTCGAACTGGCTAAACCCTGGGCCGCCGAAGCAGAGCGTGCAAACTTAACCACTCGGCCACGGGGCCGGCCTCTACTTTGAAATTTCTGTTAGCCACATTCAAAAAGTAAAAAGCAACAGGAGAAATTAATTTGTGAATATTTTTATTTAACCCAATGTATTCAAAATATTGCCATTTCAACATGTCATCGGTATAGCAAGTATTCTTTTTTGTACTAAATCTCTGAAATTGCCACATTTCAAGTGTTCAGGGGCCACATGTGGTGGTGGCTACTGTCCGGACAGCACAGCTCTCGACCACACTCTAGCTATTTGAGACCTCAGACTTCTCTGCTCAAATGGCCCCAGCCTGCTTCCAGGGCCTCTTCCCCATTATGATTCCTAAGGGTGGATTTCCCCCAGCAGTCTGAGGAGGAAGGCCTAAGAGCCAGGCCTACGGAGGGGGTAAATTCCTCATGGATTTGTTTTCCTGAGCTCAAAATCCTCCCTGATCCTAGAGGCAGGGGTGATGGAAGCTACAGGGTACTGAGGGAGAGAGGAGGCTGGGCACAGCCCAGGAGCAGCACGAGGCCCTTGAGGTAGTAGGAGGCTGGGATCCAGCAGAGGCAGCCTGGACAGGCCCTGCTGGCAGAGGGGAGAGAGGGTGGGGGCACCACAGTCCACAGACAGGTTAATGGCTCCTGCCTTGTGCACAATTGAATTTGCCCTCCTGAGCCCCTCAGCAATGGGGAAGGGCCTCTCCTCTTGGGAGCTCTGCTGGACTCCCAGAGCTACAGGGCCTGGGTCAGCCGGGCCTGATTCGATCAGGAGAAATGAAGGACGCAGTGCTCACAGACAGCCCAGTGCCCAGAGGGGCTGGCAGCTCAGCTCAGAACAATAAGGCCGGGGAGGGCCTGTGTGGGGGCCCCAGGTCCATCCTAGCTCTGCCTCCTTCCTAGGAGCCCCATCCTCAAAACACAGTTGACGATTGTCTATAATATACCTCATCATCCCCTTCCACCTTCCCGTCTCTCTTAAAGGTGGTGGAGGATGACTCAAAATCAGGAAACTTGGAACCAGTCTGTTTCCCTTTGTGTCTGTGGGAGTGTCCAGCACATGCTAGGACCATGGTGAGGGGAGAAGGAACAACCGAAAAAAACTCTTTCCTTTCTTTCCTCTCAGTACTTTACATCTTGTATCAAACCCAGCTCCTGTACGTCTATCGTGTCTCCACTCCATGGAGGTTGGAGAAACATTTAGAGGACAAATGGCAAACTAGAGGAGAAGACATCACAGGACTCCGAACTAGACATGCTGTCTCGTGCCTCCAGGCCTTTGACCCTGCAGTTCCTTCCACCCGGCTGCCCTCCCTCTTGCCCCTTGGATCCCAGCTGAGCCTCTACTCCCCCTTAGAGGCTGCCTTCCCTCTGTGACCCCTCCACTCCCTGGCAGTGCTGCTTGCTTCCTCCCTCCTGCATGTTTCTGCAGCACTGTAGACGGCTCCATCACGGAGCAGGCTAATAGCACACTTGTTCCCTCCATCCACAAATAATTGTTGAGCGCCTCCTAGGTGTCTGGCACTGTCCTGGGGGCTGGGGACATCACGGGGAACAAGCAGAGAGGGGGAAAGACAATAACCATGTAAACAAACAATTAAGATACTCTCAGAGAGTGTTAAGTTTTAAGAGGGAAATAGAGCAGGGTACTTATGTAATCAAGAGTGACTAGGTTGGGGGGGTGGGGCATCTGCTTTAGACGGGAGGCATGCTTGAGCTGAGGCCTGAATGCTAAGAAGGAGGTGGTCCTGCAAGGGCCTGGGGCACAATGCTTCCTGCAGAAAGAGTCAGTGATAAAACTCCAAGGCAAATGTGTATTGTATCATTTCATTTGTACAAAATGTCCAGAATAGGCAAATCCTCTGAGACAGAAAGCAGATTAATGGTTGCCAGGGGCCGGGGGGGGGGGGGGGGGGGGGGGGGGGGGGGGTGGAGGGAGGAAGAATAAGGAGTGACTGCTAATGGGTGTGGGGTTTCCCTTTGGGACGATGTAAATGTTCTGGAACTAGATAGTGGTGATGGTTGTAGAACATCATGAATATACTAAATGCCACTGAATTGTGTGCTTTAAAATGGTTTAAATGGGACATTTTATGTTATGTGTATCTTACCATAAAACAAAACAAAACTGCCAAGGCAAGAATGAGCTTGCTGTGGTGTAGGAATAGGGGGGCCAATCCGGCCAGCGACTCGGAGAATGGTAGAAGACAGGGGTGGTGAGGTGGCGGGGGCCGGTCATGAGGACGCTGTGGGTAGCTGAGGAGTTTGCATTTTATTCTTGTGCAATGGGAAGCCACTGGAAGGTTTCAAGCAAGAGAGTAACATGATAGCGCTTACTGTTTTTGAAGATGGTTGTGGCCGTGGTGTGGGCCGCGAGTGGTGATGGGCTGAGGTAAAAGCAGGAGAACAGGGAGGGAGGCCGTTGCAGTGGTCCAGGGGAGAGAAGATGGCAACCTAGAAGAGGATGTGGGCAGCGCGGATGGAGTGATGTGAACAGATTTGGGATATGTTTTGAAGGTAGAACCCATGGGACTTGATGGATTAAAGGCAAAGAGACTGAAGGAAAGGGGGGAATATAGAATGATGTCTATATTTTCAGCTTGAGCAACCAAAAGGATGGAGTTGTCATTTTCTGAGATAGGGACGCCTATGTGGGAAACACCTGTAGGGCACATTAAGTTTGAGCTGCTTGTTAGATATCCCCATAGCAACGTCAGGTGAGCAGTTGGGTGGGCTGGTCGAGAGTTCGGGACCGAGACACATGTCTGATCTTCATCCTCGTGGAGAGCTATTTAAAACCGGGGCCTGGGTGAGCTCCTCTGGGGATGGGTGTGGCTAAGGGAGAGAGCAGGTCCAAGGGCTGAGCCCTCAGGAATCAGGACAGGTAGAGATCAGGCAGAGGAGGAGCCACCAGCAGAACAGACCAAGAAGAGCAGCCAGCAAGGCAGGGGAATAAACAGCAGGGCCTTATCTCTGAAGAGAAGAAAGTGTTTCCAGAAAGGAGAGACAACTGTGTCCAGTGCTGCTAACTCAGTGAGCGACAAGGAAGTCACTGTCAGATTTAGCAGTATGATTAGAGTCTGCCTCTCTGAGAGAATGAGCTCCCGGCATATAGTAGCTGCTTATTAAAAGGCTGGAGGACTTGCACTGATCATGGTCTGCACTGTGTGGCATGGACTGCCCAGAGTGTAGGGGTTCGGGCTCGAGACTGGATATCAAGGGGAAGTGGCTGAGGGGCTTGGGCCACCCAGGAGCCTTTGTTGGAGGGGCGGGGCGGCTGGGGGAGCCCAAAGGAGCACAGGACTCCTGTTTGCCCACTGGCACATTTTGATAGGGTCTTCCCTCTGCTTTTTCCCCCCCTTTTTCCTCTCAGGAGGTGATTCATATTTCAATATATTCCAGCTGAAAAACGATCAGATCTTGAGCAGGTGGTAAGTCAGTACACGGAAATTTGATATATTTTGACTAATGCAGTTTGAAATTTGAAAACTGCAGACAATTTTATTCAAGATCCATTTTTATACCAACTCATTATTGGGGGGAAAAGGCAAGATTTCAGGTTTCCAGAGGAGGACATGTGAACCCAGGCCTGTCACCACCAGCCCGGCTAAGCTGGCTTGACCTGGCCGTCGGGCCTGCATGCTGCCTGCTGCCCACTGCCACCTCGCGTTCCCGCCGGAAATGCTGTCTTTAGCAACCTCTTTCAAGTATCCCCCTGGGGTTACTAGTCCAATTTAGTCTGACCTTCAGCCCCACCTCCGTCGCACCAACTCCAGCAAATCCCTGGGGCTGGCACTTAAGACAAGTTTTGTGATACAGACGAAGGTATTACACAGAATTTCCACTTCTTCCCCCATCTGCCTTGTCCACTCCCCAGCCTCATGGGTGTGAAGCACAAGGAGAGGAAATAAATAGTGAAGACGGGGAGGACTGGACTTATTGGCAAAGGAGCAAGGACACAGTTCATGGGAGGTGCGGGAGCTGCCTGTTGGGGTGCTGGAGGGGGAGAGGCTGGGAGAGGGTCAATGAGGGGGCAGTGGCCTCAGAGGAGAGAGAGCTCTCTTCCCGTGGTTGGATGCCAGATCAATCTTGGTTGGACTCCTGGCTCCACCATCTTGGGTGAATCATCACACTTCATTGAGCCTTATTTTTCTGAGCTGTAAACTAGGGATATGAATACCTTCCTAATAATGTTTTGGGGAACATCCAGTGAATGTCTGTGGATGCCCACAGTATGGGTAGGTCTGACTTCTTCACGAGAGTCCTCCTGTCCACGTGAGGCACACGGCTCTTGTCTCCTTTGAGTAGCTCAGTCCCGCTGGGAAGGCAGAGGAAAGGGACGAGTCTCTGAAAGCCCCCATAGTGGGTGATTTTCTGGATGTAGAACTTAAGGCATTATGGGCTAAACTTTCTGGAAGGTGACTTGTCACCCTGTGTCAAGAGGACTTGGACTCAATGAATCTCTGATTTAGGGAAAGATTGAGAAATTTGAACAAAGCTTTATGCATAGAGACGTTCATTCCAACATTATTTAGTTTTAATTTAAATGACTCTTAAAAGACTCAATAGGTACATTCCCATGGTAATAAATCAAAACTTCCTGGCAGGTGTACAGTGAAGTTCCCTCACCCCAGCCCCCAAGCTCCCAGTAGCCCTCCCAGGAGGCAACTAACGTAACCAATTTTGCCCTGATAATTTATGAGTGAAAAATGAGAGACAATCTAAATGCTCCACAGATAAATTATGGTCTGTCTGTACAGTAAGATATTCTGTAGTCTCTAAAAATTGTGCCTGTTACCACACTTCTCTTCTCTTACTTAACTGTGTGTTTTCTCTGGCCTCAGGCCCTCAGCATATGCTGTTCCCTCCGCCTGGAACCACCCACCCCCACAGTGGAGTCCTTCTAATCTTCAAACGCTCCCAGCCTTCCCACCCCCACCGGCTAGGGGAGCCCCCACAGTTCTCCCAACTATCTGGATCTCTCTCTCCATACTCTTCCCTCCAGGGTGCGATTAAATATGGACGTGGCCATGTGATGCGTGTCTGTTTCCCCATCAGACTGTGCTCTCCTGGCGGGTAGAGGGTGGGGTCGCTCTGCCTGCTGGGCTCCCCGTGGCTGCCTTAGTGCCGAGCCTCGCAGATGGAGGCACTTGGAGAGCTGCTGAAGGAATGAATGGTCTACGTTAAGCAGAAAAGGCAGGATGCAGAGCTGCATATATAGCATGATACCAATTTTATTGCTTTACATAAAATTTTTATTTAAATTTTATATATCCCTATATAAATGAAGGAAGTATTGAAAGAACGCACAGCAAGGCACTGTCGATGGTTGTCAAGGGTAATGGGTCTGTGGTGATTTTTCTTCCTTTTTACTTCTCTACTTTTCACATTTTCCACAATTGAGAGGTATTATTTTAAAATTAAAATAAATGATGAAGAGTGACTTTAAAAATAAACCTTGTGGGGGAAATAGTGTTTGGGGACACTGGGAACCCTGTCCTGAGTGCTCCCTAGCTGAAGCTCCCAACTCGGGGTCAGAGGCTGGCATGTGCTGTTGGCTGGACACATGTGGGTCCCTGGAGAAAGTGCTGGGCTCAGGCCAGCAGGGAAGCAGAAGCAAGTCAAGGCCTGGGACCTGAGATTCTCAACGAGACTCTGCAGGCTGTGTTTTTTTTTTTTTTTGGATGATTTATTTCTTTTATTAAATAGGAAGTGCGTGCATCAAAATGTAGTATGTATAAGGTATAGAGAATAAGAAAATTAACAAATTAACATCCATCCCAAAGCCCACGGCTCAGTTGAAGACACAGAACACCACAGACATATCTGAAGCGTTCCCTGCAGGCTGTCTTAAGCGGTCTGTCAGCGAGATTCTGCAGAGGAGTCAAAAGAGAAAGGTCTGTGAGGTGAGGCCTGACATGCCTGGTGCACTCATTGCTCTCTTAGGAATGAGGTACCTACCCTGGGGTCCTCTGGCTGCTAAAACTACATTTACCCACAGTAAGGTCACCTTGGCTAACTAAAGCACCTGGTTTCTTTGCTTTTGTCTAGAATTACATCGGCTAAATCATTCGTTCGCTTCCCAGGCATGCATGGATGAGCTCTGTGTACCAGGCACCACCGGACACCCCAGCAGTTCTGCACCTCTGGCGGTGGAGGCAGGTGACTTTAAGAGAGTGGTGGGGGCCGGCCCCGTGGCCAAGTGGTTAAGTTTGCGCGCTCTGCTTTGGCAGCCCAGGGTTTTGCCGGTTCGAGTCCTGGGCATGGACATGGCACCATTCATCAAGCCATGCTGAGGCGGCATCCTGCATGCCGTGACTGGAGGGACCCACAACTAAGGATACACAACTATGTCCCAGGGGGCTTTGGGAGAAAAAGGAAAAATTTTTTTAAATAAAATAAAAAAGAGAGTGGTGGGTGCCGTCAGAGAAGGCAGCGCTGAGGAGGTGCAGGGTCTAACCCAGAAGGAAGGTCTGGGGAGGCTTCCTGGAGTAAGTCCTTCTGAGCTGAGTTGTGCAGTTATCCGGTACGTAAGTTAGACTTGGGTTGAAGCAAGAGAATCTGGTCTGGCTGACTAAGCAAAAGAGGAACTCATTGGAAGGCGTTAGTTAGGACACCTTGGGCTGTAAGTAATTAAAAACCCAACTCAAAATGGCTAAAACAAGAAGAGGACTTATTATGTCATAGAACAAGCAGTTTGCAGATCCCAGGAGTGGTTGACTCATTGGCTCAATAAGGTCATTATGGATCCAGGTTCTCACCATCTTTTTTGCTCTGTACTCCTCGCCAAGCTGGCTTTGGCCTTTAGGCTGGTCCCCTCATGGTGGAAAGATGGTGCCTCAGCACCATGCTTTTCATCCTCACCCAACCACACTCAGAGGCAGCGAAAGAGAACATCCCTTCCTTGTGTCCCTTTTCAAGAGGAAGACAGATTTTCCCAGAAGTCCTGCAGCGGACTCTCTTTGTGTCTCATTGGTCAGAATGGAGTCACATGCTCCTGTCTAAACCAATCACTGACAATGGAGTAGACTAATAAAGACCCACTCCCTGGGCTGGGCAGGAGCCAAGCTCTTCTAGAGCATATGGCTACCTGAGAACTAAAGGACATTTGGATCCTGATAGCCATGGAGAGGGGTGTTGGGTGGACCTCTGCAGAAAGAAAATGGGACCCCAAAGGAGAAGCTGAACAGCCCAGCTCTGGGGAGGGCAGGAACCAGGGTGGGTCTGGGGGTCTTGTTCAAAAGAACTTCTGGGGCAGTGTCTTCAGGATGGCCCACCAGGTGAAACAACTCCAGCCAAGTCACTCTGCTTCAGGTTCAGGTTCAAATTCCTGGGGGAGAGGCTGAAGGCTGAGCCTGGCCACTGATTGATAGCCCTGCCTCCTGAATCACCTGCAGTGGGTGAGGGATGGTCCCCCCAAGGGAACTTGTGGAGCTGCTCCCATAAGAAGGCAGGGAGGGGGAGTGAGAAGCCCCTGAGCTGAGACGAGTGGCAGAGAGTAGGAATGGGGGAAGCGGGGCCAGACCGTGGATGGGCTTATATGCCATGCTCAGCTCAAGGGACCTCACATCAGTGAGTATTCTTATTTGCAAGCAACAGACACCAGCCTTGACTAATTGAAATAAAAAGCAGGTTTATTTAAAGGGTGTTGGGTAGTTCACAGAATCTCCCAGAGGGTTGGTGGCTCCAAAGGCAGGAGCAACACCCCAAATGAAGGCCAAGTCACCTCTAGCTTACACCTCCAGTGTTCCCACCACAGTCACTGCCCCCACCCACCCTAGGCTCTGTCGCTGCTGTCATTCTTGCAAGCATGGATCCTGCTTGGGCCCCTGCTTATTTGCGTCACTAAGTCCTAGTTCAGAGTCTGGGGTAGGTGTGTTGAGTGGCAGAGCCCAAGCTGCGAGGGAGGCTGGGAAAGGGCTTTTGAGCTTCTACTGGGAAGGAAGGACTCATTTACATAGACTGGGAGATCTTCCCAATACAGGAAGAGGGTTTAGCAGCTGGGTGGCCAAAAAGAGTGACACATGTCCACAACTTAAAATCCTGAGGCTGTTGAGGAAGACAGCTTGTGGAAGCCAGGAACTGGGTCTTTTGTCCCCAGAGTGCTCCTGGCACAGTGCCTGGCCCAGAGGAAGAGGTGAAGTCAATATTTGCTGAGCGACTGCACTGTCATTAGGGCAGTGACTTGATCACACTTAATTGGAGGAGGCCCAGCAAGAGGTAGGAGCACTTGGCCAGAGGCCGGGGCGTGGGCGCTGGAAACCTGTGTTTGCAAACACCCTCTACTTCCTTGTCCCCCACGAACCTCTCATGTGATGAGGGTAGCTTGATTTCCCACCACACAGAATGCCTGTTTCTTTCTGTTTTCTTTCTCCTCAAACTCCCACCCTCTTCCCTACCTTCCCTCTCCGCTGATGACCCCCTCTGACTTCATGGAGGAAATAGAAGCCCTTGGAGGCTAACTCCACCATCTTCTCATCTGTGTATACTGTAGTCCCTCCTGTTACAGCACGGAAGCTGTTCCTTTGGAGCCCTGGATCTCGCTATCTTTGGCCCTCTCACTCTGACTGCATCTCTCCCCCTGAATCGTGCTCATGAGCATGCAAACAGGCTCTAGTGAAGAACATCTTAAAAAACAAACAGGGGGCCGGCTCCGTGGCCGATTGGTTAAGTTCGCACGCTCCGCTGCGGCAGCCCAGGGTTTGGATCCTGGGCGCGGACATGGCACTGCTCATTAGGCCATGTTGAGGCGGCGTCCCACATCCCACAACTAGAAGGACCTGCAACTAAGATACACAACTGTGTACAGGGTGGGTTTTGGGAGATAAAGCAGAGAAAAAAAAAAAACAAGCTCCCTGGACCCCACGCCCCTGCAGGTCCTGGCCCGTTTCTCTGCCCCCTTCACAGCAAAACTTCCTGTCCAAATGGCCTCACAAATACTGCTCGCTGACTCCCCACCCCCCCACCCCGGGAGCATTATTCCCTATCCCGTTGACAACAGGCTGGGCCATGTGACTGACTCTGACCATGAAATGTGAGCAGGAGGGAAGTTAGTCGCTTAAAAGGAAAGCTGTAAGAGCTAGTAGTGGCCATGTCCTCTTCTCCCTCTGGGATGGAGGGTGCTCTCTTGACCGGGTCCCTGAGCAAAGCCTCAGCTGTCCTGTGTGAGAGGGAAACCAGCCTTTGTTGTTGGAAGCCATTGAGATTCTGGGGTCCCTTGTGATGTCGGCATGCCCTAGCCCGTCCTGATACAGTGCTCACGCCCCTTCCTCACCTCCCATTCATTCGTCATCCCACTCCTGTATGCCTCCTCTCCCTACCTTTCTACCAGAAACGAACTTTCCAGCATCACCAGTCACTTCTAGGTTGCCAAATCAACTGGACACTTCTCCGTCCTCACGTCAGCTTCTCAGAAGCCCTCATCATGGCTGATTCCTCCTTCCTTCTCGAAACACTCTTGGCTTCAGTCACACCACACTTCCTGGCTCTCCTCTGACCTCGTTGGCCATTCCTTCTCCTTTATACTCCTTCAGAATTGTTGTGTTGCCAGAGGCATCAGTCCTGTGTCTTCTCTCTTGACTCTCATGGTGACCTCATCCACCCCACGGACTTAAGTACCATCTCACTGCGGATGACTCCCCAGTGTGCTTCTCACCTCTGGGCTCCAGTTTTGTACATCTGGCTGCCACCAACTAAACATCTCTATAAGGCTTCCCAGACTTTGTGTGTCCTAAACTGAGCTCTTGTTGGCCCCTACCCACTTTCCTTGGCTCCCCCAGTCTCACTGTACCCTCATCCTCTCAGAGCCACCCTGTGGACCTCCCACCCCATCTCCCTCCCATTGCTCCACCTGTGTGTCCTGTCAATTCTACATCCCAAACGTTTCTCCATCTGTCCACTGCTCTCTGTCTCCATGGTCCCTCCTCTTCTGGACCCCCACATCTCTCACCCACAATAGCCACAGGCCTCCCCTCCTTCCGTGTTGCTCTCCCTCAATCCATGCTCCACTAGCAGCCCCCCACATCCTATCATGCTGCTCCTAGTGCAGGCTCTTTAGTGGCTTCTTGCCACAGCCAGAATTAGATCCAAACTCTTTGCTGAGGCTTTTAAGGCCCTGCAAGCCCTGCCTCCTGCCTTTCTGATCACATTTCTGCCCTTCTCCCCTCGTCCACACCAAGTTCAGTCCTGTCCCAGGGCCTTTGCACCTGCTATTCTGTCTGCCTGCAAAACTGTTCCTCGGCTCCCTCTTATCCTTTAGATTTTAACTCAGGTATTGCTGCTCAGGGAGGCCCTCCATGAGCACACGAGCTAAGGTCGGCCCCTCCATTCGTGTCAATCTTAACCCTCTCGTTGTGTCCCCAGTTCCTACCACCCTCGGTGGTTTGGGCTTGTCTGTCTCGTTCCTTTGTTTAGTCATCTTCTCCCTGGAATGTAGGCTCTCAGGAAAGAAGCTGCGTGTTCCTGTTGCAGCCCCGAGCATGGAGCTGTTTCTCACATAGACAAAGGAGTTGTGGGACAGATTCAGAACGGGAGGACCAATACCCTGGATGTGGGTTCTGAATGCCTGTCACTGACAGCAAGGAAGCAGTGGCTGTTCTGGGGACTAGGAACAAGGGCTCCTGGCAGAGAGTTCTGTGCCTGCTTCTCAAAGGCTGGGTCCCATCTTCTGTTTTGTGTCACCCAATGCCGGGACTTTCAGAATTTGGTAGATTCCCACCCCATTCCCTTTCCCTCACACCCCCTCAAAGACCCCCCGGCAGGCATCTCAACAGACACTTGCCCTGAGGACTCTCCCACCCCCGCAGACACCAAACACGCCTAAGACACCACTCTGGTTTCAGTGGGCCTGTCTGCTTGCGGGGGTGTCCACAGTTTGCCATGGTTTGGGGAGGGGGACAGTTGATTCCACAGGGTTCGGAGGGGGGAGGCAGGGCCCAGAGCCTTCTCGAAACGTCCTGTGAAGGCTGGCTCTCAGGAGCCCTTGGTCCTCAGCCTTGCAGTCTGCACTGCCACAGCCCAGGTTCTGGGGCCCCCGAACTGGGGAGCAAATTTGAGTAACATGGGACACATCTTATGAGCCCTAAGAGGGCTTCACGAGGCAAAGGTAGAGCTCATGTGCCCGGGGCTTCCTGCAGAGATCTGGCGGCTCCAGATGGAGACAGACGGACTGGGAGAGAGGGCAAAGTAGAGAGGTCAAGACCCCATCCCCACCTGCTGTGCCCTGGGGGCAGCCAAGGCCTGGCAGCAAACTTTAACCTGGGGTTGAGCCCTGACTCAGTGTTCCATCTATCAGGTCCCTGTACCAGGTTCTGGGGTCTGCAAACACTAGGGTGGCTGGGGTAAAGGCCACGGTCCACTGGGGGTTGGGGAGAGAGCCCTAAGGGGGTGGCAGCTGCTCCCGTTAACAGTAGCAGCAACGCAAACACCACGCTTGGCCGCGCCTCCCCTGCAGCCCACCCTGAGCTAGCAGTTCAGGGGCACAGCCTCACTGAGCACTGCCCATGCCCAATAAGGCAGGTGCTCTGACTCCCAGTTCCCGGCCTAAGAAACTGAGGCCTCAGAGGTTGAGGGACCTGCCTGAGGTTGCCCAGCCGAAATGTGCTCCCACTGGGGCTGATCCCAAGCCCAGGCAGTGCCTGGATACAGAGCCGCCCGCACCAGCCTTTAGCACCCTCTCCCAGACACACACACACACAGGGACCCCTGCAGTGAGGAGGGGTAGATGAGGAAAGACAGAGGATAGGGGAGCCCGAGGTTGCTCCAACAAGGCCCCCTGAGAGCTCAGCAGCCCAATTAGCACGGCGTTCCCAGCCAGGCCTGCTCGGGGGACTAGCCACGGCAGATGAAAGCTGAAAGGTTATTTCAATACGGGGCCGCCCACTTCCCAGCCAGGGTGAGCCTCGTGTGCTGGAGGGACCTGGAGTGGGTACATAATTCAGCGTGTCAGGAGGAGAGCGGGAGCTAAAGGCAAAGCCAGGGTGAGCAGGGAGATAAGACGGGGCTATCACAGGCCGGGTGCGTGGCTGGAAGGAGGGCCCTGCCCCTGCTCGGGAAGGAGTTCAGGGATGCACGGCATGAAAGGGTCCCGCTGCCAGCCCGCTCCGGGGTCTCCAGAGACAAACGTGTGCTTATGTATACACACGTGTACTCAGATACGTGCATGCACGTGTGCACACGGCCGTGTTCACACACATAGATAAACACATACAGGTGTGTACAGATGCACACACATACACATGCACACACAGGCTCCGTCTAAGCCCAGGCCTGCCTCCCGGGCTGCAGGCACAGGGCCTGAGAGGTGGGCGTCCGGAGAACACTCGTGCTTCCTGCCTGCCTGTTTGTCCCCTCCCCATTCTGTGCCCCTGAGAGTTCTTTTGGCTGGGTAGTGGGGGGCACAGTCCTGGCTCTCAGGGGGTTGACTAACATGTCCTGGTTTGTTTGGGACTTTCCAGTTTTAGCACTACAAGTCCTGCATCCTGGGAAACCCCTGAGTCCCAGGCAGACCTGCGTGGTCACCCTTCCCCAGGCCTCCCAGAACACCCCTCGCTGCTGTCACCCCTGCGAAGGACAAGGAGCTCTGGGGAGAAAGCCAAGGCCAAGTCTCTGCTCTCACCCCGGAGGCCTCAGTGCTAATAAGAACCACTGTGTTTATTGAGCACCTACTGTGTGCCAGGCACTGTTCTAGACCCTGGGTGTACAGTGGGGAACACACCAGACAAAATCACTGTCCTTGTGGAGTTGATGCTCAGTGGGGCAGGGGAGGGCAGAAAATCAACAAGATAAATAAAGACATGCTATAATTTATTAGAAGAGGCCGGATGTTCTGGGGAAAAGCAGAACAGGGAAGGGGCTCATTTAAAATAGGTGGCTGGGGAAGGCTCACTGAGAAGGTGACAGGGGAGAGACCTGGAAATCAGGTGAGGGCAGGAGCCCTGGGATATCCTGGGAAGTGCACCAGGCTGGAGGCAGGCCCTGCCCAGCATGTGAGAGAGCTTCAAGAATGAGGCTGGGGGAGAGGGAGCGGAAGAAGGGGGAGCGGAAGCGCCCGGGCAGACCTCTGGACGTGCTGAGGGCCTGGAGGGTTCTTATCAGTGTGATGGGAGCCCCGAGGGTGCGAGCACAGGAGCCACATGCTCTGACTCTCTTTCGCTGCTGTGTTAGCAGAGATGTAGGGGTCAGGGTGGGAGCACAGGGACCACTCAGGAAGCTGTTGTAACAGTCCAGTCCGGGCTAGAGATGATGGCGGCCCAGACTGGGGTGGTGGCCGTGAGAAGTGGGTGGATTCTGGATAAGTTCTGAAGTTGAGCCAGCAGGATTTCTGACAGATTGGGTGTGAGGTGAGAGAGAGAGGAGTCGATAGGACTCTGAGGTTCTTGGCCTGAGTAGTCGGAATGAAGGAGCCGTGGTCACCTGAGATGGCGAAGATGCACCTGCTGGGGAGCGGCAGCTCAGCTTCAGATGGATTGCATTTGACAGATGGAGGGATGGAGGAGGCAGGTGCATACAGGCACCTGCAGACATAGAGTGCCGGGGGAGCTTTAAATGAGCTTACCCATTTCACAGGTGAGGAAAATGAGGCTCACACAAGCAAGGGGACACACTTGTTAAGTCGGGGAGCTGGGACCCAGGTCTCCCAAACCTGTGCTCATCCTACCGCCCTGTGCTGTAGGACAGGGAGCAACTGGCCGTCCTAGCGAACGCCCCATGTCCAGCAGTGGGGGCCGAGGAGGGAAGCCCAGCTCTGCCCTGGCTGGCTTCCTTGTCTCCAGGGCTGGGCTAGGCTGGGGTGGGGAGAGGAGGCCCACCGGGAAGTGGCCTGTGCTTGGTTGCAGCTCAGAGGGACTGTGCCAAGTGTCCTGAGGCGCCAGTAGCTCTGTGAGCACAGCCAGCCTGGCCTGAGGCTGTTATCCGACCAGCAGAGCCATTCGGTTAGCATCGATTGGCTTAGAGAGGAGCATCTGGCAAGGCTGGGGCAGAGGGCGGGGGAGAGCTCAGCCCTGTGCTGGGGGAGGGCAGCTGCAGAGCCAGAAGTATTGACCACAGGGCTGACCAATCTCTGAGCCTCAGAGAGCCCCATGGACCTGCCCGGAGACCCGTGGGGATGCCATTGCTGTCCCTGCACAGGTGTAGGGGGAGGCAGCCCCTTCAGTACGGACAAGTGCTAGACTCAGGTTAGGGGGAGGCCGGAGACCTTGGGGCCAGGGAGGCCTGACCAGCCTCAGATGAGGATGCCCTGCCCATGCAGTGTGGAGCTCCTCTTAGAAGTCAGTTGGGCGAAGCCTGCCCCACTGCCCTGCTCACCAACTGTGTGGCCTTGGCCAGCTGCTTCCCTCTGCGTGCCTCATTTCCTCCTCTGTGAAATGGTGCAGCACCCACGGGGGCCTTGTGAGGATTGCGTGTAAAGAACCTGGTGTATGCTTAGGGCTGGGTCCTCCTTCATTAGCTCTCTTCCTGCTGCCAGGGGCAAGGAAGCTGCAGGGCTCCTGTCACGCTGACCATCTGGCCTGGGACTGGAGCAGGGGCCCTGTCAGTGCTGGTCCCAGTGGGGAGCTCTCTGGCCTCCCCCTGCCAAGCTGAGCTGGTGTTACTGCCTCTTTGGGAGCTCTGGTTACTTAGAGGCTGAGAGAGGGGCTGGGGTAAGATGGGGGCCTACCACCTGCTTCCCTGCCTCAGTGCCTTTGCACATGCTGTGCCCTCTGCCTGGAATGCCCTTCCACCCATCCCACCAGGTCCAGCCCCCATGGGACTATCATAAGCACATCTTATGAATGGGCTGCTGATTGGACTGAGAGAGGTGCCTGCCCATGCTCAGGCCACTCACCTCTGCTCCCACAGGTTCCTGCCCAGAAGGTGAGCGGTTTGGGGTTTGCAGGAAGGAGGACATGAAAAAATATGAGCTCTCCTTTCCTGCACATCCTCTCTGCTGACAGGGGAGCAGAGGGGTTTGTGGAGAAGGTGGCACAGGGGCAGCAGGGGCCTTCCCTGAGCTTCCCACACACACATACCCCTCGGTGCCTACTCTGGGCCCTGGCACATGGACGGCCTGGTCTTGTGAGACCCCCTATCTGCTAGTGAACCCATGAGGACCTGCCCACTTCCTCCCTGGGTCCCTCCCTGCCCTGGCACCTTGGACACACCAGGACCCTAGTGACAAGTGTTGAATGGAGGAAGGAGCAAATGAGGCTACGGAGGTGCCAGTGATGTGTGGGAGGCCGGGCGGTTTGGGAGTAACCGAGCAGTCAGTCAGGTGGATGCCCCTGGAGGGAGAGGAGGAGATCCCGTGGAAGAGGGCAAGAGCCCCCTCAGGCAGAGCAGTCCCTGCCCCACCCAGGACGGGGCCGAAGAGGCTGACAGGAAGGAGTGCAAGGCTCCTCTGAGGAGACTTGGATCCCTGCTAATTTGCAGTTTTAAAATGCATGGCAAAGGCCGTGCATTGTTAGTACCAGCCTCATTGTTAGTACATTAATCAGCAGTCAGCGGGTCGGGGATCCCATGGGCCACACGGAGGGGGCACAGGAGGAGCCTCAGCAACGCAGTGCCAGCCTCCGTGGGAAGAAACCCGGCAGGGTGATGATCCAGGGCCAGGGGGTGCCAGGGACGGGTGGGGTTGGTTGAGACAGCTGGTCCAAGACCTTAGAGGTGGGACCAGTTTCCAGGGTGGAGAAGCAGACTGAGCGGAGACCCACTGCAGTGCCAATGGGAGGGGCAGGGCTAGCTGCAAGGGCAGCTTCCCGGGCCTGGGTCCCCTGCCTCCAGGCAGTGCTGAAGCTCCAAGCGCTGGCTGGGGTCCCAGCATCCTTTGTGCTCCTCTCAGAGGAAGGATGCTGTGGCTCCTGCCCTCTGTCAGACCTGTTATCTGACTCCTCCCACCTGCCACAGTGTGTTCACTTGCCGGCTGCTAAGCCCATGCCTAGATTTTTGGGCAGTTGACTTTTTCACACAAACCGGGGTCTTTGCCCATTTTCCCCTGTGGCCCAACGTTCCCTGTGGGCCCCATCTGAGGGAGGGGTGCGGCTCTCCATAGGGCCCCCTGCTTCTCTGGGGACCATTTCAGAGAACCCCACCTCCAGGCCTCGTAGAGACAGAGCCACATAACCGGCAGAAGGGCTGTCTGCCCCCAACCTGGGTCAGGGCGCAGGAGAAACCACCCCCCTACCACCATACAGGGTAGTTCCGAGGGTCAGGGGGGCGTGAGCGGAGCTCTTTGTAAACTCCATAAGCCGCACAAATGTCAAGCGGTATCAGTGCTGCGCCTGCCACGCTCCCCGCCGCCCCCACACTGGGCGTCTCCGCTGGGACTTAAGGGAAGGAATGCCTTTGTCTCTGCAGGCCCCCCGGGGGTCTGGTGTGGCATGTGTCCCACAAGCACAGGGTCACGGCTGTGGCTCTGTTCCCTTCAGCGCAGTGAGCACCGTGATGCCCTTGAGCTAAGAGGGGAGCCCTGGGCTCCCTCAGAGCGGCAGGGGGCTGCCCCCCGAGGCAGGGTTCCTAGAAGACAGCAGCCCGGGCAGGGGTGAGGAGCCCTGGCTGAGAGTGAAAAGGGATGGCGGGCTCTGTGGAAGGCGCGGCCAGTGTGGGTTAGGCCCCCTCCCAGCCCTGGGTGTTGGGGGCTCAAGGCAGCAGGAATGCTTCCTGAGAGTCAGGCTCCCATCCCCTCACACTCCTGCCTCCCCCTGCGGGGCTGGGGCCCTGGCCAGACTGAGGTGAGCAGTAGGGGGCTGGAGGTCAGAGCCAAGCCTCCACGTAGGGGCGCTGGCATAACTCCCTGGCTATGTGCGGAGTGCAGGCTTAGCGGTCATCCCCTACAGAGGGGAAACTGAGGCTAGAGAGGCACCAGCCTCTGGCCTGCAGGCTGTCCAGCCGTCACGATGGCTGAAGGCACTGCAGGGGCTGCGTAGAGTGTGGCCTGGCCCAGAAAGGGTCCTCACAGCTGCACTGCCACCACCGCCACCGAGGTCATAATTGCTCTGAAATCACAACCGAACCCAATTATGCAAAAACCAAATTATGCATGATGATTTTTATGTGTTGGAAACGTTTGGCCAAAGCTATGTGATTACAGGGGAACAGGAAGCAGCCTCCACTCTCTGGGAGCCCATAACTCCCAACAGCTGGGAGCTGTCACTTATTTACAACACCATTTCTGCCAGGAACGAGAGGGTGGCAGTGGTGGCGAGGCCCACCCATGCCTGGGCTGGGCAGGCGGCTGAGACGGTGACAGGCCCGGGAGCCCGGCTGGGTGGCCAGCGTGAGGTTGGGAGCCGGGTGGCTGGGAGTGGCCAGGAGGGCTGGCTGTCTCGCTCTACGTGCTCTGGGCATAGCTGGCAGCGGGAAGAGTCAGCTGAGCTGCCCCAGGCGCCCGGCACTCCCGAGAGGCCCGTCTGGCCAGGCTGGAAGGGAAGGAACAGGAGGCCAACCCAGGCAGGGACGAGATGGCTGCCTGGCCCTGCAGGGCGGAGGTCTGCAGGCCCGGAGCCTGTCTCCCCGACGCCAGCGCGCCTGCCAGGCCGCCCGGGGCAGCTGCGACCCTGGAAAAAGGCAGGTAATGATGATCGTCCATAATGAGGCTGCTCCGATAATGAGCACGGGGCTATTATCTGACCACAGGCTGGACGCATCCGAAAATAAATTATTTTAAGGATCCATTAACGAATGCCTAATTAATGCCCAATTAGAGGGAAGCTACAGAGGAAATGCTCCGGACAGTCGTGAGGCAAGGCCTGGTTTGCAGCCACAGCCTGGGAGCTCCAGCGAGGCGGGGACAGGGGAGGGGCGGCCTCACTCTGGCAGCTTCATGGGCCCCAGAGCCCGTCAGCCCCGGTGCCTTCCTCAGTCCTTCGCACACGTGTGTCCTCTCAGTACATCCTCACAGCTCTGCAAGGGACAACTATTACTCTTTAAAAATGAGGAAATTGAGGCACAGAGGGGTGTTGCATGTTGCATAGAGGAGAACGCAGAAGGCACTGTAAATGAGACATCTTTCAAGATGAACTTTGGTGTCATGCATGTGTACTTTGCTTGTTATTGGGACAATTTTAAATAAAAAGGCTCCTCAGGACTCCACATGAGATATTTACTTTGTTAGAACAGGAGTCTGCACCACTGTCCTCGCAGATAATGGCAACTAAGTGGCAGAGCTGAGACAGGAACAGGAGGCTGGCTGCTGTGTCCATAGGTTGTGACCCCTATCCTGGTGGGGCTGACAGAGCCTGAGGGGGCAGGGTCCAGCCGCTGCAGGGTGCAGCTAGGGAAGTATGAGGGTTCAGAGCCTTCAGCCCAAACTTACCTCACAGTGCAGGCTGGGGCTAGAATTCCCAGTAGAGGTGGGCCCCAGGGTATCTAGCCCCAGATGGGGGCCTGACCCCTGCCTTCCTCCCATCAGGAGACAGGCCTTTGGGGGTCTACCATCCCAGACTGCTGAGCACAGCAAAGACAAGGACAGAGCCCCAGCTGGCCAAGGAGGGTCAGATGCCTGCCCCTGCCCTGCACCCATCTGGCTCCTGCCTCCCCAGGCAGCCCCTGAACTGGCTGTGCTCTCTCTCCCCCCAGGGTGCTGTGTGGAACTGCTGCTGCTGCTGCTGGCCGGGGAGCTGCCCCTGGGTGGCAGCTGCCCGCGGGACTGCGTGTGCTACCCAGCACCCATGACGGTCAGCTGCCAGGCTCACAACTTCGATGCCATCCCTGAGGGCATCCCAGAGGACAGCGAGCGCATCTTCCTGCAGAACAACCGCATCACCCTCCTCCAGAGGGGCCACTTCAGCCCCGCTATGGTCACCCTGTGGATCTACTCCAACAACATCACCTTCATTGACCCCAGAACCTTCGAGGGCTTCGTGCACCTGGAGGAGCTGGATCTCGGCGACAACCGGCAGCTGCGGACGCTGGCACCCGAGACCTTCCAGGGCCTGGTGAAGCTCCATGCCCTCTACCTCTATAAGTGTGGGCTCAGTGCCCTGCCAGCGGGCATCTTTGGTGGCCTGCACAGCCTGCAGTACCTCTACCTGCAGGACAACCACATTGAGTACCTCCAGGATGACATCTTTGTGGACCTGGTCAACCTCAGCCACCTGTTCCTCCATGGCAACAAGCTGTGGAGCCTGGGCCAGGACACCTTCCGGGGACTGGTGAACCTGGACCGGCTGCTGCTGCATGAGAACCAGCTGCAGTGGGTCCACCACAGGGCTTTCCATGACCTCCGCAGGCTGACCACCCTCTTCCTCTTCAACAACAGTCTCACTGAGCTGCAGGGTGACTGCCTGGCACCCCTGGGGGCCCTGGAGTTCCTCCGGCTCAACGGGAATGCCTGGGACTGTGGCTGCCGGGCACGCTCCCTGTGGGAATGGCTGCGGAGGTTCCGAGGCTCGAGCTCCGCCGTCCCCTGTGCATCCCCCGAGCTGCGGCATGGCCAGGACCTGAAGCTGCTGCGGGCCGAGGACTTCCGGAACTGCACAGGGCCAGCGTCCCCTCACCAGATCAAGTCGCACACGCTCACCACCACCGACAGGGCCGCCCGCAAGGAACACCACCCACCCCACGGCCCCGCCAGGGACAAGGGCCACCCACGTGGCCATCTGCCTGGCTCCCGGCAGGGCTACAAGAAGCCAGGCAAGAACTGCACCAGCCACAGGAATCGCAACCAGGTCTCGAAGGTGGGCGCCGGCAAGCAGGCCCACGAGCTGCAGGACTACGCCCCCGACTACCAGCACAAGTTCGGCTTCGACATCATGCCCACGGCACGGCCCAAGAGGAAGGGCAAGTGTGCCCGCAGGACCCCCATCCGTGCCCCCAGCGGGGTGCAGCAGGCCTCCTCGGGCGGTTCCCTGGGGGCCTCACTCCTGGCCTGGATACTGGGGCTGGCAATCACTCTCCGCTGAGGACCTGAAGCGCCAGCACCCAGCACTGCCACATGTCCACCGAGGAACAGAATTTCTTTTCTTTTTTTTACAAGTGGAGGATCTGCTGGGTTTCAGGCAAAGGCTGGTAGAGGTTTGGCTGCTGTCTGGGCCCCGCCTGGTGGATTATAAACCCAAAGTGTACAGCCCCAAGCTGGAGGGAATCAGTACATCTCACCCAGCAACTCAGCCAGCCCCTGCCGAGCACCCACGGACAGCATCCATCCAACAAGGCAGTTAAAATGCGCGAAGCGAATCCTTCCTTAGCAATCATGGGACAGTGCCCCACGCACAGAAGCCGGGCTCTGTGGAATCCTGGTCATCTGGAGAGGTCTGAGGGCCTCCACCACTCCCGGAGGAAGCAGGACCCAGAGGAGAACAGACGAGGCTCACTCATGAGGCTGGGTCAACCAGCCGTCTGGGAGCATATGAGCAGCTGGCATTTTGGCTCTTGCTTGAGGCCACTTAGTCAACCCGCCCTGAATCTAACCATGTGCCACCTTCATTCAGCCCCTCCCTGGCGGGTACCGCCTCTCATTCCTGATGTCTCAGGCAACCCTGGCAGACCCAGGCCCCACTGCTGGGCTCCAAGAACCAACTACCAAAGGAAAGATCATCAGAAGCTGAAATTTAGAACTTCATCGTGTTCCACGAGGTTCTCAGAGGAGGTGCAATTTTATAACTACGTCCACTTATATATATACACACTCTCTACATATATATACACACAAATGCACAGGTCCCCCGCCCCACTCCCTTACCAAACTGTATGTCTTCTCATGTTTATAAACTATACGGAAAACTATATCTGATGAACTAAGGATTGTATTGGTGATTTTTAGCAAGAAAAGAGTTATAGGATTTTTGTCTAGAATCCCAACCTGGCAACAATCGTCCCCATGTAACCTGGGCTTGCCAGGGCTCAGTGCAAAGGGTCAGTGGGGAGAGTCAGGGAGAAGGGGAGGCAGCAAGAATCACTTCAGAGGACCAATATTCTTAGCTATTTAGAGCATCACCATGTTTTTATATGCAACACAAGCCCGTCTGCCGCCCCAGAGCGCCCCATCTCCCCCACTATGGTAGCTGTTGGCGTCGAAGTAAGAAGTGAGAAGCGGCTTGTTGGACGTCAGGGAGCCAGGCCCTGGAGACAGGCTGGATGGAGAAGGGGAAGGAAGGGGCTTTGGGTCTTTTAAGCTGATGGGCAAGGCAGCATCCACAGTGTTAGTCCAATGGGCTGGGCAGTGTCGTCAGCCTAGGGTTTGCCAGCAACGGTCTGGACAGGCCAGCGAGACTCTGGGCATGAGCCCAGGCCTCCAGCATGGCTCAGCTGCTGAATTTTTCCTTGAGGGTCTTTGATGGGCATCCCAGTGAGGGCCTTCTGTAGGGTGACAGGAGAGAAAGCATCAGGTAGCCTTAGCAGAAGGCGAACAAAGAGAGAATTTCAAGAACCATCTCAGGCACTTTTGTATTACGGAGGCCCGGTCTCTCCTGGCCCTTATGAAGATGCCCAGGGACAGGCAGAGGTCAGAGGGGTCAGACTCAGGGGCAGGAGCAGGGGTGTGCAGGGAATGGAGCAGGCAAGCCCAGACAGGAGACAGGGGCTCCAACTGATCAAGGTTGGCCATGCTGCTGGCTGGAGCCCCGGGCGAGCACAATCTCCCTTGCGCTTTGCACAAACCTGAATTCCCCACCAGAGAGGATGTGTGTGAGGAGCAAGAAACACTGAATCCAATTAAGAGAGAAAAATAATAATTAAAAAAATTTCTCTTGGACAAGAACCCTGTTTCTCATTTCCTAACCCCGCATTCCTAAAGGGGTGGCAGATCCCGGGCTTTCGTGGGGTGGGCGAGCCTGGCCGGGCACAGCTCTGGGAACACAGCACATTTGTTGGCAGGAGGAGCCGTATGGGGCAGGGGCATGCTGACTCACAGGGACCCTCGTGCACACACACGCAGACACACACACACACACACACACTCTTGTTCTCTGTTCGCTGGTTCTTCCCTCACCCGCACAGAATATGACTCACTTCCTACACTCTGGCCGCGCTGGGCCGGCACCCTCTCTGTGTCTTTCCCCAGAGCAGGCTGGTCCTGGATGCTTCTCAGCCTGTTCCTAAGAGCCTTCTGAGCTGTTGAATTTTGGGGGCCTCAGGGATGGCTGGAAAGGAACTGTTAGTTCCTGGGACCCCGAGGGGTTTCCAGGAGGCCAGGGACCGACCCAGACAGCGGTAGATGGCGTCTGGAGGCTGCACCTGCCTCTTTGTTCTCGGAGAAAGGAGAGAGTTCCCCAGATAGAGGGAGAAGGGCTGTGTTTTCAGGCCTGGACAAATCCTCCCCTGTATAAGGCTGGAAACACGCACTAAAGGGAGCCTGATGATGGCAGAACAAATTGTCTTTGTACTTCGGTTGCTCCCCAATGGTCCACCTATTCTTCCACAGGCCAGTGCCAGGTCCTGGCTGTCCCTTAGAACCTGAGGATGTTGTTATGTTGTTGATTTCATTTCCAACTTTAGACAGCAAAGCCCTCGGTGGGAAAATCAAGAGTCCAAAGACTTTATTAATTTTTTTTTAAATGACTTAGTAAGTCCTGTAATATGGAAGTGGAATGTCAGTACAAGAAATGCTAATGTTTTATAAATGATCCACTTCTGTCAAGTGCAGCACAGTCTCTAGTTGCCGACAGTTATTAGAGGCAAGACAGAGGGGCCCAGGACACCAGGTGTATTTTTAGCAGATTTCTCCTCTAAGAGGAGACGGAATAAAAGCAGCTCTACTGTGGATGACATCACTTGTCACTCAGAAGCTCGCATGCTACTCAGTTACAATGACACCATTGCCCAATACATCAGAGCAAGTTGACAAGTCGGGGGCTAAACAAAAGCCCCCTCTATTCACCAGACCCACCACCCTCCTGGGTGGTGCAGGGCAGGAAGCTGTGGGTTCCTGGCCCTGGGAATCCTGTCCTCCTCCAAGGGCCTGAGGCCACCCATCCTTTGTTCCTGATGGTGCCAGCTCCTCTGCCATCTTTGCTCAGCACTTTCCAGAGGCCCCAGGAGGGAGCCATCTCCTCTTCTCCTTCTCTCCCCTCTGGCCATACAGCCCTCTACTCTGGGGGCATGGCCTTCAGGAGGGGTTGGGTGGCCACTGGTGGTCTCAGAGTCTCTCCACACAAGCTCCTCCCAGGACCCTAGAGCATGGCTGGCTCCCTACCTTTCATTCAACAAATGCTGACCAAGGGCCTACAGTGCCAGCCACTGGCCAGACTCTAGGGACATAAAGTGGGAAGATGTGGCTGTCCTATAATGAGCTCAGAGCCTAGATGTGGAAACAAGTATGGGATTAGTGAAACCAGTGTGAGATTGGTGCCTGGTAAGCGCCATCCCCTACCCCCACACTGCAGTGAGAAACTCAGCTGGGGTGGGGGCAGTCAGGGAGGGCTTCCAGGAGGAGGTGACACTCCACTGGCTCTCAGAGGATGAGGAGGTAGCCAGAGAAAGAGTGTGGGGAGTATTGCAGGCAGAGGGCTGGAGGCATGCAATGGCACTGCGTTTGGGGTGTCAGCAAAGAACTGTGAGTTGAAGACTGGGAATGCTTTTGGGGGAGGCGTGGGAGGTGAGCCTGGCAAGGGGAAGACCCCGGGGGGATCCTACTCAGGGACTTGGACTCAACTCTGGAAGTGGAGATGCGGTCCCCCGACTTGGGGTCCTCTTCCCTACCCTACTCCTCCAGCCTCTCTCTAAGCACGTGGTCCCCACCCGTGGCACGCTTGCCAATGTTCCTCAACAGTGGGTTTCATCATTGCAACTTGCCTCCTCTGCTCAGCCGGATTGTTTCCTCATGCCAGCAAGCTGGAGCGCTCTCTGGAAATCTGCCTGGGCCAGAGGCCCATTTCCAGACACCTGCTGCTTCCAAGCTCGGAAAGTATCCCATAACCATTTTGTCTCCCGCGCTCTCTCCTTTCCCATCCACGCAGGGCTCAGCCCTCAGCCCCTCTCCTTGCTTCCAAGCACAGGAGCACAGACCCCCCCACATCCCCCTGCACATGTACCGCTCGGGCTGACCGTCAGCAACCCCCAGAGCCCCCAGACTGTCCCCTGCTTCTCTCTCATGCTAGGGACTGTTTACTACCAGGGAGCCAAAAATCCCGTTTAGCAAATGTTTACTTCTCACCTAACTAATCACCCAGCACTCTGCCACCATACAAATGGGGCTCCAGAAGGCCTGTTGGCAGGTTTGAGGGGGCAGGGGTCCAGGAAGTCTTCTTGGAGGACGAGCTTCAGGGCTTAGGGTCAGAGAACGAGTTTCCTGGGAGGGCCCCTGGAGCTGGCTGTGAGCCTCAGGGCCTCAGGAGCTCCCAGAAAATCCTGCCTCGTATTCTCACCAACCCCCCCAGCTGTCCCCACCAGTCCCTGGCTGGACCCCATCTCTGGGACCCAGCTTCTCAGGGCCCTACTCATCATTGACCCAGAGGATGCCCACCTTTTCTCTGGGCACATTCTGTGACTGACTAGGGGCGAGGGCACATTTTGATGGGGTCCCGGCCAACATCTCCCGTTAAGCCTCCTGAGCCGGCTGTGGTCACACTCTGGCTCATTTCCTCCCAGTTGGGCTCTCTGGCCTCACCTTCCTCGAAGTAGGAGTGCAGCCCATCAGCCATTACTCCATCCCATGTCACCAATCCCCCACTATCAGCTCGTAATGGGCCAATTTTCTTTTACCTTCTGTCTACTTGGAAAATATCTCAAGAACCTTTGATTGTGCATTAAAATATCCTTTACAATTCTATGCTCGATATCTCTTTCTGCTCCTCTAATTGTCCCTTTTAACTCAATGCGCTCTCAGTATAAATCTCCCGGTCTCCCCCTTTGCAGGCTGTTAATAAATACAAGCTCTAAAAAAAATATACATAAACATCTACTGTTGGCTAAATAACTCACCACACAATCAAAAAAACAGGAAAAAAGAGAGGCTTGGCACGATCATGCCCACCTGTGCTCTCTCACGCTGCCTCTTTTAAGAGGGCTGCTGGAATCAGGGTAGTTTATGGCCCTAGAAAGTCCACTGGGTGAAGGGACCCAGGATACCCCAGGGGAAAAAGAGAAGAGAAGAGAGTAGCTATGGGGCCGTGTTGACAGGGCTCCCTCCAGGAGCCACGAGGGAGGAGTGAGGATAAAGGAGACCCCTGTGCAGGAAGCAGTGGGTAATTCAAGCGGCATTTCAGCGGGCTGGTCCACAAGGCTCCTTACCTCCAAAAGAAGTGGGTCAGCCTCCTCCGAGATGCAGCACCAGCCTGCACGGATGTGGCCTGCCCCCCATCTCTCTCCTTTCAGCTCTCATTTCTCATTAGAGCCGTTAGTTTCCAAGCACTGGGAGGGTAGAGAAGGCTGTGCCTTTTTGTCACCGATTTCTGTGTGGCAGCATGCACACTAATGGCATGTCGCCTGAACGGCAGGATTTGACATTGCTGCTGCAAAATGTGCTTGGGTCACAGTGCTTTCCAAATTGGCTGAGGCTCCACACCACCCCCTCCTCCTTCACCCAGGCATCTCGGGGGGCCCCTGCCAGCCACAGCTTCTGCTGCTCCCTCTCAGGGCCTCAGAAAAGAGAGAGGAAGCGAGAAATGTATTAAACTCTTCAATCTCTGTAAGAACCATTTCCCAGGAGACAGACTGGAAGGAAGAAGGAAGCGCAAGTGCTGAGGATCTAAACAGGTGGGAGGCCTCGGAGGCAACCAGCTCCACATCACCCGCACCACCAGCTTCAGGGGCAATCACGGGCAGGACAGTGATGCCCTCTGAATGGCAGTTGACTGGACATTGAGATGTGGCAGTGTCCAGGGGGCCACTCACCACTCCAGCCAGAGGATAAAAATAAAATTTTCTGGGGCTAGCCCCATGGCCGAGTGGTTAAGTTCGCATGCTCCACTTCGGCAGCCCAGGGTTTCTCTGGTTCAGATTCTGGGCGTGGACATGGCACCGCTCATCAGGCCATGCTGAGGCGGCATCCCACATGCCACAACTAGAAGGACCTACAACCAGAGACTACAACTATGTACTGGGGGGGTGTTTGGGGAGGAGAAGAAGAAGAAAAAGATTGGCAACGGGTGTTAGCTCAGGTGCCAGTCTTTAAAAAAAAAAAAGAAAGAAAGAAAATTTTCTCAGTGATGAGGAGTGAGCAGGACAAACCCACAGAGGGAACCTCAGCGGGGGATGAGGTCGGGTGTGGACTGGACGGGCAAGTGCAGGTGGAGTCTATGCGAGACCCCACAGGGCATACATATACAGCGTCACTCAGAGAGAGAAAGCACAACCCTACGGGGCAGTCATGTAGCCAAACAGTCAGAGCCAGGGAAAGACGCAGATAGACAGACAGGAGAGCACAACAGGGAGAGAACCATTTTACACACATGTGCACACACACATCACTCAGGCACCACGTCCTGGCACTGTCCCTCATGCAACCAAGTGTGGGACATTCACACAGTCCACAGATTTGACGGCCCAATATGTATGTGGCCCTGGCCAGGCCCTGGGTCCCTGGTGAATGAGGGATCATCCGTGTGGAGCCTCCTTCGGCCAAGAGCAGCCCCCTTATTTGATTACAAGGGGGGTGTCAGGAGAGGGGCAGAGGCCTCTGTGAAGGGTGGGGCGAGGCCTGCCCTTCCCACACGCTGGTGACCTCCGTCAGGGACACTGGCAGATGTGTAATGAGAGGCAGATTCTGGTCCCAATCTTGGGCCGAGGCATTGCCCACCGAGCCTGGAGCCTGCAGGGGTTTGTGTGGCTCCCAGCGCCAGGCGGCTCTGAAGAGCCCTCGAGCCGTCCCTCAGGCCTGAGCCTCTCAGCTCTGAGCTCCCGGCCAGTTGGGCCGCATTGACATTCTCCCCCCATCACAGGGGTCACAGGGGTCTCCAAGGTGTTTTTATTCTTTCTTCCAGCATCTGAGCCTCAGAGGCTCCAAGGTCCCTGACCCCTCGTCTCGCCTGCCACCTGGAGAGTCTTTCACTGTTTTATCTGTGGCATTTAAAGTGCCACCAAGTGTCTGGCACTTTGCAAGTCTAAGGTACAGGTTCTTCTGAATTTCCACACCAGTTGCCTTTCCAGGAGACACCCCCAGAGTCTCCTCTTTGCCCGTGCCTCTGCTTGCCCTCACCAGCACTCATCAGGAAAGACGCTCAGACCCACCCTGAGTGGGTCTCCTTTTGCTCTCAGCCCGATGCCCACAGAGGGGAGACCGGGAGGACACGGGGTGTTCGGGCTGGACATGGCTGTTGGCACAGCCACTGTGAACTGCCTGCCTCCAGCTGCCCCCAACGCCAGACCTGTCCTGCTGCCATCCTTCCCCATCTCCTCCCACCACCCCACAGAGGAATGTCCCTCCCTGCCTCACAGGCCATGCATGCAGGGGAAGCTCTCTCTGCAGCCACTCCTGCTGCCTTCCCAGCTCCTCTCTCCTCCTCACCAGCCTCACGCTGGGCCCAGTGCTGGCCTCGGCCTCCCGGGCGGCCACAGTCAGAAGCGGCCTCCTCCGGCCCACTCCCCGTCGGCCTTCTCGCTCAGAAACGGCTTCATTTCTCAGAGCCGCTGACCCACATCAGCCCCTGAGACAGGCTCCAGCCGAGTGGCGGCCCTGTCTCCTCGCAGATTTTTCTTGCTCATCCGTTTGTTCTCCTAAGGCCAGTGACAAGTGAAAAATGAAAAAGCAACTTAGAATCAGATAGTTTTGCAGGTTTTTAAGGCCCCCTCGTAGACACAACCTCCTAACTAACTGGGGAGATTTGATAATAATCCCCATTCTCTAGATGAAGAGATGGGCCTCTTACGCACTCAAACCTGTGCTTCCGAGTCAAGACCCGGCTCTTCCCCACACAGCCCTGCGCTTCCTCCCCTGAGCGGAGGGGATCCCAGCACTGTGCGCAGGCTCGGGGTGTCACAAGCGGAGACTCCCATCCCACATGACCCTTGGCTAAGAGTGGGACCACCCTGGGGGACCCAACCTTTCCTTCCCACCCCTAGGAAATTCAACCTCAGAAGAACTGATTCGCAAAAGCCCTGGAGAGGAAGTCAGATCTGTCTTCCTGCTCTTCCTAGAGCTTTTCTCCCCTCTCCTGACCCCTTAAACTTTCCCAAACTAGGTCACTGAGGTCGCCAACCTGGTGACTGAAGGAGCTGGCAGAGCCCCTGCTCTCTGTCTTCCTTCCTACGAAGAACAGAGAGGTGCAATAGCAGAAAACGCCCACGCTGGCCAGGACTGCTTCTCCAGTTTCTTGGCAGCTGCAGCTGGGTCCTCGTTTCTGAAAGGACCCCACGCAAATTGCAACAGACGCCATTGTGCGGGCGAAGAAGGAAGACTCAGCCCCATGGTCCTTCCTCCTGCAGGGCACCGTGAGGGGAATTGCTCCCACCATGTGAAAGGGAGACAGTGGGCAAAGGATGCCTTGAAGCTGACAGTCAGGCCTGCAAGAACTATGTGGGGGGTTCCTGTGCACAAACATAAAATGGGTTCCTTCCTAGCCGCTCCCTTCAAGTGACTGCATTTTTTATAACTCCTTGTGCTTCGAGCATTTCTTTTTTTCCTTCTTTGAGGAAGATTAGCCCTGAGCTAACACCTGCTGCCAATCCTCCTCTTTTTGCTGAGAAAGACTGGCCCTGAGCTAACATCCATGTCCATCTTCCTCTACTTTATATGTGGGTTGCCTACCACAGCATGGCTTTTTGCCAAGCAGTGCCATGTCCAAATCCGGGATCCGAACCGGGGAACCCCGGGCTGCTGAAGCAGAACGTGCACACTTAACCACTGCGCCACCCAGCCGGCCCCTGAGCATTTCTGATGGTTGATTTTTTGCCTCTCCTCAGAGCTTTTTGTGAACCTTGGGACTATTCAGGGAATTTATATTTTCTTTTCGTTGTTTTTGTTCATTTGGAAAATTAACTTAAAATCGTCATAATAATTTTCAGGTAAATACATCTGCTTTGCTTGTTTGGAATATTTTCATGAATTTTTAAATTTTGTTTTCAATTTTAAATTGTCTAATAGCAAATTGGCTAAAAAAATGAACAGGTAGCCACTAGTTCATGTATTCATTTATCCTATGTGATATTATAACTTTTTACAGTTTATCTTGGTAAAAATCTTTTCCATTTAAAAAAATTTGTTTTTATTTAGAAATAATTATAGGTTCACAGGAGTCTCCCCCCAAAAAAGGTACAGGGAGGTCCTGTATACCCTCCACCCAGTTTTCCCCAATGGTAACATCTTCATAATTTCACGTTATTTTTTCAACTCTAAATTTATTGTTAGTTAATGATATTTACCTATTTAGGTAGAGTTTTCTTACATTTAAACAATTTTGATAAGGAAAAAATAAATCTTCCGACAGGGACAAAGATATAAATGGTCACATTTTTGCTTGGCTATTTCTGAATGAAACATTAGGATTTAGAGAGAAAATTTATCATTGGACTGAGAAATGAAAGATGAGATATATTTGCCCAGATTCAAGGTTCTCAACCAGGGTCCATGCCAGGGTTGGGGGGATGAGGGAGGAGTATGTCCATAAACCCCCCGGAATTTGATGCAAGTCCTTCTTGGAATTTGCAGGTTTCTAGATAGAGCTTTTCATCAGATCCTGGACAAGGCTAAGTACTACAGGTCTCACGCTAACCAAACCAACCTCCAGGTAATCCTAGGCATTTCTGCAACTCCCCACCCTGACCCACAGGTGGCGCTCTGCCTCTGGGGTGACATCATTGGCTGTAAGGGCAGCGTGGGCGGGAAACCCTGAGGAGGCGGTGGAGGAAATTGTTATTCTTCACCAATTTGTTCTTTCGTCCCACGTGGCTCTGACCAATTTGTGCACTTCCCCACTCTCTCACATGAGGGAAATGGGGACGAAAAAAGGAGGAGAGGCTACCAGAAGATGGCGACCCCGTGTTGGACCCAGGCTCTCTGCTTCCTCTTCATTCCCAAAGCTGTGGCCGCTGGCAGAGCAAAGCTCCCCGGGAACAGCAGTGTCCAAACACCAGTTTGAAGCCCTGGGGAGTCTGCAATTGCGATTTTACCAATTTGCAATGAAACATTGACATAGCGAGCTTTTCATTAAGCCAAATTTATTCAATCTAAAGATAATCCTTTACTCTGAAATCGTGACCTTATTTGGGGTTGGGAGAGGAGTGTCCTGAAAAGATCTTTGTTTTATGAATAAATGGTATTGGTGCAGAGCAGCTGGTTGTTTCTCAGTGTCTCTAGTTGGTCAAATAAAATGTTCACCACCCCAGGCAGGCCCTCCAAAGTCTTTCTGGAATTTGAGTGCTCTAGAGAATCCTAAAACTCTGAGAATGGTGCTTTTGGGGGAGTTGGGCAGTGTTGTCCCTGCCTTATACCCTCCTGGCCCCAACCCCACCCCACCCATGCCGAGGGGCCTGTGTACCTGTGCCAACCCCTTTGTGCAGCCTGCTTTCTCTTTATTACCTGCTTCTCCGTTATTTGCAGACAATTATCTGCAATAATTAGCCAATTACCCTTAAAGACAATTACACTCTTCCATCAGCAAACATTGATGTTCTTTTCTTGAGTCTTTTAATGAAGCCGATATTAAGGAGACACTTTACTTACATAAAGCCAAATGGCTCCTTCTGAGGAGGGTTTGGATTCACTGTTAAAGTTTTAAAATCTCAAGTAGGGGCTGGGGGCTTGGGGCTGACGGTTGGAGTAGAAGAGGAGTTGGAAGGACTTTTTCCCCTCTTGAAACAAGAGGAGCAGCTCTAGAAGGTAAGATGCTCAGGGGACCTGGGACAGTGTGCGCCCGCCCTCCCCCAGCTGCTGAGAGCTACAAGTCTCACTGCGATGAACTCAGCCCTGCAAGTGAAATTGTTCAGAAGTGCTGCCCTCGGCTCTGTGCTGGCCTCTTACTGACCGCAGCTTCTTTCTCCCCCCGGCTGCCTCTGGGGACCCCCAGAGCTAATCGCTTCAGGGAGCTTGATTGAAATGGGCTCCTCACCCTCAGCTGCTCATAAAAGCTTTATCCTGGACAAAGGCTGACCCGGAATGGATGGAAGCATGTCCCAAGTCAGGAGGCCAGAGGGGCCGGCCGAGGCAGGATCCGGGCTCACAGAGATAACTGCATTACAGTTGTTGAATTAAAAAAAGCGGGGGAAGCTGCAATTCTATCTCCTCGAAAGTGCCCCTTTCTTTATGGTTTGGGCCCTACCTGGTGGCTATTTGTACTTGACTCATGGTGGGCAGAAAAACAGCAAGATGCATTTTTTTCCAAGTTAAAAAAAAAAAAATACAACCCTAAAATCTGCTCCTGCTGGGTTTATAAAGAGCTGTTTTCTTTCTGAGCTCTATGGCATGGTGGCTTTAATCTGAAATTTCTTTTTAATCATAGCAGGAGTCCCAATTAGTGTGTTGGGTAATCTTTCAAGTAGAACTGGGAGTTCTCTGACCATAGAGAGCAGAGAAAACATGACGTGTGGAGCCCCCGAGGAACAGGGCAGAGAAGGCAGAGCCGTCGGCCCTGTGCACACATGCGTCTGAACAAACATGTGTATTTGCAGGCTGGCTTCCCCCTCACAGAGTGCTGCCCTCCGTGCAGGAGCTCCAACCTTGCCCGTCCATGAGCTGGCATGCAAACACACAGTACGCATGTGCATTCCTCTTCTTCCCCCTAAGAATATGGCGGGGGGGACTAAGCTCCATTTGCAAGGCAGCAGGCACAGAGTTTGGGGCAACCCTCTTCTCTCCATGAGATGGGCTGCACCCCCTGGCTCAGCTGGCACCAGAGCCCAGCTCCGACCTGGAACTGCCAGTGACCTACTTTCCTTTGTTGTTGTTTTTGGAAGTGCTGATGTCAATGCAGAATTCAGCAGAGAGGCTGAGTGAGAAAAAAAAGAAGGGGGGGGTGGAGGAGAAGAGAGAGAATGAAGGGGAGGGATGCAAAGCAGGGGGCGGGGAGAGCAGGAGCCCGTCAGATCGCTATCATGGTAGCAGGTACCTGCAACAGTGCTAAACGTACTAATATGTCGCCACAGGCCTACCCAGTGTAGCTGGGATCAGTCTGGGCCCTACGGCTTCGGGCTAAGTAAACAAGGACGAGGCTTCCTACAGCTTCCGCTCCCTATTGGGGGACACTCTAGGGGAGGAGGTGATGCCCAGGCAGGCATGCCCAGATGTGCCTTCCCTGGGAGAAGGAGCCACACACTCTCCCGGGTGGCTGGAGGTGCGGGCTTTGCATCCGTCCGCCGTGCCCTCAGTGAGACACCGAGCCGCAGCCTCCCTGACGTGTGGGACTTGTTGGAGGCTCTGCACACTTGCTGGGGCTGGAGGAAATTGGTCTTTGGGGACTCGGAAGGCGTTTCCTCTGTTCACCTGCTCCTTGGTAACGCGCATGACACAGCTCTGCTGGCAACTCACTTGCTCTCCCCTCCCATTCTCGGGCGCCTGGGGAGAGCTGCAGGGTTTGGGGTGAAGAGACCCCGGGTGGTCCAACAGGTGGCAGCAGAACTGCAGAGAATCATTCCAACGCGCTGTCCCTCTGGTGTCTGACTCTCTTCCCTTCTTCACTGCCTGACTTTCCCATCCTACAGTCAGGATGGAACTCCAAACCTGGGAGGACAAAGACCCATGCACTTTTCACCCACCTGCAAACCCCAGCTGCTGCTCCACTGTCTCAGCATGGGCTGCTGAGCAGAACCCACGGCTGAAGCATCTGGCGACTTCTCCCGGCCTGAGTCCTTCCTCATGACACTTGGTCAACAGATTCTTAATGAGAAAACAATTTCAGAGCCACATTTTCATGAAACCCTAGCCATAAGCCTCATGACTCCACATATACACAGCATTTGCCCTTCCAAAATTTTTATCCGTGTGCCGAAAAGATTCCATTTAGGTGGGGCTGGGGTGGGTCAGATCCTCCTGCTCTCTCTCTCGCTTGGACCCTTGGCCCCCAGACAAGCGTGGCACGTGATTAAAGTCGTGCTTTCCTGCTCTGTAAGCTCATACATTTCTCAGGTAAAGAAACATACGGAGGAGACAAAGCCCTCATATGCTGAAATTAGCCCCCGAAAAATAGGTTACCTGACAATTACTTGCTTCTAAGTGGAGCATGATCTAGTGGCGGAAGCACTGGGACCGCCACCTTCTACTCCCAACATACTGCCTCTTAACCTCTCTCAGTCCCTTGGTTTAGAGAAAAGATAATAATTTTCTCCACCTCCCGCCCTCTGTGGGCTGGTGGAAGGCGCAATGAATCAACGTCTGAAGCACTCTGAAGAGGCCAGGTTCAGGACGCCTTGTAAGTACACAGCATCACCAGCCACCTCTCGAATCTACATTGAGCTGATTTATTTACTTCCCGAGAAAGAGACAACAATCATCATATTTACACTTGATGCGGCAGCTTCCTGCATCTCCCTCCAGTGCCCCTCCCTCTGCTACCGCTAAGGACTCCATTAAAAGATGCTGCCTTTCTGCGAGAGACCTCCTCTCTCCGAGCAGCAATCTTGCCTTACAGATCCCAACCTTCTCCCCCAGATCACAATCTGGTGCCACAGAATGCGCCGCCCCACTGTACACGTGAGGCCACAGCATGTCCTGGGGAGGAGGAGGAAATAGATTCCACGGGCAAAAGAGGCTTCCCTGGAAGTCAAATGCTGCTGATAATTAAGACGCGAAGCAGAGGTGCGTGAAAGGTAAATGGACGTTGTTTAAATGTTGCATCATTGAAAGGGTACCCTGGTGCTTGAGTTCCTTGTGACCACACAGGGCGGCAGACTGGTGGCAATCAGGCTGGCACAGGTACTCCACCCTGCTGAGGAGTGAGGACCGGTCATGAAGCACCTTTCAGCTGTTGCTGTTGGGGGTAACATTAGATTTTTCCCTTCCTTTCTGACTTTTGACAGTTCCCTTCATTTTCAGCAGCATTCAGTGCTCGGTGCTTTCACACAGAGAGAAAAGACTATTAAAAAGAAAAAAAGAAGAAGGAAAGAGAGAAAATGGTTTGAAAGGTTCTTCTCAGTCCTGAGATTTAGAAAGGCCCCTGCTCCTCAAACATCTGAGCCTGGCTGGGAGAATCCGAGACAGCCAGAGCGTTTGACATTCTGTAGTGACAGGGTCCGATGCAAGAGCTCCTTGGGTACCACCTGCCAGGAGACAGGATAAATGTATCCTCTCTTCTCAGAGCACAGCCCAGGGACTGATTCCCCAATACTGATGTGTGAGGGAGATGTCAACAGAGGTCCCCTAAAGAATGATGTCTCTATTTCCATGCTAATCCTGGGCTGCACAGAGAACAAACACGTCTTCCTGAAAAGCAAGACGGGCCATCATAGCTCAAAGAAGCACATCCAGTGCTTCTGGTGTTCCCCCAGGAGAAAGCAGGGGGCTTGGGTCGGGGCTGTGGTGGGCAGGATGGGATAACCCAGCCTTCCCACCCCTGCTGCTTGGTCTGCCTCCAGACCGCTTGCAGGCTGATCTGCAGCTGCTGGAAAACAGCATTGGCTCGTGCTTGTCTCCAAAGGAATGTCACCACACGGCCTTCCAGCTTATCTCTCTAGTGCTTTCGAGATCAAAACCCCCAAACTCCTTAACTAAAAACTTTGCTGAGGGAACAACAAGCGCTGAGGTGCAGAGCGTGGTGCCAACTCTCTCATTAAAGCATCTTTCAACATGAAAACTCACTGCCGATGACAATGGGCACTTGGCTGCTGCCAGTTCAGAATAAGATGCTGAAGAAAGGAGAGGGAAACAGCTGTGTCCAGGTCAAAACAGATTAAATTTATGGCTGGCGGACTGTGGCTGAAAGCTGTTTATGGCATGCTTGGTGCTCCTTTACTTTTTTTTTTTACTTTTAGGTGACTTTTGAAAATGTTCTTCCTGTTGCTGGTGTGCCTTTTTGCATGGGGCCTGGGCCTGCTGCCGATGGCCCTGTGTTCTTTCATGCTGTGGCTCGGACGTCATTAAGCAATGAAATGCCAGCCCACTGAGAACACGACACAATTGGAGCTGATGTGGGAGAAAGCAGACACCAGGAAGCATTTGGGGGTAGGGAAGAGAGAGTCCTGAGCTGAGGAGCCTAACGGGACAACCCCAGGAGTGAGGGCTCCCAGAGGTTCATGGAATACGAGGGAAACTTGAGTGAACCCGTGGTTTCCCTCACTGACCCAGCTGAAAGAGCACGAGAGAATTCAAGATGGCAGAACAACAGCTGCGTCCGTTTCCTCAGGCTGCCGAAACAAATGACCACAAACCAGGTGGCCAAGACAACAGAAATTCTCTCTGGTTCTGGAGGCCAGAAGTCTGAAATCAAGGGGTCAATAGGGTGGTTTCCTCCTGGAGGCTCTGAGGGAAAACCTGTTCCGTGCCTCCCTCAGCTTCTGGTAGCTGCCAGCAATCCTTGGTGTTCCTTGACATGCAGAAGCATCACTCCAGTCTCTGCTTCTGTTTTCACATCACCTTCTCCTCTGTGTCTCCTCTCTCCTTCTCTTCTCTTCTGAAACTCTTGTCATTGGAGTTAGGGTCCGTCTTAATTCAGGATGATCTCCTCTCAAGATCTTTCACATTACATCTGCAAAGACCTTCTTTCCAAATAAAGTAACATTCACAGGTTCTGTTAGACATTTCTTTTGGAGAGCCACCATTCAGCCTACTATGAGAGCCAAAGCCATCTGGAGAACTGCTCCCAGGGAAAAGCCTTCTCTCTAGGACTAGTCCACCTCCCACTGGACCTTCTGCTTGCCAGCGGGAGTTTCCCAGCAGTCCATGGTGCACCTGTGGTTTTGGCTCTGTAACATCTAGCCTTTCCTCAAAGCCAGGCAACACCTTTTTTCACTTTTCTTTCTTTCTTTTTTTGGTGAGGAAGATTGGCCCTGAGCTAACATCAGTACCAATCTTTCTCTATTTCGTATGTGGGACCCCACCACAGCATGGCTTGATGAGCAGTGTGTAGGTCTACACCCAGGCTCTGAACCCGCAAACCCTGGGCAGTGGAAGCGGAGCAAATGAGCTTAACCACTACACCACAGGACTGGCCCCAGGCAACACCTTTTAAAACCATTTCCCCTCCTCAGCATGTCACTCAGCCTAAGAACCTTCTCTCTGAGGGTGTTTCTAAGATGGCAGGCCATAGCCAAGCATCTTGCCCACAAGGAATCCTAGGGAACAAAAAGGCAGATGTGAAGCCAAACACTGAAGCTAGGATATTCCTCCTCATGTCTGTCCTCACCAGAAGTTCTGAGATGCAAGGGCCAAGCACAGGATTCCTCTCCTTCAGGGGCTTTGCAAATGTTTACCAGCCTTTTCCGATGGAAAAGAGAGGGAAGCTCATTACATTCTAAAGTGACCTATTATGTCATCAGTCAGTTCTGATAATTAGAAAACACTTTCTTCAACTGAGTGAAAACCAACCTATCTCTAATGCCCTCCACACACTGTCCTGGATTTGCCTTCCGGAGCTCTAGAAATGGAGGTCAACACTGGGCTCCCAGAAGCTGCCTCATTCCAATCAGTTGAGGGGATGAAAATATCCCCCCGGAGGTCACTGGGCCCTGGCAGCTGGGCCAGACTGGCCAAAGGAATTTCCATCCTTCTGCAAGCATGGAGAGCATCCATCACTGCAGTCTTCAAATCTAGCCCACGATACGCTGCATGCTCTATGTGTGTTATTGCTAATCCTCACAACAGGCCTGAAATCATGCCTTACTACCATCCATGTTTTATACATGAGGGAATGGATTCTGAAGTCAGGCAAGAGGAAGATATGGGATTCGAACCCAGATCCATCTGACCACAGAGTCCTCTTATTGTCTCCCCCCAACGCCGCCTCCCTCATGTGTGAAGGCACACTCCATCTCCCATGCCTGGGGGCCAGAAAGTAGGGAAAGGATGAACATCCTCAAAAGAGGGTGAGGATGAAGCAGAAACTCCAATGTCACATCTAAACCAAGCAATAACATTTTATATCAATTTCCCTGAGCATATAGTTCAGTCATACTAGGTTAAAAAAAAAACCCACAACTGGTGCTTGAGAAATGTCAAGTATTACATTTCAGCGGACGCGTACAGAACAATCAAAATGTTGAACATCCCCAAACAGATGCAAACCTTCACCAATCTCTTCCAGAGGCACGTCACTGAGGTTTGAAAAGAGCAGCTTGTGTTTCCAGCCAAGCTGATTTTTCTAGAGTATTAGCTCCATACTTCCAAAGTCGGGTTCACTCAGAAGACAAAATAGAATAATTGTTCTGTCTTGCACATTGATGGAATGCTTTCTCTTTCCCACAAATCATTGCACTTGATCCTCACTTCCACCCAATGGCAGAGGTGGGGGATGCAGATGTTACCCTCATGCAAAGGTAAGAACTTCGGGAGTTGAAGGGGCCCAGGTCCCCTCTTTCTCTACTATCCTCCTTGCAGATGGCCCACTGTTCCTTTGCAAGCTTCAGAGTCCCAGAAAAGATGTGACAATTTGAGACCCCACCAAAGGGTTGGTTTGGGAGGAGGAAAGAAGAGAGCGGGAGAGGGAAAACCATGACAAGACCCAGGAAGAGGAGCTGTGGTCACGAAAGCCGTGGCAGGGTCAAGTCAGAGACTTGACTGCAGCTTCTGCTAGTGACACAGAAGGTGAGCAAGAAAAGCCAGGCTCCTTTAAGGAGATGGGACCAGAAGTCTTCTGAAATTAAATGTCCTTCCTGCTTGCAAGACCTTTTCCTCGGGACCATGATCTTGCCCTCAGCTGTGACAGTGTTGGCCCCAGAGAGATCTGGAAGGCTGGCAGCAACTAGTCCCCTCTGGTGTGCCCGTGGGCCAGAAGAGGGCTTAGATGCAGGTGCTTCTCTGAGGTCATATTGTCTAATGAATTAAGGTTAACCGCTAAACAGCGAGAGAAAGGGCACTGAACTTTACTCTGCTACCACTTTGCTTCTAAGTAAATAGGTTAGGGATTGCCTCACTCAGGCGTCAAATGCCAATAGTTCCACTGAACAAGTTGACAGCAGCCGATAGGGCTTCAGAATACACGAGCGGACCCATCTTTCCTTCAGAGGGTCAGACTGGCCTTTGCCTTAAGCAAAAGCCCCAGGACAGAGAAAAGCTGAAGAGTCACACTTCAAAAAACTCTGTTGGCTTAATAATTCCCACCTAGAAGGGCACTGACTCCTGCAGCAACGGACCCCTAGCACTTGGCCCTTCCCCCGAGGGCCTGGGAGAGCCCTCCCTGAAGAAGAAGTCCCTGGAGCCCACACTTCTGTTCTGGGGGGACCTCTCTGCCCTTGTACCTGGAAAAAGGAAGAGTTGAGCTGTACGTGGTCATTTTTTGTTACAGTAATGAAAGCCTTGAAACGATCACAAAAGAAAAATAGGAAAATATGCCTCCTAAAAAGAGCTGAGGCAAATTATTATAGCAACCGAATCCTAAAAGGAATTTTCAAGTAAAAATATGGCTCATGTGAAGTTGTTATGGCAACTGACATTTAAAAGTAACTGGATTTGGGCAAGTTTCTTCCTCCACCCTCTCTGCAAAGTCTTGCAGAAACTTCATGCTAAAATTATGCTTTAATTTTAATTAGCCAAATAGGTCATAAATATAGCTTATTCCCAAATCCTTACAATTTCTACCCTGCAAGCCGCTGATCTGCTAATGAGAAAATATTTCTACAAAAACCCACTTACCATTAAAAAACCCTATTCAATATTTTTCTAATATAATTTATCAATTTAAACACATTGCATAATGTGATATTCTGTAGCATTCCATTAAAATGATAAATAGCAGTGTGGGGTGGGGGGAAACAAGAGATTAAAAATATTGCAAGCAGTGTAACTGTATTTAAATAACCCAGGCCACTATGGAGGAAAACACAGTTCCCTTCCTCAAAAACTCAGCCTCGCATCCCTGACTGTAAGGGTATAAATAGACAGAAGAAGGGGGGCAATAAGAAATGACAGGCAACTTCAGAAGAAATAAAATTTCTATTAGGCTTTGTTATAAGATTACATCAAAGCAATTCATATGTTTTAATCTGGGGAGAGAAAAAGCAACTACTTGGGGTTTGTGCCTGGGGGCTGCCTCTGTGTATTGAACCAGACAGTTTGCATAATGAACAATTTTCATTCAATCAGGATCTCAGCATAGATAGCTCCCACTCAAAGGTCCCAGGCACTGGCTCATAGTTTTTATTCTCCCAGCTCCCCCTGCTGGAGAAATGGCATTTAACAGGGAGAAAAGGATGCCGAGCCCCCTTTCCAAGCCATTATGTGCTCTAAATTCAGGTCTATAAAGTTAGAGACCTGGCGGTAACAGCGCCCCGCTCCCCCCCCCCCCCGCCCCCGCCGCGCCCCCCAGGCCAACAGGTCCTCTGTAAGATCAGAGAGGGCACCTCCTTTAACAACTCCTGTAGGAGGCGGGGAAGCTCGAGGGGTTGTGGCATGAAAACCTTCGCCCTTTCCACTCTTTACTGAATTAGGGATGTTAGAAATTTCTGTTTGCATTCTGGGCCAAACATCGGGGAGACAGAAGCTGCTGGAAGTTGCTGGAATTGTCCTGAATAAACTAGTAGACACTGTCACCGGTTTGAAACACCCCATGTCGTTCCTCCTTGGCTAATCCTCTTTCAAGTTTCCCAGCTGTCCAGGTCGTCATAAAATAAAATTTTTAAAAAAGAAAGAAAGAAAGAAAAAGCTACCCAAATGGAATTGCATTTTCATGCACAACGGAAAACTTAAAAGCTGAACAAATCGGTTTGAAAAAGCTGGCACAGACGACACTGGCTTGGAGGGAGGAAAGTTCTGGGCGAGCCGGCTGCGCCAGGACCCGGGGCCGCGGCCTAATCCCCCTTTATCCGAGGGTTTAGCGCGGCTCCCGCCGCCGCCCTCGCCGCCGAAGCCGCAGAGCGTCTCTGCTCCACCTGCTCCGGCGGGAGCGCGGCCGCGCCGCCGCTGTCCCGAGGGGAGGCCGCGCCGGGCGGGGGAGCGACGTGAAGCCGTGTGAAACTGTTTTCGAAAACCTGGGATGATCATTTAAATGTTTAAAATATGCACATGGTAATTCAAAACTAATTACCCTGAGCACATTTGAAACATTTATGCCACCGTCTCTGGATCCTGCCTCCTGATCGTGCGCCACAGCTCACTGCTGTTTCTATAAACTGCTCCAGCAATTTTAACTTCCAGGCTAAATTAGGCAGCCGCAGGCCCTGCCTCCTCCCGCCCCTGGCTGGCAAGAGAGACCCCTGCCCCGACTTCCAGGAGGGGAGGCTGCGCCCTGTTTCCCAGGAGAGGCATTTGTCGTGCTCGTGTAGTTCTGGCTGCCGAAATCTTGCTCTCACTGCTGTTCCTAATTGTCATTTCTGTTTCATATTTAATTTAGGTCAAAACGACCTCTCTCCCCACCTATGCCCTTTCTCCTGGTCCCTCCTCATTTCCCCTTCTTCTGCCTCAGCACGTGGCCTCCATTTTTTAATTCACTGAGGCCCATCAAAAAGTTGTGCTGACATTCATATCCCACCTGGTTACTTCTCCATTCGGGGGGCAATATGGGACATTATCAGAAAGGCAAAGGAGCTGTAAGGTAGCCACATCCACCAGATCTCCTGAGAACGGGACTGAAGTGGGCCAACCTGAATGAAGACCAGTCACCACCAAGCACACATGTGCACATGACACACGCACATGCCATGCACATGCACGCGGGCCTCATGCACAGAGCAAACCTTGCCTCCAGATTGGACTAATTAGACCTAGAGAGGCCCTGAAGTAAATTCATTTCCCCATTTTCCAGAATAAAATGAGTTCTCTTCCTTTGGGGGCACTAAACCAGCATGCCAATAGCTGAGGGTGATGCTGTGGCCAAAATAACTCCGACTTCCTGAGTTTATCTAAGGAGACTGACCTTGGGCTGGGGAGCTGCAATTGGAAGAGGCACAATTCTAGAGGCAAGAAATTAGCACTGGCTTATAAATATGCTGCAGGAAACAGACGAGTGACGGCCGGCTCCTTATTAGCGCTTTGAAGATGCCAGGGGCGGATTTTAGAGGTTCAGGAACATGAAACTGGGTTAGAGTCCCACAGCCGGCTGAAGGTTGATAGACTGATATTACCGGGTTTCACTAGAGCCATTAAGAGACTCTTCATTATCCCCACACCACCGCCACTAAAGTTATCACATGAGCCATAATGCAAGGGAGAATTTTCATTCCATCAAGAGAGGGAGCCAGTCTATCTTTGTCCAAAGAAAATGAGCAGCCCAGCATGAAGCTTGTGAGGAATTGAGTGTACAACACTCCAATAACATCCCCTGCAGGATTTCCTCAGCTATTTAGTTGGTGAAGCAGAGCAGGCTGCACTGGAGCAATCTTCCTGTGTACCTGGCTTGCCAGAACACCAGCTCTAGGAGCGACGGAAAGGTCAATTAAAGACAAAGGACACTTGCTGAGACCTGTGTTCTAAAGGGCTTAAGCATTAAGCTCTAAGAAAATCAAGGTCCAGGCCGTGCTACTGATGTCCCAGCAATCTCATTTATTTTTCTGCAAATACTACCACTGGGACCAAGCTAATTTCCTTGGCATCACCTGCACCCGGTTTACTTTCTCCTACTCCCGTGCCTACGCAGCATGCCATTCCCTCAGCTGGAGAGGGACTTCTCTTTTCTCCCTGCCAATCCATTTTTCTCACCTTTACCATTTCAACTCACAAGTTTTGTGGCCGCCTCTGCCAGATTCTGTTCCCTCCTCACCGCCGACTCCTTTCCCACACCACACGCTCAATCTGCTGTATATTACTTCACTTGTTTATAAAAAGTGTTCTTGGGTCCAGCCTGGTGGCGCAGCGGTTAAGTGCACACGTTCCACTTTGGCAGCCCGGGGTTCACTGGTTTGGATCCCGGGTGAGCACATGGCACCACTTGGCAAAAGCCATGCTGTGGTAGGCGTCCCACATATAAAGTAGAGGAAGATGGGCACGGACGTTAGCTCAGGGCCACTCTTCCTCAGCAAAAATAGGAGGATTGGCAGCAGTTAGCTCAGGGCTAAACTTCCTCAAAAAAAAAGTGTTCTTCCATTTTGTGGGCCTTCCCTTCACAGATTAAAATTTAGAGAGAAGGGACCAAGTCTTACATTTCCTTTGCATTTCTTGTGGCATCTAAAATAGGGTTTTCACGTTGGAGACACCCACGTTGCATAGACGGACTGACCTACTAGTTTTACAGCTGGAATTAGAAGACCCATAAGTTGACCCAGCATACCCCCCACACACTGAGCAAAAATTGCACCCCCCATTCAGATGTTCCTGGCATCCTATAACTTACCCAAAGCCAGATTTATTGCTCTCGCTGTAAAGTGTATCTTCTCTAAGCCTCCCTTAAAAGCTACCACTTGGCAGAAGATCAAGTTAGAAGTGCAGGATAGCAGGTGATGGCGAGGGTAGGAAGGGGTGGGGAGAGCTGGGTGGAGCAAATAATTGAAGCTCCGAGAACAACTAGCTCAATATTTAACCTAACTGGTAATTTGCTGTGACAATTATGCCACGAATGGAACACTACTACTATGCAAGAATGTTGCTCTCTAATTAAGAGGGCTCTGCTTTTCCTAGCCACCCGCACTTTAATAACACACACAAAATGAGACTTGGCTCCTGAGCTAAGGGTTCTATTAGGAGGCCTGTGCGGCACGCGGCAATGGCATGCACAGCTGCCCGTGAGTGATGCTGCCCAGCAAACCCGCTAACACTTTCAATTCTCCCTCAGATGGAGAAGGGAAGAGAGCCGTTCAGGCCTCTCATAACACAAGACCCTTGTGACTGACAGGCATCTTCTCTGAAAGGCCGTGCGTGCCTCTGCTGCAAATCACTTTCCTGCAGCAGCGCTCTCCAACCAGGAAGGCTCGGTGTGGGTTTGATCCTTAAAGAGTAACTTTAATAAGGATTTTCCTAAGAACAAAAATCCGTGGAAATGAATCTTCCTCTTAAAGGTGAAGAGCAAGACAGGAACGGGGACATACACACAAACACTCTAACGGCTGGCACAAAGACAAAAGAATATTATTAAAATCACAGCTATAAAGAAGGATGTTGCCATCTTCTAAATTGACTGCTAGATTCATGGAATGTGGTTAAGCAAGACGAACTGTTTTCTGCTTAATTAGTGGCTCCTTTATGGAAGGTTTGCTGCCTGGAGAGAACCCATTAGAGGAGGAGAGCTCATTTACAGGGATGTACCTTCTAAAGCTATTCACATTTTAAATAAATAGTGGAGAAGGAAATTGGTGGTGGTGGTGGGAGTAGGGGTGCTATGGAGGAAGGAAAGCTTCTACAAAAGACAAGCTTTGCATTCCAAGCCTGAGTGCTGGGGAGATCGGCTTTCCTAGGCAAACCTATAAGCTTCTAAAATTTTAGGCCAATGGAAATGACCTCTGTACCACGGCTGACTGAAGATATAAATAAACCTCAACATGAACAGCAGTGTCAACTGTGAGAGGAGAGATGAGAGTCCAATTGGGGCTTATTTTTAAAAGGTCCCGGTTGTTCTGACTCTGTTTCAGGGTAGGGCATTCATGAGCACAAAGCTGCTGCTCCCTGCAGCGAGCTCGCCTGCGTTACAGGCACAGCCCCTGGGTTACCTAACCAGCGAAAGGAAGCTGCACCACACACAAGTTAAATATAGGCTGAGTTATCTGCATTTTACAAGCACCAAGAATGTTATCTGAGGAAGCTGTCATTTTTAATGACAGCACAAACTTCCAATTACCAACTGGGTAATACACTAGGGAGCAGGTACAATTTTATAAGAATGGCTCACAATTATTAAAAGTGTAGATGATTACTTTTGAATTAGATACAAATATTTCTCACAAGGCAGGTGGGATTAAGTTTTTCATATAGGCTATACTCAAGGGTGAAAAAAATATTTTCTTGAAAATTATACATTCTGAGATTTATCAATAGCTAAGAAGTAGGGGTGCAAGGTGACAGCCATTAAGAGCCTGGCAAAGCTGAAAGGCTGTAAAAATGGCCAGGTGGGTGGTTGGCTCAAAGTCCCATGTACACTCACAAGTTCACTGGCACGTCACAAACTTATGACAAGCCCAATGCCAAGAGTGACGAACCTGGCAATAGATAATACTGGTAAGTCCTCTTAGACGACCCATGTGCAAACATTATTCACACCAGGAACCCAGTTTCTTTTGGTGCCGTCTGCCTAACTTCCATGGCATCTACATAGCTTCATCCATCAGCGGTAAATATAGAAGGAATGTCTATTTGCACGTGTTGCTGCATTCTTCCGTATAGATCAGATAGCCCCTGACCTATAGGAAGGCTACAATTTGCGTCTCAAATCACTCAATTCTTTGTGAACTCTTCTCTGATGACTCCAGTCTCCAGTGATCTCTCCATTTACTGAATTTTAATTTGACTCCTGATATTACTCCTTAGCCCCAAGCCTTCCTCCAAATAGACCACACTTGGGGACAAAGTATCTTGATTTAAAATCGCCTGGAAGAAGACAAACAGGCGGTCAATGAAGACAAAGGCTACACACCTTCCCCAATGACTTAACAAAACCACCGTCACCAATGTGATGAAAAGATTTAATAATCATTAACTAATAACTTTAGATAAAGAATCAGGTTGATTTATAAAGCAAGTCAAACGTGTTCTCAAGAGGGCATTTCTGCCACACTAGCAGAAAACAAGAGGGCTTAGGCCTCTTTCTTTATAGCCGCAACCCTGTCCTGAGGGAGGTAGGACGAATCCACCCATGGCTCTGAAGCCTGCCTCTCCCCTCTCTTCCCTACATTAATCTACCTGCTTTCGCTCCAGAGGATTCTAGGGCCTGCTCAAATTACCTGCCAGCCCTCGATGGTGGACAGGGAAGGAGGAGTTATCACCAGGACTAAGGGGAAGGAAAAACAAAGAACCTAAGAGAACAAGAAAAGGCGGCATAAGGCGGCATACATTTCCACAGTCACAAAGGATAAGTGTTCCTGCCCATGGAAAGCTGAGTTTAGGGTAACAATTAGAGGGTATAAGCATCCAGCAAAACTGAATTGGCTCAATAAATTTACACACCCATATGGCCAAATACCAACTAAAATTAGGCAGGTCTACTTTTATTGAAAAAGAAGAGATATCCATCCTATAGGGCTAGAAGTGTTACAGAATGGTATGATAGTACAGTCCTATTTTTAATTAAAACTATACATGCACAGAAAATAGTCAGCCATACAAGTGGTTATTGCTGACTGGTGGGATTATGGGTAATTTTGTTTTTTCTTATCTGCAGGTTATTTTTCTACAATGAACATGGATTACTTGTGTAAGAAATAATCAACGGTCCAAGCAGTCCCCATTCCTTTCCTTTTTTCCTTAACAGACACAAACTATACTTAACATCAGCTTAATAATAAAATATACTCACTTAGTAAAAGTGTTTATAAAAGCCAGAACCCTACCAAGAGTGGATTATAAAACTACGAGCTAACAAACCACATAAAATGGTGGGGGTGGTGAGGGAGAAATCTTCTCTGAGATAAGGAAACAATCAATTTACTAGGGGAGTAGCAGCCTTCTAACAAGTGAAAAGAAGGAAAGGAGACTGGACGTCTCATTTTCTATACAGGAAACCTTGGAAAGCATATTGCCAAACAAACAGAGGCAACATAAACCTTTATATACTGGGCTGCCAAACTTTACTTTTAGACAGTATATTAATTATGTAGTCAATAACCATGGCTTTCATTAGTGTATTAAATACCACGATCAATATTATTTGTACTTTTCGAAGACAGGCCACTCAGGAAGAACAGTGGAGGAGGGGAAATTTGGGGCCCTGCAGTTCCAAACAGTCAGAACAGCACACCGGAGATTAGCAGAGCGTTAATGGAAAGCATAAAACACTGAAAATATGGACAGAAATCAGATTATTACCGTTTTATTTATTTTTTTCCTGCCTCCTTCACAATGAGACTGGAGGGAATCCAAGAACCATTTAAAATAAAGGCGAAAAGATTAGATTTTTTCCTAATTGCTTAACGCTGATGTCATGTGTACGCAAAATAAACATTGATCTCAAAGTGAAAGATGAGAAATAGAACATGAACAGCCTTTCGAGGTAAACTTTATCCAAGACAATTCTAAGAACTGTGGGCCAGAATCTATTTAGGCACTCCTCAGGGACCTAAATCTCTTAAAAGCCTAACAGTGGAGCCAATTTCTGATACTCCTCTACTGGTGATGTGATTTTCAGTAGGGAAATCTGCTAAACAACCTCCCTTGAGAGAGGGAACCGCCCTCCCCCAGAGCACCCTGCACAGGTTTCTAATCACATCCATGTAGACGTGCTGGTGACATCACGTGGTTACTGAAAACGTGTGGTGACTCATACAATGTTCCCGACAGGCACGACGGCAACGTGGCTAGTCAGTCTTCGAGGGGGCAGAGACATGTTGGGGAGAGAAGGGAATGCTGGGAGTAGTGGATATAAAAGACTGGCTACTGGATGGAAAGCTAGATTATCACTTCCAACCCACAATTTGTCAATCCAGCATAGTGGTGAAGACTATAATTTTCTAGTCAGTGCTTTATAAGCAAGGTCAGACAGAAAAGAGCTTCCCTAACAATCGCTGAGGCCTCAGTCAGAGAATCAAGTGCAGCCCAACGACCATCTTCTGAGACTAGAATGTGACCCAAACAATCAGTGGGCCTGGGAAAAGGCCCTCTCTGTCTACTGTGAGGAATGGGAGCCATCCTGTGTCCAGTCGGCTGGCTCCTCCTGAACGAGGACAGCTAAGGACGAAACGGACAGGACATCATCACTCGACAGCTCCACAGAGGGCCTCTGTACTGCACTGGCACACATTAAAGACCAGGTGCTCCTGCTGCAGGCTGACTGCAACACTGCCCGGATACTCGCAGAGATGTGCAGCACATGCCAAGCGGTGGGTGCAGCAACCGGGTAGATAATTAACATGAGTAGGAACACTCAGAGCAAGCGCGCTCTGGCTGACAGAAAAGCCCAGTGGCGTAATTACTGTTTTCTTACCAGCTCACTGTCTGTACACATTTCAAAGCCTGGTTGGTGTTAGACTGCTGTGTAAACATCAATAAAATCCCAAAGTGCCAGACCATCAGCATTCTTGGGCACAATGGCTTTTTGTTTTTAGTGTTTTCGTTCTTTTAAAGATGCATTTCAGGGTTGCAAACATTAGGAAGAAGGATCTCCGTGGTTTGGACTAATCTTCAAGTTTGTAATGAGTTAACATCTCCCCCAAGTGAACATTTATTATGAAGGCTAATGAACTGCTTTCCAGTTATAAGAACGCTTTGAATTCAAAGAAAGTAGGATTCACAAGCAGAGAATATACTGTTTATTAAAACAAAGCAAAAGAAACAAAGGGCTTCTTCCTTCAAAATCCCTTCTATTTTTAACATAGCTTTAATCAAGAAATGAAACATACAAACGCAAGAAATATGTACAGGTAGAAAAAGTGTGCATTCACCAACCAAAATGCAACATTAATTGAAGTGAAACTAAAGCAAGGCTTTGTAGTTGCCTGGATGTCCCTGGGGGACAGCAAGTCAATGCTTATCAGCCTTCCTCAGAAGAGACAATTTTGATTAATATCAGACCCATCTGACTCAGTCTATTAAACCCTGAAGGAAGGCTATCTTCAGATATAAAAGATATGTCTTTGATTAATAATTCTACCCTATTGCCATTCTGAGCATTAACAACTACGTGGCACCTCTAGAAAGAGAGCACCTTTGAATTCTAGGAAGACGCGCTTACTAAAACACCCAGGTTCAGCACAACCACTTGTCGGCTCTCCCTCCCGAGAAGGAACCCAAGTTGCAGAAATGTCACCAATGGAGCAGAAACCTAGTTACATAATTTATTTCACTGTCTGCAGATTTAGGGTCCATTTACTTGCAACATAATTCCTGCTTGAAGATAATGAAATCTCAATAAAACTGACAAAAGCCTGAAGACAGAGGGAGGGACTGGTGCTACACTACCTGTCAGCTGGACCCCTAGGTCCGGCACAGTTTACACCACAGTCTCTGAGCATACCAATGGTTTCAAGACGCATATAAGGAAGGACATTGCTTAATCCACCATAAAGAAGCTCTACGCTCTGTGTAGCTAATGTGGAATTGTCACACAGGGGGTAGAAAGAAATCAATTTCATTTCGGCTCTTTATTTTCAAACTTCTGCCCAATCAGCACTGCTCTTCTCACATTAGTGCGTTTTTCCTGATGTTCATGATCAGCCTTCTGCCATATTCTCTGTAGTCCACGGGCTTCACGTCCATCACAGTGGCCTTAATTCGAGACTCATCCTTTGAGAAGAGAAAAGCAGTTCGTGAACGAAGGAAAGCCCGTGGCCTGGAGCAGTGGTGATAACCCCCTTTGCTTCAGTGGCTTCAAGGATCCCAGCAGGAGCAAACACAAAGACATGCTGGGTTCCGCGTTCAGTAATCCCGATGAAAAGAAAATGACCAGTGCGAGCAGAGCGCAGAATTTCTGTGGCTGGGGGGAGTGGAGAGACTCCTCCCTTCATCACAGACCCCTTGTCATCATTTCCCCATGCTCCCACTTGGAAACCTAGAACCCAACTGCGACGGACCTTAGAGGGCTTATCAAGTTCAACTTACTCTCTTTACAGAGGGGGAAAAAGGAACTCCGAGAGGGTGAGTGACTTGCCTGAAGCCACACAGGTACTTCGTTTTTTTTCCTTTCTGTTTTTTCTCCCCAAATCCCCCCAGTACATAGTTGTATATTTCAGTTGTGGGTCCTTCTAGTTGTGGCATGTGGGATGCCACCTCAGCATGGCCTGACAAGTGGTGCCATGTCTGCGCCCAGGATCTGAACCAGCGAAACCCTGGGCTGTCACAGCGGAATGCGCAAACTTAGCCACTCAGCCGCGGGGCCAGCCCCACACACAGGTACTTCTAAACGCTGAGTGTGGTGTAAAAGAAAGGAGGAAGACCTGGCTTGGGGCCCATCTTAGCTCTCTGTACTTCGCCTTCCCTGTCCGCACCATGAGGGACTGAATGACCCCTCCAATCCCTCCCTGACCTCGCCCCACTCTGACACTGGATCACAGACATCTGACTCCCTCTCTCATTTATTGCTCACAAACCAAACACATCTATTAGCAGGCATTAAGATTAAGATCTAGTAATAAAACAGAATGAGTAAGCTCTGCAACAAGCAGGAGTGTTTTCAGAGTTCTCCCTCCTCACTCGTTCACAGGATGGAACAGCGCCTTTGGAGGCAGAATGGGGTGAAGCCCAGAAGGGCGCAGAGCCTGGCTCCGGCTCACGTGCTTCAGCTGCTCAGTAACCACCAGTCATGTTTATAGGCATGGTGAAGGGCAGAGCTCTGCAGTTGGACTGCCTGTGCTGGAATCTTAGTGCTGCCATTTGCTAGCATATGACTTTAGACAAGTTACTCATCCTCTGTACGCCCACAGTTTTTCACTGGTGAAACAGGGCTAACAAGGGTTCCTATAGATAGGGTTATTGCCAGGATCAAGTGAGATAATACACATAAGGCAAAGGGTATAGAGCAGTATCTGGCAGATAATAAGTGCTCAGCAAATGCTGTTTCATTATGACTACACAACTCCAGGATGTTACGGCAATGTAATAAGGAGTTTTCAAGGGAATTTTAACTACATGTGGTCTTTGATTCACATACTGATTTTAGAATCCAGACCTTGTGAAGATGTGAGTGCACGAAACACATTATCATTCTTTTTTAGTACACAAACAAAAATCCCCCAGGTTTTAACTGAAAAGCATTTTTTCTCCTATATGTTCGACTCTGAAGAAGACATTTAACCTCTCTAAGTCCATTTCCTTATCTGAACACGGGATAAAAAATGGTACTTCAGGGTTGGGAAGATTCAACGAGTAAGAAAAGCAGGGTGCTTAGCACTGGCTCTGGCAATTAGCAACTGGCAATTGGGTCTGGCACAGTAAGCAATTAACTGACAGTTAATACTATAATGTTGTTATGGGTGACAAACAGCAGTTTCCCACTGATAATTAACCCTTCTGCAGCCCGGGTGATCTTACTTACATTGAAGGTCTCTAGTTTGACCCTGATCCTGAATGTGAAAGATCGGAAGTTGGCATTCTGGAAAACTTCCTCAAATGCCTGCTCATTCTGCAAAAACAAATACAAATCTTTAGGCAAGAAAACTACTGGACCATTTGAAAATATCCATGAGACTTTTAAAAAGACTTTGTGAAAAGTGTCTCTGAAAAAATTATCACCCCCAGTGGTTCAAAATTACTTAGGAATGACTAATCTAAAGGTGATTCCATTACATAAAACTTTTAATTCTAATTTTATTAAAAATTAAAACAGTCTACCTAGATTAGTCAAGTTCAGAGACAGAAAGCAGAAAGTGGCTGCCAGGGGCTGGGGGAGGGGGAAGTGGGGAGTTAGTGTTTAATGGGCAGAGTTTCAGTTTGGAATGAAGAAGTTTCAGAGATGGATGGCGGTGATGGTTGTACAAAGATGTGAATGTACTTAATGCTAACGAACTTATACTTAAAAATGGTTAAAACAGTAAATTTTATATGTATTTTACCACAATGAAAAATTGAAACACTTTTAGAAAAGACATTTCTAAACTTTAGAAATTTGTGATGGAACAGATGTGAGGCCCAGTATCTTCATCATAATTTAAGAATTGGGGGGAAAAACACTCAGAAAAAAGCTCAAGTTGTCATATACATTATTTGACCCCGTTTTTACAGCTACTGATTTGGTGAGCGAGTGAAGCAGACAGGTGAAGTGAGCAAAGTTAAAAAAACACAGTCCTCTCTCTTTTTCTCTTGCCCCTCAAATACTATTTGATTAAGCTGCTTTCTTATAAAAAGGTCTAGTAAACAGAGAGGGACTAGAGAAAGCATTTTATATAAATATGCATAAAACAAATTTACAATAACTTTATGTAAAATTACCAGTTCACATGAGCCAAGACTATCTTTGCAAGCCACACGAAACATAAAAGCTTTGTTGCTTAGAACTCTTGTATAAAGGTTACTTCACACACACAAAACAAGTCCTCTGGGCTTTCAGACATGTAAATAAAACAATGCATTAAACCTCCAGAAGATTACACCAGCTGCCATTATTCTGCTAAGATTGGGGAGAGCACGGAGCACACACTCTCAAATATCATGGTTTCTGAGGGAGGCGTTTCTACATGTCCTCATCCACCAGCAGTAAAAACAGTCAAATGTAACAAGCTCATAAAAAACTCTGCCAGGCTGCCTCAAGCCTTGAACTCTGATATGAAAACAGAGGACCAGGCAAAACAGATAAAAGATGCCATCATACTTTAAAGGCAATTCCAGTTATTCCTATAAAAGGGCTTGTTGGGATTATTTTCAGAGAACTCATGGACAATTTAAAAAGAGATGGGGGCAGAGTCAAATGGACAGAACTGAAGACAGGAAAGAGTAAGAAAAACACGTCCAAACAAATGACAAACCTTTTTTTCTTAGTGGCTTCTACAAGTATTCTAATCAATTTGGAGGAAGTAGAAAGATAAAATCTATAGATAGATGCTAATATGTATGGCCCAGAAAATACAGCTTTTACTGGTCTTCTTTACATGTTTTATCTGAGCAAACACCTTTCCTAAGTTTAGCAAAATTAGTTATCTAGTCCCAGGATTAAATAAACCCAATACATGAAAATACAGATTTATAAAAACAAAATGGCAGTTATGTTATGAAAAAAAGTTAGTTCTAAGAATTGCATCTGATGACCTGAAATAACAAGTGAATTTAAACCAGGATTTTTTTTATTTTTTTTAATTTTTTTTATTTTTTAAAGATTTTTATTTTTTCCTTTTTCTCCCCAAAGCCCCCCGGTACATAGTTGTGTATTCTTCGTTGTGGGTTCTTCTAGTTGTGGCATGTGGGACGCTGCCTCAGCGTGGTCTGATGAGCAGTGCCATGTCCACGCCCAGGATTCGAACTAACGAAACACTGGGCCGCCTGCAGCGGAGCGCGCGAACTTAACCACTCGGCCACGGGGCCAGCCCCTTAAACCAGGATTTGATTCAACTTTTCAGGACGGTGTTTATTATGTTAAAAAGGCAAACTGGTCCTTGAGGCGACTGCAGAAGATGCCCTCCCAACCTCAGTGAGCACAGGCGCACCACCCCAGTGTGCTTGCAGTAACAAGGAGAAGTAATTGGTTTATCCTTGTAAAGGGATGGGGTTTTTTTGTGAGGAAGATTGTTGCTGAGCTAACATCTGTGACAACCTTCCTCTATTTTGCATGTGGGACGCCACCACAGCACGACTTGATGAGCGGCATTTAAGTCCATGTCTGGGATCTGAACTTGCGAACCCTGGGCCACCAAAGTGGAGCATGCGAACTTAACCGCTGCGCCACTGGGCCAGCCCCTGTAAAGTGCTGTTTTTAAAGCACTTTTATATACATTACTTCATTAATTCGTTGTTAGCACATCTAAGACGGACAAAATTAGACAAAATCAGATGAGCTCTCAAATAATCACCAAAAAGAGAAACTATATACAATACCATAAAGAAACACACCAAAAAATATTAAAGAGCAAAAAGGGGGTGAGTGTTACCACACAGGAACTATTAGAGTAATAATAAAAGATGTGGCCAACCTTCTCTTTTAACTCCCCGAGATAAGCAGTGTTTTGTCCAAGGATGGCCTCTGCAGACTCCTGGAAACAAGTGACCCACTGATTCTCTTGAAAATCAGCAATATTTACCTAAAAAACACAACTCTATTATTTCAGCAAAGAAATAATAAAAGGAGATTAACTTTCCCCACTCATTAAGGTAATTGCCAAGGGAAAAAAACCACTACCACTATATATACTACATTCTTTCTAAAGAATGTGAAAAGTATCAGAGAAATAAGGTTAAAATCTAAGTCTGGATCACAGCAGGAACACACTCTGCTGTGGATGCGTGATTTCAGATCTCAGTGGAGATCCGGCCCAGCTAAGTTCTCCTTCAGACGCAGAATCCAGGCACACGGCACAGCTCCCCTGCAGCTGCAACGGCCTTTGGACTAAGGTTGAATGAGCCTCCAATGAGTTGGGGCCAGTTCTCTGCGTTTTGCATTGTATGTTCTTCAGTCACTAGGAGGAGCTCCATGAGACAGCTCTAAGTCACTGCTGAGCATCCCAGACAATTTAAAAGCCTGAGCTAAGGGCCTCTGTCCAGTCACCAAATTTACCTAGCAACAGAAATGAGCAATCTAGTGTGTCCAATTGGACCACGGTGTAAAATTAAATAGGGGAGAGTCAAGGAAGAAAGTGGATCACAAAGAATCTAACTGCTAAAAGGTACAAGTAAAAGGCTTAGTTTTATAAATAAGAGAGCAAAGGTTTTTTTTTAAGTACCATTTTGATAATTTTATATATCCATTTTGCATATACATGGGCTTTAACTTCAAAAGCTATGATGAAAAATAAGGTGACAAGAAAGGTTAAAAGCACTCACAAACATAAGGGAATGTATCACATAACGGGGCTCACGCCTACAGCTTACCCCTGCTACCCTCCTAGAGGCAAGGGCCCCGACTCCACAGGGCGAGGACAGCGACGACAGACACACGGGTGAGCACCACAGGAAACCAGTGTGCTGGGCACTCCACTTCGAGGTTTAACAGAAAGGCTGACAGAATAAAGTATCTAAGACAACTTTCCTCATCTTAGCTCAACGGAGTTTATAGTTTACAGAAAATAAGAAGCTTAAATGTAGCACTTTCCTGCTGAACTGACATTTTAAGGGGCAGTGAGAATGTAGAAAGGGGAGGCGGAGTCCTTCACTTTTTTATCTGAAAAGATTTCATAAGAGTAACAGGAAATTTTTTAATAGTCTTCATTCAATAGTATTAACAATGGTTTTCAAATATTTTAACTGTGGAAACTGTCAAACAGCAAATTCTAACACCTTCACGGTATTTCACTCTACAGATAATAAAGGAACTAACCAGTAGAATATTAAGGATATTTAAGCTGTATTCAAGTTTTCAAAATAAACAACAGGGTAACAGACAACTTTATAGAGATGGAACATCTGATTGTTTCTTTAGAAGAAATTCCTTCCAAGTGTCTACTATGTCAGAAAATAGAAACATTTTTAAAGCTTCTGATATATTACTGTCAAATCAACTTCTAGAAAAATCTGACAGCCCATTTTCTGGTACTTTTATGATCAATTAGTCTAACTATTTAAAAAATGTACACACTTCATTTTAAAGCTTTTTAAAACAGAAAGAAACAATTCTTACAATGCAGAAAAGCCACAATCCCACATCAGCATGCAGTCACATTCCTCTGAAGTCAGCTCTACTAAGGCTGGAGGAACAGATTACCCACAAGAAAAATAACTAAATATAGGCATCGGCTGTAGAAGTATAATTACTGCTCTCCAGAAATGCCATTTCAAATTAATTTATCTTCATAACAGTTAGCAAGCGAGCGCCACCAATGCTGTAATTGTACCACATGCTCAGCAGACTAAAATTGGCTGGGTATCTAAATGCAACTTTCTGGTACGAAAAAAAGCTTTTAGTAGGAGCAAACAAACTGCTATAGAGTTGAGTGAAAGGCCCCTTCCGTATTTATAGAACAATAACAAGCTCTTTAGCACTTACTCATCTGCAGGCTTCCTACGGTGAGCTATCTTGTTTTTGCTATTGTCTCTACAGTGCCTGGCACTTGGCAGGACTCAAGAAACACCACAGTGGTTCTCATCTACCCATTCTACTTACTGACAGGATCATGCGGTACTTGAAACTGGGAAATTCACTGTCACACTTCTCACAGCGGTATAATCCATTCTGCTGATCAATCACTTTCTTATTGCAGTCCTGAGATGGGCAGGCCTGATACATACAGTTCTCTTTGCGAAGATACACCACTGTCGCCACAGAGCTAAAATAGTCCGCCTTCAGGAGAAAATGAGTGACATGAGACATTGGGCACTAGAATTACATTCAGGATTGGACTTAGAGGCCGCCCAAAGCTTGTCCTTTCGGCTCAGTGTAATGTTTATAAATTCTAAGCCTCAAGATCACAACACGATTACAGAGAATAATTCATTCTGTAGTTTTAGAAATCACTTGTGCTGACTACAAAGCCTGTGAATGTAATAAACAAAGTTCTAAAGCATATAATTTCTTAACAATAAGAGTTAATGATAAACTAGACTAAATTAATTAAAACTGAAACAGACTATACGAAAGACAAAGACGTGTTCTCCCCACTCCTCTGACCTTCCAAAGGCAGCAGATCCAGGACTACAGAGCAAGGCAGTGAAATCCAGGGCAGCTGTGTCCAACCATTCCTCCCACATTAAAAACAAGAGCAGTGATTTCTAAGGCCTACATCCACCTTTATCTTTGTCTAGGCCAGGGGTCAGCAAACTTTTCTGTAAAAAGCCAACTAGTAAGTATTTCAGGCTTTACAAGCCTCTTGGTCAGCCTCAGTTGCAGCTACTTGACTCTGCTGTGGTGGTGCAAGAGCATACACAGACAACACAAAATGAAAACACGTGGCCGTGCTCCAACAGAACACTGCTTACAACAGGCAGCAGGCTGGATGTGGCCTGAGGGCTGGTTTGTCAACCCCTGGTCTAAGTGGTCAAATTCAGCAGAACGCAAAAATAACTGAACAAGCACATTCAAAGTGGAGAAGCCGCTGAGTAAATGCAGCCAGGACTAAGTCACGCGCTTGAGCTCCATGTTGTTGTTATTCATTTTGCACTGTAACTCTCATGGAAAGGAGATGGGACGAATACTTTTTGGGGTGGGCAGTTCCCTCTGGGTGTACTCTGAATTCAGAGCCAGGTCAGCAGCCTCTGGGGCTTTCCAATGTCTCAGATCACAAGAGACAAAACAATAATGTGGATGGTAAAAAGCTTGGGCGAGGCCTCAATCTAGAAGGCTCTAAAAAAAGTCAGTCTCCTAGGAGAATGCCTAAATAGTTTTTCTGAATTTCTAGGCAAGGTCCAGATTCAAAGCGTGACTTGAAAGCTTCAGAGCAAATAGGTCTCTAGGCCTGATTTCTTCTATTACACACCCTGTACCTTTAGATCTAAAGGAGAAATTGGGTGACAGAGAACCCAAAGAGCAGCTGTTCCTATAACGGGACAACACAGGTCTGTCCAGTGTTTAGTTTTCAAGATGCTGTATAAAAGCATTATAAGTTGCAACTGATGACAATGATGGATAAGGGAATACAGTGAAATGAGACAATAAGGAATAAAAACTATATTGTACGATACGAAAATAATAAAGCGGGAATTGCTGTTTTTGGGAAGATAAAGGAGAAATAAATGATTTAAATATTGAATTGCTGACAGAATACAGGTTGAGATCAAGATGGGAGGAAGGTCATTAAATCCAAACATTGAAAGGGAAGCTGCAACTAACGTCAAACACCAGAGTCAATTCTTGTCAGAAAATACAGGCAACACTCAGCCCAGAAAAGGGTCACACTCTACAGCCAGTACAAGCACACGCGAACCGCCTGACGTCTGGGCCTCACTAATACTCAGTGTGAGCTAAACCCCCAAAATCATCTTCTTGGTATGTGGACATTTCAATTTACAGGAACAATCACAGAAAAGAAATACGGACCTGAAGGCAGTTCATATTATAACACAAAGGTGGGTTATTACCATGTCATTAAGATCCTTCTAAGAATCGAATAACTCTCTAAGTCAGAGTTCTCAACATTTTTCTGCCTCGACACACCTGAGGGATACAACAAACTCCTATTAGTAAGCACAGCTCCTTCACTCTGGCAGCAACTCTCAACCAGCACACCACGCTCTGATCAGAGCCCGAGTCAGGAATCACAGCTCTGAACTAGTGTCTGACTGCTGGTACCAGAATCAGGTTTGAAAACTCATCCTTTGGCATTCTTTAAGTGCTTTGGTGAAGAAAGTTAGGAAGGCAGGATACCTTGTCACCTTGGCCCAGGTTCTCCGATTTAACCTCATATAAAGTTTTCCAGTTGGTGTTGCTCCCTCCTGTTCCTCCACCCTTTAGATCAGAGATGGAAACACCATCTAAGGCTTGTCCTTCTGAGTCAAACCTGAAAAATAAAGAATGACAGGTACTTTAGATACTTATCAAATATACTACATGTTTCTATATGCCAGACACAGGCTATCCACTCCCCACCCAGCTTTCATAGGTCATGAGCACGTGGGCTGCAATTAGTATCATTCTATCTTAAGTCTACTGAAGAAACGGAATGACCTCTTACTATCTCAATTGCTTTGATGCCCCCCAGTGGTCAAGAAAGACAGTGCCAAAGTACCACAGAACTTTTTCTTAAATTAGCCTTGCATAGCAACACTGGCCTGAGGGCCCAAGGCCCCAAAACAGTAATTTGGAAAGTCAACAAAAAAGCAACAATGTAGAGCTCTGATACAGTTCTTTGGGCTACCGACACTCCTTGCGCAGCAGCTGTGTCATCATCACTGAAATGTAACAGTATAGAAAGTGACAGAGTCAACATATTATAACCAGGTAGCAAAAAATGTTCCCATGGTGAAGGATCTTTTAAGCCTGATGTAGAGTCCAAAAGATTATGTAACCCGAAGTAATTCATTAGAAGATATTATCTGTTTTCTTGTAGATTTACCTTTTCAGTGAGATTTAAATTATGTCAATATTAAAAACTAATTTGTATGAAATTATTAAAATTGATTATACTTCTTGATCACATACCAGCTGATATGAAGGAAGGGGGCCAGGAAGAAAGTGGCTCAGGATCATACTTGTGACAGGAAGGAGTCAGTTTGAGATCACGCCAAAGTCATCCAAGAGGACGATAACTAAAAACTAACCACGTACAGAATAGGCTCCTTAAAAAGAGCCCATCTAACAGAATAGCTGCTGCCCTGAGCTGCAGACAACTGCCTTCTCACTCTGTCAGGTAAGCGGCTAAATCCATCACAGAGGCACAGCAAGGTCCATAAATCTGTTTCACCACCACTAGCTACACAAGTTTACGGTTTCAAAAACTCCAAGGAGACATTTGCCACCAAAGACAGCTCATCAGGAGTCAACAGAGCAAGGAGAGAGGCAGTGCTTCTCACAATGAAAATTTCACATTGTTATAACCAAGATCTAAACGTCCCCAATCCTTGCCTAGGTGGTGTGCGTGCACTGAACTTCTCTTTGATCAATGCCAAGTTATTTTCTTCTGGAGACAGCCATGTCTTTTACGTTAACCAGGATCACAGTCATTGACAAGTAAAATAGAAGACCTTAATGTGGGCACACAATTAACTTGAGGTCAAGCTCCAGAGGTTGAAAGAAAATCAAGCAATAAGGAAAAACCAAAGCTGTGGTTATTTCTGGTTAGACTATTAACAGGCCTTGCCTTATAATGGAATGCCAGTGACCAGAATAGTTAAATATAGAGACACGTGGACCATACACATGAAGCTGTCCTAAGACTCAAACCGAAAGCGGGGCGGGGGGCGGGGGGGCCGGCCCTGTGGCCGAGTCGTTAAGTTTGCGCACTCCACTTTGGCGGCCCCAAGTTTCCCTGGGCGCGGACATGGCACCGCATGTCAGGCCATGCTGAGGCGGTGTCCCACATGCCACAACTAGAAGGACCCACAACTAAAAATACACAACTATGTACTGGGGGGATTTGGGGGAGAAAAAGCAGAAACAAACAAAACAAAAAAAAGATTGGCAACAGTTGTTAGCTTAGGTGCCAATCTAAAAAAAAAATGAAAGTGGGGACATGGACATGTAACATGAGCTAATTCTTTAGTCACTTAAACCCTAAGACATTGCTCGAAACCGACACCCTTCCCTCTGTGACTACAGCTATACAAACTATTTAAGCTCAAGCTAGTTAAAGTGTTTTCCCTGACCGCATCCATTCTTGCATAGCATGTTTCAGTGTGAAGTGTCTTCTGAGGCAGAGTTTTAACACCCTAAAAAGCTAGATACAGTGAGGAGATTTTAACAGGCTCTCTTCATCCCCTGTGTGCTTTGAGAATAACAATATAATGCCAACAAAAGCCCATTGTTCCCACTGCACTTTATCAGAGTCTGGTGAATACACACTAGAAGATGCGATCAGCACCAAAGACTGGACAGAACAAGAAAGCACTTTCCCTCCCAACACAGAGAAGCCCACAGCTTTACACCTAGCAAAGAAAGATGGCTTCAGCTGACAGTCCTTCAGCACACAGCTGCTGAAGCCTGGCCTCACCCTGCTTCCGGCAGGATCGAGGTCAGCATGCAGCACTTCCATTCGAATTGCCTCCTCTGACTCTGCAGGTTTGTCATGAGATTACAAGTTTGTCAGTTTAAAGGTTTTAAAGCCATCCTCTCAGAAGGCAGGACGTCTCCAAGAAATACAGGAACTGCCCCATTCAGCACTGAAGCCCTCTGCTCAGCAGACAGCACACAAACTGATCATAAGAACCAATAAGAACCAAAAGAACCAGCTCTTCTCAAAGCCCAGGCTCAAAAAACCCCTTTGGTTAGCCCCATGGAACCTACCATCCACGGAGCTTGTAAGCCTCTGAGATGTCAGGATTCATAATGACCGTGCTCGAAGACAGCACAGAGAGGCTCCGTCCACCAAAATCAGAAACTCTGGCTCCTTTGATAGCCATCACGGGTTGTCTAGAACCATCAAACCTATCAGCCTGCATAACAACAAAAACACCAAATACAAAGAAGTGTCACTGCAGGAAGAACACACAGAATATTTTTACAGAAAACAGTCAATAGTAGAGTGAATGCAATAAACGGTACATGGAATCTACACCAGATAACCTCACACACAAGAATCTGCTCAGAGACACATCACAACTGGTCTAGAGTTAAAAGAAAGAGCATTTCACTATGTAAAACTGACATAGCCAATCTCACAGAAGCAAATCAAATAAAGGATTTCAAATATTCCATACACAGCCCAATCCTTCATTAGGAAGGGTCTACATGGCCTATATGGCCAAAACCCCACAAATCACAGGACAAGACAACCACTTAAGAAGCTCTGCATGTCTCCGCTGTTCTGCACATGCTCTGACTGCTCAATTCAAGTACTTACATCTTCTCCCCACAGAGTAGCGGTCACCACTTTCCCTGAGGTGTCCATCAGATAGATATTTCTCTTAGAAACTTCTCTGTTGTTAGACTTCACTGTGATTTTAGTGGCATCTTCATAGCTCTTGCAGATCCCAATTATGTCTAAAATGTAGACACAATGTTTTAGCACGAGATGGTCAAGGATCCCATGATAGCATGACAAAGGCTGAACGGTAAGCACGTAAGTCTCACACCTCCCCTGCATGCTGCAAACAAAACCAATAATCACCACTCATTGCTCTCATATGGAAACTAACCTACAAGTGAGTCTTTAGGCTTGTTCTCCAGCTCACCAATCCCTGTGAAATCAAACTGAACTGTAGGTAAGTGATGGTCATCTTCACAGGGCATCACTGAAGTCTCATTATTGAAGGTCATCTCATAGTCATTTTTAACAGCTGTGAACTGTTTGTTAGCAATCTTCAGAGTGCCTTTAGAGAAATAATAGACCTGCAAAAGAGGCCAAGCCATGGAACATGGGATAAATTGGACAGAAAAATCCTTACCACCACCACACAGCTCTCCAAAGAACGAGAGTTCCCTCATCCTCATCCCCCACTCAACTGTTTCAGTTCTAGACTTGACACTACCATACCTTGTTCACGTCAAGAAGGGGAAAGAACTTGTCTGCTTGCTCATTGAAAGCAGTAGCTCTGATTTCACCCTGCAGACGCATGGAAGAGCAGGTTAGAATTGTGGTGTTCATCAAGTTTTACCAGTGAAAACCAGGACACTTTAGTGTCAAAACGACATTTTTAAAGCAGTAGCACAAACTCAAATGGGATCCATGAGAGGCTATGGACACTCCAGAAAAACACATTTTACAGTCACATATTCAAGTTATTAACCCTGATGAAACAACGTAAGTTCAACTAGCTGATCCCATTATCATGCTTTATCAACCTCAAGTTAGAAACCTAAAAAAACCCAACAAACCCAACAGTGAGTTTAACATTCTGACAATAAAAATAAACTGATTCTGAACACTGAGTGACACGACTGAAGCCCACAGCGAGGTGTGCTGCAGCACGATGATTCACCAGCTTCCCTCATGCTTGCGCTAAGCGGGGAATCACTTCATATTCAGGGGTCATTGCCACAAATGTTCTAACAAGTCATGTTTTCGGGGTGCTTGTGATTTGATTTTCACTTTTACTTTTCCATCAGTCAAAACGCTACACATAGATAAAAAACTTAAATAAGTGGTTGAAATTTTAGCTAACTGACAGATTAGATCAATAATTTGGTAAAGAAAAATAGGTTCTGATATTGATTCTGCCAGCACACTGTCACAACATTTGGGGAGTTATTCCAGCTTCCAAAAACAAACCATTCATTTTTTTCCTGCCCTCTTACAGGTTTGAACAAACAGGAAATAGGCAGCAGTTTGAAAAGAAGGCTTGAAGTACATATTAGGAATTATAAACAAAACTAATGGACAGAGAAACAGCTAGCAAGACTGTCGAGATTCCACAACTTGGATTTCTTATCTCTTCATCATGGTTTGGTTTTAAGAAAAGCACATAGAGAGTGTGCACAGCCAAAATCCATCTTCCACAAAACCATTCCCTTATCAAGGTGGCTCCTGTGCGACTTCCACTGTTGCCCAAACCTCCACTTTTCTCATAAGCAGACATTACCTCCTGGGGCATCAACTAAGCCTGCCAGCAAGAAACCTCTGGTTTCCCCTGCCCATGAGGCTACTTATACATTTAGAAAACTAATTTCTACTGCTACAAATGCTTCAGTTTAAGACAAAGGATTTTATTTATGACCTTTAACCCTCGTTCCCAGACAGCATCAAAAGACTAAAAGAGAGGAAAAGCAACAATAACAGTCATGTTTCTTTTTGGTTTACTATCGTTTTCCACCTCCCAGGCGCGCACAGAGACGAGCCCTCTACTTCTCAGAGTCCACGACTCCTATCCCCCCACTTGACAAATACTCACACTTTCATCAACTAGTTCTATGGAGAAGAGCTTCCCTTCCCCCCGGGAGTTGCTCCAGGTGCGGATCTGACTTTTGTTGGTGACACGAGCACAAATAGTCCACCTGAAAACCAAACAGATTATATCAGTGTTTGGAGTCTCACTTGGGAAAGACTTGAAAAGTTCCCTTATCATCTTCTGAGACCCTCTCTTATCTTATGCATATTCCGTTTTTCAATGTAAGCTGTATTTTAATCCAGCTAATTAAAACTCCAAGATGACATGCAGGTTGACAGTTTACAGAATAAGCAAATAGTAAAATATACAAGGTGATTTGACATGAACTCATTTTCCTGTCAAATAAGTAAATTTATAAACTCTCTTCTTTCTCCAAAAAGCATCACCAAGGCAACAATATCCTCTTAATGAAAGGTTCTAAGCTAGACAATGAAGTAACACCAGCAATTATATTTTCGGTTATGGGAACTGATATAGCTGGTGTCAAACTTCTGTCTCAAATCTGACACATATTGAATATAAATACGAGGTAATGGAACATGGTGTTGGTGAGCCATCACAGGAAAACACACAAAAGCAGTCTGACCTCAGACATAGGCCATTGAAAAAGGAGGCACAAGATCTGACATCCCATCCTGATGTGCATCCTGAACGCAGGTGTTGGGCACATTAGTCACCTTACTTATAATTTTACAGGGGAACACATCTCCCCTACATGGCAAAGAAATGAATAAATAAAAACATATTGGAAAGAATTCTGAAGACCCCTCACGAATTTTCAACTGTTATTTTTCTTGCTGAGGAAGATTTGTCTTGAGCTAACATCTGTTGCCAATCTTCCTCTTTTTGCTGAGGAAGATTCACCCTGAGCTAACATCTGTTGCCAATCTTCCTCTTTTTTTTTTTTTTTTTTTTTTTTTTTTTTTTTTTTTACGTGAGCCACCACCACAGCATGGCCACTGACTAATGGTGTAGGTCCATGCTGGAGAATCGAACCTAGGCCACTGAAGCAGAGTGTGCCAAACTTAACCACTAGGCTACCAGGGCTGGCCCTGTTAAATTAATTTTTAATGGAAAAAAGTCATATAAAAGAAATATCTGTTCAGGGTATATTAATGTGGTTAATACAAATAGGACAGATTCTTTTAGCCGACTAAATCACAGTAACAATTTTTAGCCTAAAAGTTGTCTATTTATAGGATGAGAAGATGAAATGTCTTTTGAATTAGAACAAATATTTATTTTTACTCACAAGACTATCAACTGATTCTTTATGCATTAAATATTTTTAATTCCAAATTCTTTTGAAATGAATGAAACTCCACAGGCTATGGCAGATTGTTCTTTTTGCCATTCCTTTCTGATAAGAGAGTAAAGGTTGCCACAATCTGTACCCTCCTCCCTGCCACAGAAAAAAAAAAGAGGAAACCTATTTCATGTGTGATAACCTCGAAGTTCACATATAAATACCTCATATTATTTGGTAAGGACTTTCTGAACTTACTCTATGGAAGAACTCACTTGGATTGGTAAGGGGTGAGGCTGGCAATGGGCACCACTTTGGCCTGTGTTCCCCCAGAACTGTTCACAAGGCTGGCACCTCCAGCTTTTCCAAAAGTCTTTGAGGCACCATAAGCCTTAGATACAGTGGAACCTTTAAAAACAAACACAAAGGACAATCATTATTCTACTTAAATTTTACAGTAAGTTTTGCAGTAACTCTCAATTTATTGAGGTGTCATTGGTGAAATCATACAAAAAGAGAGGCAAAGTTTCTCCTTTTTAGTAATCAAGAGATATGGAGATCAAATAGAGACTGAAACAGGAGGCTAGAAAAGCAATCTAGAATGAAGGCTGGGCACATACAAGTTCACTACTATATTTGCTGACTTAAGTCCTAAGGTCAAGTTAATAATGGTAATGAATCTGGATACTGCTCTTTCAGAGGTCCACCTTCTTAAACTTTTCTCTTGTATCAATGGGCAAGATAATGGGTCAGAGGAAGAAAATCAACCTCCATCAGTAAAACTGACGGCAAGTCACTAGGTGTGTAAGAAAACAAGCAAAAGGAAAGGCTAGGAAGTAAGAAGGGACACAGTCGATGCGCCATCTGAGGTGAAGGATGCCTACCACAAATCCGTTACCTCAAAATACTCCTAGAAAACTCCCAGTTCTCAACTGATCTACAGGACTGAAAAATCTAGGGAGTGGGTTTAGGTGGGAGCAAAGGGCAAGAATCTGTTTTTGGTTTAAGACAGGTAGGTGGCTCACCACCGAGACCCCTTCTGCCTCCTTTATCCAAGCCTAAGCGGCTGCCCCACACTTGGAAAGAGCAGGTAATTAGAGCCTACAAGCACACGAACTCCTTTTTACATGCGCACCATTTCTGTAAAGCTTCAACCTCCAAATTCAGAAAATAGAATTTAGTCCAATGATTTCATATCTCCTATATCAAAACACTTCTTCTGAATGGAATTTGGCGAGAAACGTAAATCTCCCATTATTCAGCATTTATTTAGAGTTTCCACAGCATCTATCATACTATTCTTGATATTTGTAGCACTTAATAAAAAAATATACATAGATTGTCTCAGATCTTAAAATTTTCTATTGTAACTGGGGAGTCAAGAGAGACAACTACACACACAACAGTAATAATTACCTCAAGATTATGCAAGAAAGTACATGTGCTTTCTAGAATATACGTGTGTGTGTGTATACCTAATATATAACATACAATTATATAAAACACACACATGCATCCAGTTTTCATGCGGGCAGCTTCCCCTCAATACACATCCAGTCTTTTTTCTTTCACCCCCCAGTTGATGTGTGTTTAGAAAATGTTAACTGATTTTTTAAAATAAATATTAATAAAAGCCAAAGACAGACAACCGAGAAAATAAATCTGTGGGAGGAGGAAGAGAATAACATACTATTTGTATTTCAGCCTAAGGAAGTCACTTTTAGATTATTTACCATTTTATTCCACCACCTCCCTTCAACAGTACATAAGTGGAGAGTTGTGTATAAATAGATCCACTCACAAAGGGAGGGAGGGAGGTAGAGAGATATTTCGAGATAGATAAAAACATCAAAGACCAATGGGGAAAAAGTCATATGTCCCGAGAGCTTCACAGAAACATTAGTGACGTCTTAATTTTCCTTTTCTTAGACTCTTAGCATTGAAAAATAGAAACTAATAGTGGAGGAGAGGAGAGGAGGGGGTGTATACGAGGCTGTAATAGAAAACAGGACCTCTAAAAATAAATCCAACCAATTCTACGAATCATAATTTTGAATGGTGGTTCCTAAAGCAAAGGACAGAAAGTAAACAAAATGATTCCATTACCGCCTCTCAGAACCTGCTGAGAGCAAGTTAAAAGAAACTCTCTCCCACCCGTGAGACCTCTGAGAAGCAGAACCTATGACCAATATAAATGATACTGTCTTCAAGTTAAGATAAAGACCCATGAGAGCCCAAAACGGAAATTTGGCGAAACAAGCCAAATGTAATAAGAGGATCCTAGAGAGTTAAAAGGCGAGAATTTAAAAGGTATGCAAACTCACAAAGTCAAGAGAGTGTAAAATCTAAGAAGTGAGAAACTACCACATAGACTATTAACAGAGAACACTTTATCATTCTGATAAAAAAGGGCATATTAAGTATCTTTAAAAGACTACCTTTAATCATTTCTTCAATCACATACTTTACAATAAGAATTGGAATTATGCTTTGCAAGAAGCAACTGTCAGGAGTGGCATTTTGAAAACTCCCTTTAGTCCCAGATCAAATTTCACAACAAGATTCAAGAGGCTGACACACACAATGTGCACATGTCCTCACGTGGCGGTCTTACCCATTCCTGAGCTCCCATTCTGTGGCTGGGGCTTGCTGGTTGGCGGACTGGCTGCTGAGACTGGAGAAGGAACTACTTGCTGCTGCCCGTGTCCTGAGGATCCAAAGAGAAAGACCATTTTTGTGCAAATAATTTGGGTTAAAAGATTTAAACTTAAGTAGAAGAATTACTCTGACAAAGTATAAATTTTTGATTTTGTCAAAGGCTCTCATGGGTCAGGATTCATGCTGGGATGTTCGATTGCATGCAGTGAATTCGCTAGGGGTTCACTTTTGTTTTCATTACATAAAAGGTTGGCTGCATTCACCTTTCACCTGCTCATAATTGATAGCTTTCAGTTTTAATGAGGTTCTCCCCTAAAGCCTTGCCCATTTCTCCTGCATGAACCTGATGTAAAGTCACTGGGCTGAATCTGTGACATTACCACTATTTCCATAGCAACAAATCGATGTCATCAACAGAACTGTGTGTTCCCGGCAGGATCTATCAGAAGAAAAAGCTGGGTGGTAAGAAAAACCTAAAAGCAGTTCAATTGTCTCTGAAGTGCTCCTGCTTCAAAGGAAAAGGAGACATTCAGAAAGGATTCTACCCTTTCCCTCCCAAACAAAGCAACCTTATTTTGCAACTGACAGTTGGTGGAAAATAAGAGTTGAAAGAACCTTAGGTACCGTGAAGTGCTAGTGAACTGTCACAGCAGGGAGATGAGAATAGGGTTCAGAAGCAGGTGTGTCAAGGAAACAGGAAGATTAAAAGGAAAGGAGGGGAAATGAACACATCTCTCAAGCAGAGAGTAAGAAATGCCATACCATTAGAGTATTCATTTGCCCCGCATCCTTTCTACAAATGTTTACGAAGTTGAAGAATGTTAAAATTGCAAAATACACCTAATTAAAAAAAATAATAGATTTATGGGATTTGATTTTGCCTCTGTGAATAGCACTACAAGTAGAAGTCAACCTAATCTGGACTGCTCACCAAGAGTGCTTGCAGTACACAAGTGCATCTCAAAAAATTTCCTAGAGCGCCTTAAGAACAAAACCGGCGAGCCTGCTGGAAAAGCTCCCTGCCTCCCACCTTGTCTCCACCTCGCCAATCGCTGGGTTAATCCCGCTGGGGCTTCCAAGGCCCTAACTCAAATGGGCATATTACACATCGATTTTATTTCCTTCTGTCAGTGTTACTGTTAACTGGTACAACTAAACAACAGTTAACTGTGCCATTAGAGTAAAATAAATTTAGCATAAAATTAAAAAGGTTAAACAGAATTGTGATTCTCCAGTTCTTCCTATGGAGACAAAAACTGAGAGACCTTATTTACATAGAAAAACAGCCTAGATTATCAACAATGAATTTTTGTGTTTACGTTTTAGCTTTCCCATTACTCCTGAATTTACAGTGTCATATGAAATTGCATGGGAGAACTGCTCTTCTATGACAATGTCCCTTGTGACGGAACATTTTGAAATTCTACAGTACACCTTTCTATAAATCAGTAAGGAAAAGATTAGTTGCTCAGTAAACTCTCTTGGGGCTAAGTGGTTGGGAAAAAAACCCCTGCATTTTTACCTGCTTCATGAAATATATTCACAAAAATCAAAAGATTTAAACATTCAAAGATGGAACCATAAAAATCCCCAATTCCACCCTAGTCGCACCATCTCAAACACCTGAACTCTGCAGTCCTTCCTCGTTACCATGCCTGCATCTTGCTGAAGAGGACAGAGTGGTGGGATTGTGCTGGTCTCTTACATTTAATTTCTATCACAACGTAAATAACCTGCATGAGGTACCGAGAACAATCAAATTCACAGGGACAGAAACTAGAAGAGTGGTTGCCAGGGACGGGTGGGAGGGGGAATGAGGAGCTAGTGTTTAATGGTCCAGAGTTTCCGTTTGGGATGACGAAAGAGTTCTGGAGGTGGATAGTGCTGATGGTCGCATAGAAATGCGAATGTACTTAATGCCATTGAACTACACGTTTAAAAATGGTTAAGATGTAAATTTCATGTTACGACTATTTTACCACAATTTAAAAAAACGTAACTTATCTATTTACCTATTCTAGGAGGAACATTTTTTGACATTTTAACATATGAATTAAAACCAATGTATTATAATTTCTTTTTAGTAGTACATATTACAATGGTACAGTCTTATTATAATCATTGGATTCTTACATTTAATGAAATACACTGTATTTTTTTATATACATATATTTTTTTTTTTTTTAATTTTTTCTCCCCAAAGCCCCAGTGCATGGTTGTATATCCTAGTTGCAAGTCATTCTAGTTCTTCTACGTGAGCCACTGCCACAGTATGGCTACTGACAAACAGGTGGTGTGGTTCCATAAACAGAAAACGAACACAGGCCACCAAAGCAGTGAGAGCACCAAATTTTAACCACTAGGGGCATCAGGGCTGGCCTGAAGTAGGGTATATTTAACAAGACTTTAATTAGGCCCTATAATGGACATATTAACAATAGCTACCACTTTCTGAGTGCTTACTGTGCACCAGGTACAAGGTTAAGTGCATTATTCCATTTAATCTTCAGCCCTATTATATAGATAGCATTATTATATTCATTTAACAGATGAGAAAATTGAGTTAAAGAGGTCAAGTAACTTGCACAAAGTAACACAGCAAGGCAGAAGCTAGTCTTTTTTTTTTTAAAGATTTATTTTTTTCCTTTTTCTCCCCAAAGACCCCTGGTACATAGTTGTATATTCTTCATCATGGGTCCTTCTAGTTGTGGCATGTGGGACGCTGCCTCAGCGTGGTTTGATGAGCAGTGCCATGTCTGCGCCCAGGATTCGAACCAACGAAACATTGGGCTGCCTGCAGCGGAGTGCACAAACTTAACCACTCGGCCACGGGGCCAGCCCACAGAAGCTAGTCTTGAACCAAGTTTGTCTGACTAGAATAATCCATTTCACCACCACTTCATTAATTTTTAATTGTAAACAATCAATTCTGGCAAACGAAACTAGAATTATAGAGAACATAATAACCACAATATCTGGTAGTCAGGAAAAGTTACTAATCCGTTTACTAGGGCAATCCTTAACTCCTGTTTTGGACCACGTTCACCAATCTGGCACAAGAGACAGTCCAGAATCACATGGATGACAAGGATCCTGGTACATTCTAAACAGCAACAACTGCCCTTCAATTTAATGCACTGCAATACAGCCACTGACCCCAAGACCTGGAAGAAATTAGCTCATAGCATAAATAAAAATCTCTCTAAAAATTAAAATTATATACCCCAAAGGAGTAATGCACAGACTCAACTGCTAATCTTCTATTTTATGCCACCTGCAAATCAAACCGTTCCAGTAAGACGGATCAAGGTCATAATTCTCAGACTCGTTTGCTCTATGCTAGCTTCATATCATTGGCTCTGATCCAGGAGGGGAAATAGGATATTTAAAAGCAAACTCTAGCTCCTCAAGTTACCTGCGCTCATACCTATCATTTTTATTATGATTATAATAGTAAGTGGTAAGTGAGTCACCAATTGAAAAAAATTAGCTAACAGACAATGGAGTATACAGAGTAACTAAAACTCAATTTCTGCTAGCAAATATGTTCTTAACAACTACAAAGAATATAAAGAAAAGCCAATCCAACAATTACAATTTCCTGCTGGCAGAAAATGGACAGAATTAGGCTGAAAAAGACTCCAAATGATATCTTTCAATAATGAGTAATACGAATAACTAAGTATTACGTAAGAAATTTAAGCGTAAGTAAAATACTACTGTTAGAAATAGTGTAGTTAAACAGAACTAACACACAAATTAACAAAAATAGATAGTGGCAAATATGGGAGATGTAAAATCATCCAATGCAATATTATACAAAACATGAACTGCGTTTGAAGTTTTATTTCTCACATTTGAAAAATTCTGTAAGTATCTTTATTTAATGTGGTACTAGAACCATAAGACCGTTTGCACATTTTGGAATTCCTCTGCCTACTTCTGAACTGGATTTAGTCAACTGATCTTACTGGTCACCTGATATGTCACTGGTTCTGGGTTAGGTGCTGGGGGGATACAAATCTAACTTAGTTCTCTACCCAGTAATAACAGAGTTTCCTTGCTTCCACAATAGACAATTAGAAACCATTCTGTGAAATGACCTATAAGGCAGTAGTCACTGCAACAGAGCTATTTCCATGATGGTCCAGGTAACAATGTGTTATTGATCTGGTTACAATGAAATTCAATAGCACATAATCCTGAGCAGTAAATCTTCTCTCATCCTTCTGCACTTTAACAGACCCTGAAGAAACGGAAGAGCCAGTGGAACTGAGTATTGAGACAAAAGAGTTCCAGAGTTCTGACCCTAAGCGATAACTATCTTTCAACCCTGTCATCTCCATCTTTATCTCAAATACTTTTGCCCCTGAAACACAAAAGATCCAAAGCAACCAATCAATTTAATACAACATAAAAAACATTAGAAATCTGGCCAAAGGTGATATAGTTGGGCACAATCATCTCTTTCTCGACCCTACTGCATCCAAAAATTTCATAGAGATGCTAAGCATTGCTTTTTCTTAGCTCTCCTTCCTAAAAGCTGAGAATAAGATAACCAATGTGCTCATTTTAACAAAGCTTTACTACTGCAAAATGAATGTAATGTTCCAATTTAATATTTTAGAACTTTATCTAAATAGACTTCAGCTTTCCTCTCCAATTTAAAGCACTGAATTACTATGTTTTGTGTAAGGAAAAATTAAAATCTAGAAGGTTCCATTTCTGGAAGAAGCATGGTCATGACCTAGGTCCAAATCTTCCCACTTCTCGTAAAAATCATACAGAGCAACAAAGGAAAATGAATACCCACCCCATACACAAACATCCCACATACAGACTACATATTTAGTGAACTCCAGAGACAGAGAAAACCCACCAATTCCAAATTATGTGATTTAATAAAAAATTAAGACAGAAGCAGCATGGATGATTTAAATGTAAACACATGAAGTCGTGCAAGTACTAGAATAAAACATTGGTGAGTGCCTTACTAACTGTGGAGTGAGGAAGACCTTTCTATAACTACGGCTCAAAACCCCAAAGTCATAAAAAATATTGGAAAATTTAACTTAATAAAAACAAAAAAAGGAAACTGTGTACAGCAAAAAACACTATAAGCAAAGTCAAAAAGACTTTGTAACTCATATCAGAGACAAAGGACTAATCCTCCTACTTTTTAAAGACGTCTTAAAAACTGAGAAGAAAAAGATAAAGAATCTGGGAAAAAAATAGACAACACATCAGTCAGTTCACAGAGAACAATAAGCCCTTAAACATTTAAAACGATGCTCATTTTGCTCAGAATACATTCAGAACTACAATGAGATGCCAGTTTTCACTTATCAGATTGGTAAAAATTCAAAAGATTAACACAGTCTGTTGGCATAGCTGTGAAGAAACCATTATGTGTATGCATTGCTGGTGGGAATGCAAAATGATACTATCCTATGGAGAAGAATCCAACCATTTCTACCTACCACAGGTGCATTTATCCACTGATCCAGCAATCTCACTTCTGGCAGTCAGACCCCCTCTGCCCCTAGACCTGCATACGTATAAAGTTATTCACTGCAGCATTGTTTTAACAGCTAGAGCATGGAAACAACGTGAGTGTCCATGAGTGGTTAAATTATGGAACCGCCACACAACAGAACACTCTATAACCGTTTAAAAAAAACGAAAATGAAAAAGATCTCTAAGTATATACATGGAAATATCTCTCGCCTGAAATTTTCTTAAAAAGCAGGATAAAAAAGGCAAGAGAGTATACATAATATCCTGCCTTCTGTTGTAAGCAAAGTGGAGTATGGAATGAGAATATATAATATTTGTATTTGGTCATATTTGCATAAAGAAACACCTGAAGGATAAAAAGAAACCACTAATATTGGTTAACTACAGAGGGCAGGGGGGTAGGAACAGAGCAGGAGGCAGCAGGGGTAGGAGTAAGACTTCTCTAAATAGAGAATTTTGTAGTTTTGATGTTTGAAATATGTAACTACATTATCTATTCAAAAACTAAAACAAAAAATTAATGTTTAAAAATAGATGTCTGATTATCTTAAATACATTTCAATTTTTAAAATTATGCCAATTTTAATGGCCAAGTACACCAACATCAAACAGAGATAACTTCTAATTATATATATGTAACATTCCTATAATAGACTCATTCACACAATCTATTAACTTAAATATAATTTTCATAATAGGCAAGAACTTTGACATGAAGGTTAATCTTCAAAGGTCTGGGTACAGTGGAAACATCTTCACCTGGAAATCAGGAATGAGTCCTTTCTTGAAGCAACTCACCTACTGTGAGACGTTTAGCAAGTCACTTCATCACCTCATTCATTTTTTCTTATGATTAAAACAACTGATTTCTAAAATAGTTCCTTCTATCTCTAAAGTTCTGTCATCGTGTTGAGGACTCTGCCAGGGTTCAGGCCTGAGCTTCTTAAACTCTCCTTTCTTTCCTTCCATTACTCCACTGAGGTGAAGGCTAGAACTGAGTCTCAGACAGGAAAATGTTAGACAGGATACAGTTTGCATCTAGCACAAAAATTATTGGGATCACCTCCATTTATTCTTATGCAAAAGTCCAACTAATATAAAATATTAAGAATAAATTGAAGAACTATGTTTGATAATTTTAAATTAAGACAGTGAATTAGTGTACTTCAGAGGGAACCACCTAAGCACCTTTTTCTGTTGGGAGCAATTGAGAGATTTTAATTTTAACAGGAACAGCTACTTCTCTGAGTTTTGTTTTTTTTCAGATCTACTTAATTTCCTACTGAGAAATCAATTATGAAAGAGGAGGAAATAAACAGTGGAAAGCTTCAAATAAGTTGTCACATATACAACTTTCAGCATCTTTACAATGACCAGCTGAAAAACATTTTTAATTTTTTATTATTAAAAGCTAATTTAAACTATATATTTAATAAACTCAAACAAAATTATTCAATGCATTTCCTTAAACATATATATTTCCCATAAATTGTATCAGAAAATTTTTCCAAATATTTGTGACTGACCATCATTCTTTCAGATTGAAATCAACACTGATCAGACAACAAAATTATCGTTTTCTGATTATTAGAAAAAATCAATCTGAAAATATCAAAAAATTTGAAAACATCCTTGTACATGTGTGTCTTGAAGAATATTTAAACTTGTAACAAAACAAGAATGTGTTTTATAGAAGAACTTAAATCTGACTAGTCATTTAAATTGTCGTCTAATCTGATACTGACATCTTTTCTCCCATCTGGGCAGCAAGGAGAGGAGAGATGCAGGAGGGCTACATCCTCATCTTCCACAGTGTGAAGTCAGTAAACAAATGTCTCAGCTGGAAAGTCAAGAAAGAGTAGCATCAATATGCAATTTAAAAGTATGGAGATAAATACAGAAGAAACAGCTGTAAGATGTGAAGCAGACTGCCTCTGGACAGGAGTCAGAGCTGCTAAAGAAGAGCAAGGCAGGGGAATGCTGTTTGGCTCAGTTTTGAAGTACACACTTGAAAAACTATTTGACTTTTAAAACTATGTATAGGATGAGATGGAATAACAGAGACCAGGTTTACCCTCCCACCTAAAATAACCAAAAAGAAGACAAAATACATGAAACAAATGGTTTTCAGGACACTAGACATTAAGCAAAGAAGAACAGTCATCCCTGAGACAGAGGAAAGAAACAAGGTGGGCATGATTGCACCAGCTTACTGCCTTGAAGGTTTGCAAGCTGTGACACAGGTAGTGGGCCTGGAGGAACCCTGGAGGACATGGAGCTGAGAGTCTGGGGAGATCAAGACACCTAGCATTCTCAGGACAGAGTGCCAGAGAAGAGAGAGCTACACAGACAGAGAGAGACCTCCAGAGATCCGTGGAGGGTTTCCCTTCAGTAGTCAGCAGAGAACTGGTTGGCCCATGTGTGTGTGGAAACTATCTGAGGTTGGAGAAAGAAAGAACCATCTGAGAGGATCAGAGGTAAGAGTGCCCAGTGCTTAAAACAAGCTAGAAACAGTACCTGTTTCTAACAGACAGAATGGAAAACCTCATACTCATGGGGCATTGAGTAGATGACCCTAACAGGTCTTGCCTCTGTATTAGGAATAACTAGACCTAGAATAAATGGCACTCTCTGATCTCACCCAGCAAATCTTAAAAGCAACACCCTGAAAGAGCAAACTGTTTCCAAGTAACTTAACTGTATCCTGGAAAAAACTCAAGAATAATTACAGGAATACAAGTTTCCAGCACCCAACAAGGTAAGAACCAAAATGTCTAACCTTCAATCAAAGATTACTAGGCACGCAAAGAAGCAGGAAAATACACTCGACAATGCAGAAGGGAAAAAAAAAGAAAACAGACCAAGAACTGACACAGCCGTTGTAATTAGCAGACAAGGATGTTAAAATAATTACTGTAATTGTACTCTGCATATTCTAAAAGCAGAGATATAGAGGATATAACAAAGACCAAAATCGAGCTTCTAAAGCTGAAAACTACAATGACTGAGACGAAAAATATACCAGGTGGGATTAACAGCAGATTGGACATGGCAGAAGAAAAGATTAGGGAACCTGAATGCACAGGGATAGAAACTATCCAAAATGAAACACAGACAGAAAAAGAATTAGAAAAACCAAACAAGGCAAAAATAGCATCAATGAACAGTGGGACAACTTCAAGCAGCCTAGCATACATGTAATTGGAGACCCAAGGGTGTGGGGGAGATATTTAAGAAATAATGGCCCCATGGCCGAGTGGTTAAGTTCGCGTGCTCTGCTTGAGTGGCCCAGTGTTTCGTGGGTTTGTATCCTGGGCGTGGACATGACATCACTCATCAAGCCATGCTGAGGCGGTGTCCCACATAGCACAACCAGAAGGACTTAGAACTAGAATATACAACTATGTACTGGGAGGGGGGTTTGGGGGGAAGAAGAAGAAGAAAAAAAGATAGGCAACAGATGTTAGCTCAGGTTCCAATGCTTAAAAAAAGAAAAAAGTGACCTAAATTTGTCCAAATTTGATGAAAACTGTACAGACACAGATCCAAGAAGCTCAATGAACATCAAGACAAAAAACATGAAGAAAATGACTCCAAGTTACATCATAATCAAGTTGCTCAAAATTAATAATGAGAAAAATTTTAAAGGAGAAAAACTCTTAAGAACAGAGAACAAAAATAATGATAATAGCAGAGTTGTCTTGGGGTAACAGTGCATGCAAGATGACATCTTCCAAGTAGTGAAAGAAGAAAACCATCTACCTAGAATTCTATGCCTAGCAAAAATATCTTCAGAACCAAAGGCAAAATATTTTTCAGGCGTACAAAAGCTGAAAGAATTAATCACCCACAGAACTTCACTACAACAAATGCTAAATGACACCAGTTGGAAATATGGATCTAGACAAAGGAATAAAGAGCACCAAAAATGGCAACTACATGTAAATACATAAGATTTTTTTCTTATTATTTAAATCTCTTTAAAAGATAATTGGCTATTCAAGCAAAAACAATAACAAGGTATTGTGGGGTTTATAACAGGTAAAATGTATGACAACCATAGTACAAAGACCAGGAGGGGAGAAAAGGAAGTAGGATTATTACACTATGTGTGAAGTGGTATAATGTCTCTCAAAGGTAGACCTTGGTAAGTTAAAGTGCATACAACAAACCTTAAAGCAGCCACTAGAACAGCAAATAAGGGTGACAATTAATAAGCCAACAAAGGAGACAAAAGGAATCACAAAAAATATTCAATCCAAAAGAAGTGAGAAAAGAAAAAGGGGGGAAAAAACCAGATGAGACAAATAAAAACCAGCAAGATGATAGACTTAAACCTAACCATATCAATAACTATATTAAATGTAAATGGTCTAAACACCCCAATAAAAAGGTAGAAATTATCAAGTTGAATAAAAGAGCAAGACCCACCTATATACTGCTTACAAGAAATACGTATTTGATATAAAGACATAAATAGGTTAAAAGTGAAAGGATGGAAAAGGTTACACTAAGCTAATGTTAATTAAAAGAAAACTGAAGTAGCTATATTAATAGCAAAGTAGATTTCAAAGCACAGAATTTCATCAGTGATAAAATCATTTCATAATGATAAAGGAGTCGATTCATTAAGAGGACATAACAATCCTAAACGTTTATGCAATTAATAACAGAGCTTCAAAATACATGAAGCAAAACCTAATATAACTGCAAGGAAAAATAGAGAAATTCACAATTATAGTCAGAGATTTCAATATCCCTGTCTCAATAATTGAGAGAGGAAGTAAATAGAAAATCAGTACAGATATGAAAGACTTGAACAATACTATCAACTTGACCAAACTGACATTTATAGAACACTGTCCCCAACCAGAGAATACACATTCTTCTCAAGTACAGAATTTACCAAGAGAAATCATAATCTAGGACAAGAAAATAAGAGGATTCAAGTCATTCAATATATGATATTTGACAATACTGGAACTAAATTAGATACCAATAACACAAAGATCTCTGGAAAACCTCTAAATATTTGAAAAGCAAAATACACTTCAAAATAACATAATGTCAAAGAAGAAATTCAAAGGGAAATTAGAAAGTATTTTGAATGGAATGAAACTTAAAAACATAACATCAGAATTTGCTGGATGCTGTTAAAGCAGTGATTAGGGGTAAATTTACAACCTTTAGCCTCTAACTTTAGAAAAGAAGAAAGGTCTCAAATCAATGAATTTAGCATCCACAAAAAGAAACAAGAAAAAGAATATATTGAACCCAAAGTAGACAGAAGAAAAGAAATACTAAAGACCAAAGCATAAATCAATAATATAGAAAATATACAAAGAGAAAAATCAATGAAACCAAAAGCTAGCTCTTTGAAAGATCAATAAAATTGATAAACCTCTAGTTAGACTGATCAGGAAAAAGAACACAAATTACCAATACCAGGTATGAGAGAGGTGACATCAACACAGATCCTACAGACACTAAAAGGGTAATAAGGGAATATTGTACTTATTTTATCCAATCTGATAATTTCTGCTTTTTTTTTGTTTTGAGGAAGATTAGCCTTGAGCTAACATCTGTGCCCATATTCCTCTATTTTATATGTGGGACACCTGCACAGTATGGCTTGATAAGTGATGCGTAGGTCCATGCCTGGGATCTGAACTGGCAAATCCTAGGTCGCTGAAGCGGAGCAGATGAACTTAAAAAAAAAAAAATGAAAGTGAACCTCAAAAAAAAAAAAGGAAAAAAGAAAGTGATCACACATGCACAGGCAAAGGCTCAGAGAAGACCTTAAATTCATACCTGAGGCTGATCCTCAGCACAGAGAGAAATTAATCTACTTGAGCCCAAGGAGGGGGTTGTGAGAACCTCCAGTTTATAGCCAGTTGGTCAGAAGTACAGGTAACTCGCTGGACGTTCCCCTGGTATTTGAGGTGTGGGTGTGCTGGGGGCAGTCTCGTGAGACTGAGCCCTTACCCTGTGGGATATGATGCTAACTCCAGGCAGACAGTGTCAGAACTAAACTGAATTGTAGGACATACAGCTGGTGTCCACAGAGAATCTGAGAATTGTTTAGCGTGGCGGAAAAGGTCCCACACTTCTGGTCAAAGAAGAGCCAGAAGTATGACTGTTGTATGTAGAAAAAACAGAGCAAAGGTTTTTCCTTTACAGCGTCCTACCATCAATTTCTTCAATGCTGAAAAACCTGGAGGAATAACCTGCTTCCTAGACCCCTAAATAACCAGTTTTACTAAGACTAACAAATCAAACTGAATCCAAGAGGTAGAATTCGGGATCTATAAAGGCGTATTCAGTTGAGTACTACAACCTATAAAAAGCATTTTACCTTCATTATAGGGCACTGGGTTGCCAATCTTTACTCCAACTGCTTCAGCTGACTTCAAAACTTCTAACTCCATCAAAATAACTACTCTCCTACAACAGCAAAGAAATAGAAACAGGTTAGAAAAAGTAAATTCAGAAGCCCTTCAAACAACAAGCTACTTAAAAAGCTTTCCCCCATGAATCATTTTGATAAAACTATTTCCCTTTGTCAACTGTTTTTCATTACTGAATAACTTGAGAAATACAAATATTTCCCTTAATCCTTCACTGCATCATTATCAAGGCTTTTTACGATTGCAGGGTTTTCATTTCCGATTCAGTCCCTTAATTAAAATGTACCGTCTTTATTACATACCATATCTTCAAGGAGCAAATGACATGATAAGAATTTAGATTATTAAACACAAGAATATGAGGCACAACAAGAGAGGATCTATTTTCAGAAACATATACTTATCTAAACAATTACCTTTTCCCAGTGAAAACCAATATGACTGCAGGTATTTTAAAAATGTAATTACTTAGTTTTTTGACCTATCTTTAACTCTGATTAAAACTTCGCAAGGACCTTACGCCAATAATAAAAACCTTTCCCATAGCCTACAAGGTTCTGTATGATCTGGCCTTGCTATTGTCTCTCCAGCTCATCTGACGCCACTTCCCCGTGTCTCTCTGCTTTCCAGCCACACTGTTTTCTTCCAGTTCCTGGTATACGTTATGTTCTCTCCTGCCACAAGGCCTTTGCATATGCTGCTCTCTGATTGTGATGGTCTTCTCTCATTCTGCCTCATCTAATACTAATTTTTTGGCTCACATCTCAAAACCTCACCTCTTCAAGAGACACCTCCTTAATCTTTAGTTTAGATCAGGTTTCTGTTATACCCTTTTCTATAGCCATGATTTCTCTCCTTCAGATTACTTCTCTTGGGTTTAATCAATATATAGTTTAATTATATGTTCATTATTTATTCATTTATATATTATATTTTTAAATTATATATTCATCGACATAATTAACATTATCTATTTCTCCTGCCAGATTGTACTTTCTTTTTTTTTTTTTTGAGGAAGATTAGCCCTGAGCTAACATTTGCCACCAATGCTCCTCTGTTTGCTGAGGAAGACTGGCCCTGAGCTAAGATCCATGCCTCTCTTCCGCTACTTTATATGTGGGACGCCTGCCACTGCATGGCTTGATAAGCAGTGCGTAGGTCCGCACCAGGGATCTGAACCAGTGAACCCCATGCCGCCGAAGCAGAACATGTGGACTTAACCATTGTGCCACCAGGCTGGCCTCTGTACTTTCAGTGAGTGCAGGTATCCTCCAGTGCTTCATGCACAACTGGTCCACAGCTGTTGTTCAATACATACTTGAATAACAATGTCATCATCATGTTTGTATTTTATAGAGAACTGGAACAAGAATGAATTTGAGGGGAACACAACTGGAGGCAGACTGACCAACAGAAGAGAAGAACTGATGATGCCCTGAATTAGGGAAGTGGCAATGGAGATTTTCAAAAAGTGGATGGTTTGGAGCAATATTTAAGCAATAATAAATGTAACTTCATCAAGTTGTATTCTTTAAATGGTCTGAGTGCTGTATTTTGGGTTTTTTACATACAATAGATCAGTCTGTGCTTCCTTTACCAGGTTTTCATAATCAAGGTTATATTACTTTAATAAAATAACCTTGAAACTATCTGTTCCTGAAAATTTAGATACAGATTCCATATAAAAACTATCTAATATTTAGTGGTAGATATTTAACCATCTTCCAAAATTATCCAAATTACTCTAGAACATAGAAAAATAGAAAACATCAATTATTTAGCATTACCCTAATACCCAAACCTAAGAGAAAACACATTAAAAGACAAAACCAAACTAATTTTATCTTGTAATATATACCCTAAATAAAATATAAGCAAAATGAATCCAGGAACACCTCAAAAGAATCCACCAATACCAACTTACAGAAAACACACATGACAAGGACACATTGCAATTTTATAGCGATACGATCAGCCAAACCCAGACTGTGGGAAACTGCATGAAGATAAGAAACAAATGACCTGGCTTCGTCAAGAGACAGCAAGGGAGGAAAAAAGGTGTGGAAGAGGCATCTATAGATTCAAAGAGACTTAAAAGACTATCAACGTATTATAGTGTGAACTTTACCCTGGATCCTGAGTCAGATGAATTATTTACACACACAGACATACACAAATAATTGGAAACTGAACACTGACAGGATATTTGATATGTTAGCTGTAAAAACAGTATTTTTTAAAAAGAGTTCTTGTCTTTTAAAGATATATACTAAGATATTTATGGATGAAATAATATGATGTCTAAGATTTTCTTCAAAATTATACAGGAGGGTAGATGAGGAAGGGATATAGATAAAACAAGACTGGATATCAGGTGATAATTTGAAGCTGGACGATATGATTCACATACCACATTCTTGAATGAGAAGATTTACTATCAAATACTATATAAATTTAATGTAATTCTTTGCATTCCAACAAGACTTTGTTTTTTTGAACTTAATATCTAACTCAAGAATTTATAAGGAAGAATAAATATAGAAGAGCTGCTAAAAAAAATTTTGGGGGGGAAAAGTAAAAGAAGGCATTCCCTATAAGTTACTAAAATATTCTACCGATGATACTTTAACTGAAAACACTATGGCGGATGTAATTATCTGTGTTGGTGGGGATGTGGAGAAACTGGAACCCTTATACTTGCTGGTGGGAATGTAAATTGGTATAGGCACTTGGGAAAACAGTTTGGTAGTTCCTCAAAAATTTAATCATAACATTACCATTTGACCCACAATTCCACTCCTTGATAGATATATATATAAAATAAATGGAGACATGTCCACACAAAAACTTACATGCAAATGCCCATAGCATTAATCATAAAAGCGAAAAGGTGGAAACAACCTAAATGTTCAAACAAATGGATAAACAAAATGTGACATGTCCATGCAACAGAATATTATTTGGCCATAAAAAGGAATGAAGTACCGATACATGCTACAATATGGATGAACCTTGGAAACATTATGCTAAGTGAGAGGGGCCAGTCACAAGGGACTACATACTACATGATTTCACTTACATGAAATGTCCAGAATAAGCAAATCTATAGAGACAGAAAGTACATTAGTGGTTGTCTAGGGTTGGGGAGTATGGGGAGTTTGGGAGTGACAGCTAAAGGGTACAGGGTTTATTTTGGGGGTAATAAAATATTCTAAAGTTAATTGTGGTGATGGCTACACAACTCTGTGAATATACTAAAAACTATTTTACACTTGAAATGGATGAATTGTATTGCATGTGAATTAAATCTCAATAAAGCTGTTACCAAAAAAGAACAAAAAACTTCTACGGCACTGACACAGGAACAGACAAATAGATCAATGGAGAGGATGACAAACCCAGAAAAGATTCAGATAAATGAAATACCAGTCTCTCTGGATTTACTTTTGCCACTAACCATCAGTTCTTCACACAGTTATCAGAATAATCTTTTGGAAACTTTTTAAAACTTACTCCCCAGCTCAAAACCCTATGCCTTCCCATCACACTCAGAATAAAATCTAAACTCCTTACTGGGGCCCGAAGGCCCTCCATGATATGGGCTATCCATTTGGAAAAAATTAAGCTAAATTCTTCCTTCATACCCTATATAGCAATCAACCTCAAATGAACCAAAGTCCACTTAAAAAATCCACAGAAGTGTTTGAAGAACTAAAATATATATATATATTTTTTAAGATTTTATTTTTCCTTTTTCTCCCCAAAGCCCCCCAGTACATAGTTGTATGTATTTTTTTTAGTTGTGGGTCCTTCTAGCTGTGGCATGTGGGATGCCACCCCAGCATGGCCCAAGGAGCAGTGCCATGTCTGCACCCAGGATCCGAACTGGTAAAATCCTGGGCTGCTGAAGGGGAGCATGCAAAGCCAACCACTCGGCCACGGGGCTGGCCCCTAAAAAATCTTTCTATAACCCAGTCAAGAAGCTTCCTAAGCAAGATACAAAATTCAGAAGCCATATATAAAGAAAAAAGTGGACAAATTTGACATTTAAAAGAAATTATTTAATTCCATATCACAAGACATCGTAAACAGACTATGAGAAAGTGGGATGAAATACTTGAACCAGCTAACAGATAATCATTATTCCTGGTTTACAAAGAGTTCCCACAAAAAAAGTATATAATAAAAAACTACTCAGAAAAGAACTACTAACAATCAATAAATGTATGAAAAGACACTTGACCTCACTAAATATGGAAAATTTAAAATACTGAGACATCATTCACGGACCTTAAGACTCACTCTTTAAAAGTATAATTCAGTGGTTTTAGTACATTCACAGAGTTCTGCAAGCATCACCACTGCCGAATAACTTCAGAACGTTTTTATCCCCTGGAAAGAAACCCTGGGCCCAATGGCAGTCACAGTCCATTTCCCCCACCCCTGGGAACCACTATCTAATTTCTATGGATTTGCCTATTCAGAAATGGGCAGTCTTACACAAGGTTTATGAGTATATTAATTGGTATACTTTCTACAAGAGATCTCCTTTGACATCCACAATACTAATTCTAGTTATCTACTGTTCAGAAATAATAGCACGAGCCCATAAGGATAAATGTACAAGGATGATTGTTAAAGCCCTGTTGGAATAAACCTAAATGAATAAGATAATGAGTAAATAAACTTGGACGTACACACACAGGTTCTCAGCAGAGATAGGAAAGAATACAAGGCATGCCACCATGCTGAGGTGGTGGAATAAGGCAAAGCCCAAGGGAGTGGAATTCTATCCCTGACTGGAAAGAATGAAGCCCAAGTTTTTGTACTCAACCCCAGCAAGGCTCTCCACCCTCTCCCATAATCACGCCCTAGAGGACAGAAAAGTGGATAGAAAGCACCACTCAATTCAAAGGTAGCCTGGAGTGGAAGATAACAGGTCCCACGTGGGAAAGCTGGCAAGGAAATGCACCTAGCCTAGACTGTGTCAGAGCAAATACGAAGTCCAGACAGCACTGCCCAATTAAGCATGAACAAGATAAAAAGAAATGACATAGCAACAATGCGACACACAACAGTGTATAAAAATACAAAGAACAGTGGAGGCAGAGACAAAAAATCCAAACTAGAAGAAAACATAAGTCAAGAAAGGGAACACTACTTCCCAAAAGCGGTTTGCAAAATAAATAAGTCTAAGAATTCAATAAAAGTCAAAAGATGAGATAAAACAAGAGATTGAGAAGAAAAGGGAACTTGCAAAGTTAAGGAAAAAATTGAGAACAAAATTAATACCATTATCTACATTTAAGTTATAAACACAACAGAACAGAGAAAGTTAAAAGCTGGATACTATTATGTTGGAAATCTTGAGTTAATCCAATGCACGCATTCGAAAAAAGACTAAAGAAACTGAAAATATACATGGATGACAAAGTTATCCACAACAAAGGTAAAAACTGGAGCTCAAATGAAATAGAAAAGAGCATTAAGGAAGAAAACACAGAAAAATTTCATTGAAAAGAAAGAAGAGAATCTGCAGACTGAAAGGGCATGCATACCATGTACCAGAACAAAAAATAAGAACAACTGATATTGAGATAGAGCCTGGTTAAGTTCTTGAACTTGAAAATAAAGAAAGAATTCTTCCATCTAATCCACAGACTCCATTTAAATTTCATCAACTGTCTCAATGACATCCTTAATAGCAAAAGGATTCAGTCTTGGATCACTTGTTATATTTAATTATCATATCCCTTTACACTCCTTCAATCGAGAACAGTTTCTCAGTCTTCTACTTTCATGTTTGAGATTTGAAAATCAGAGACCAGTTATTTTTTTGGAACATCCCTCAGTTTACCTGAGGCTTCCTCACGAATGGATACAAAGTAAGTATTTTGGCAAGAATATTACAGTAGTGATGCTGTGTCTTCTCAGTGCATCCTATCAGGTACTACATGATTTCTATTCGTCCTATTACCGGTAGTGTTAATGTTAACCATTAGAATAAGGTGCTATCTGCCAGGTTTCTCCACTGTAAAGTTACCTCTTTTACTTTTACAATTAATAATTATGTTATGAGGAATCACTTTAACTCTATGAAACTTTAGAGTTTTACCCACTTGGTTCAGCATCTGTGGTAGGCTGAATGACTCCCCAAAACATATCCACATCCTAATCCTAACCTGTGATTGTTACCTTATATGGCAAAAAGGGACTTTGCAAATGTGATTAAGGATTGAAATGGCAAGATAATCCTGGATCATCCAAGGGGTCACATGTATCCTTTCAAGAGAGGCAGAGGCAGATGTGACACAGACAGAAGAGCAGCAGATAATGCGACCGTGGAGGCAGCGACTGGAGTGATGAAGCCATAGCCAAGAAATGCTAGCAACCACCAGAAGCTACAAGAGGAAAAAGAGTGCATCCCCCACCCCTTGGGGCTGGCTCCGTGGCCGAGTGGTTAAGTTCACGCGCTCCACTACGGCGGCCCAGGGTTCGGATCCTGGGTGCGGACACGGCACCGCTGGTCAGGCCACGTTGAGGCGGCGTCCCATATCCCATAACTAGAAGGACCTGCAACTAAGATATACAACCATGTACGGGGGATTTGGGAAGATAAAGCAGAAAAAAAAAAAAAAGATTGGCAACAGTTGTTAGCTCAGGTGCCAATCTTTAAAAAAAAAAAAAAAAAGAGTGCATCCCCCTAGAGAGCTTCCAGAGGGAGTGTGGCCCCTCTGACACCATGCTCTCAGGCCAGTGAAACTGATTTCAACTTCTGATCTCCAGAGAGAATCGTTTCCGTTGTTTTAAAGCACCAAGTTTGTGGTAATTTGTCACAGCAGTCGCAGGAAACTTATACAACCCCCACTGATGAATTCATACTATGATGGTTGTCAAATGGTGATTTTCTAATTCCATCACACCTTCCACATTTGTTAGATGGCATTCTATTGTAAGAAAAAGTTTTCCATTCCCACATGTATTCATTTATTCAGTATGGACTTATGAACTCCTATTTTATTCAATAGGTTGCAATCTGTTACTACTTTGATTTTGATTTTTAAATTGCCATAGATTTGGCAAGTGTAAGGCTCTGCAAGCCAGTTTCTCTGTCCTTGTGACACGGTTCCATCTCCCTTTGAGGTCTTCCTTCCCTTCCAGCACATTAAGATATTCCAGGTTCATCTGTAATTTCCAAGCCTGTAACAAGCCATCCTCCAAGAAGCCCTGGTTTCTTTTAGTGTAAAACGGCATTCAGAAACCAAGATCTGGGTGCTATGTGGGCTCTCAGCTATTGGGGTGTTGCTGCTCCAAAGCCCTCTCAGTAGACAGATCTAGGGAATACACGTACATACACACACACACACACAAGAGAGGATGTGTATACACATACACAAATGAGATCTGAATAAACATTTTTCCAAAGAAGAAATACAGATGGTCTCTAAGAGGTACATGAAAAGATGCTCTACATCATTAAGCACCAGGGAAATGCAAATCAAAACCACAGTGACATATCACCTCACATCTGCTAGAAGGGCTATTATTAAGAAGACTAGAAATAACAAGTGTTGGCGAGGATGTGGAGAAAAGCGAACCCTTGTGCATTGTTGGTGGGAATGTAAATTGGTGCAGCCACTACGGAAAACAGTATTGGACATCCCTCAAAAATTAAAAATGGAACTACCATATGATCCAGCAATTCTACATCTGGGTATTTATCTAAAGAAAATGAAAACACTAACTCAAAAAGATATAGGCACCCCCATGTTTACTGAAGCATTATTTATAATAGCCAAGATACGGAAACAACCTAAGTGTCCATGGATGGGTGAATGGTAAGAAATTGTGGGTGTGTGTGTGTGTGTGTGTGTGTGTGTGTGTGTATATATATATATATATGTGCAATGCAATAGTATTAGGCTGTAAAAAAGAATGAAATCTTGCCATTTACGACAACATGGATGGATCTTGAGGGTATTATGCTAAGTGAAATAAGTCAGACAGAAAGACAAATACCATATGATCTCTCTTATATGTGGAATATAATAAACAAATAAGTAAACATAATAATAACCCAAGCTCACAGATAGAGAGAACAGATTGGTGGTTTCTGGGGGGGGGGGGGTGGGATGGGAGACATGGGTGAACTGTTTTGTTTTTTAGCTTAAATAAATTGAATAAAAATAAATAAATAATATAAAAAACAAACCAAATATTTTTGTCTATATTTATTTCTCTATCTATCTACCTATCTATATTTACAGTCATGTGCTGCATAACGACATTTTAGTCAACAACGGACTACATATATGATAGTGGTCCCATAAGATAAGTACCATATAGCCTAGGTGTGTTGTGGGCTATACTATCTAGGCTTGTGTAAGTAGATTCGATGATGCTCACATAACAAGGAAATCACCTAACAACTCATTTCTCAGAACATATCCTCGTCACTGAGGGTGACTGTACTGAAAACCTTGAGTTTACTCTGATACCTCCAATTCCAATCCCAAATCACAGACTTCTCCCTTGGCTAGATCCCATTGCCCTCAATGTTTATTAGATCAACTCTCGTCATAGGTAACCAATCTCCTGTTGCCATCCCAACTGCTGCACACATGGACACGTTCCTCACAATGCTTGGGTTCCAACACCTAGCTCTAGGCCACTACCACCCCATTACAAACAAGCACTGTCCTCTCCCTACTTGGGCTCTAACACCTCATGCTAAGCTGCCGCCACTCCCTGCACAGACACCCTCCTTATCCCGCTTAGACTCCCTCCTCTCCACATTCAATCTCCACAATCTGCTGCTGTGCCCCCATCCCCTCACCTCTTTACTTGTTCAGGATCCAGTAGCCATAGAGACTCCTGCCTCACCCTACTCAGGCTCTGACAACCCATACTGGGCCACAGCCACCCTCCACCCATGCATGTTCTCCCTACCTGCCTGTGTTCTGATACCCTGTGCCAGCACACAAAGACACCCTCCTCTCTTCATTTGGGCCCTGATACTTGGTTCCAGGTCACCACCACTGCCCCCCTCCCCTGCAGACATCTACCTTGCTTGGCCCCACCTAATGGCTTTTGGACTGAACTATTTAGGAAGGAAGATAGTAAAAACAGTATTTATATTGTCATTCCACTATCAAAATTATTTCTATCTATCCACTAATCATTAATATATATATGTACTGTGAAATATCTGGGATGATGTTCACGAAATGATAATATGGTTATTTCTGGGTTGTATGAATTTTCGACAATTTCCCCCTTCTTTGTGCCCTTTTTTTTTTTTAAGATTTTATTTTTTTTCCTTTTCCTCCCAAAGCCCCCCGGTGCATAGTTGTATACTTTTAGTTGTGGGTCCTTCTAGTTGTGGCATGTGGGATGCTGCCTCAGCATGGCTTGATGAGCAGTGCCATGTCCATGCCCAGGACTCGAACCGGCGAAATCCTGGGCCGCCGAAGGAGAGCGTGCGAACTTAACCACTGGCCACAGGGCCGGCCCCTGTGCCTTTCTTTGTATTGCTTGAATTGCTTATACTATGTGTCAGTTTTATTAACATAATCATATTCTCTAAAAAAACTGAATATACATAGAAAAATAGAGCTACAGATATATTCAAGGAAACATTGGTGAAAATTTTTAAATAGTGAAATTCTGTATACAATTTAAATGTTAACTAAATTATGGTAAATCCTACAACGGCATACCAAGTAATATTTGACACAGAGGCATATCTAGGGACATGTAAAAATAATCACTATAAAGTTAAAAAAGGATTTTATAAAACCATATCTATTATGAAGTTTAAAAAATACATATATTCATAAATATTTATATTCATAGAAAAAATGTGGAAGGACACACAACAAAACGTTAATATTTATTTCCAGGCAGTGGGATTACAGTTAATTGTTTGTTTATATGAGTTTTGTAATTTATGTATATATGACTTGTATAATAAAAGTTGTTTTACAAAATATGATGAGAACACAAAATTCTATCAGGGTGAAGACACTACTAGGTGATATAGAGAAATATGAAACTGTTAATCCAGAATTCTAAACCCAGTTAAACTAGTTTAACTGAGTAAAACATAGACAATGTTAGATGACAGAGATTTTTACCATTCACAAACCTTCCTTATAAGAGCTCCTAAAAGATATTCTTCAGGAAAAGGAAAACTGAACTAAAAAGGAAGCAGTGGGATGAAAGAGGCAAAGGTGAGCTGACAAACTCTAGGTGAATCTACGCAAGCATTGGCTATGGAAGAGAATGAACTACAACACTGAACACAGATGATTTTAAGACTTTTATTTGGGAGGATGGTAGAAATACTGACCTATTTTACAATTTTTGTTAATTCAAATATTTATTTTTTTAAAAAATGTGAGAGTAAGTGCAAAGAAAACACAAATCGAATATGTAACTTCGAAACTAACAGAAGAAAAAAAGAGAATTAAGTAAACTCAATCAATCCAAGGCAAGAAACGAGAAAAAAGCAAAGCAAGAACATGGTCAAAACACAAAATTTAGGAGGAAAAACCCCCAATAAATTAAGCAGAATAAACTGACCAATTAAATCGCAGATTGAATTCTAAACCTATGTGTCATTTATGAAAGACATCTACGATTAATCACAGAAAGGTTCAAAGTTAAAAGGATAACTATACCAAACAAATGTAAATCAAAAAAGTTCTTTGCACATGTACAGCTAATAATGTACATACAGTGCCATAGCCTTATTAAGACAGAAACGACTGCCATATTTGCTTTTCATGTGTTTTGGGTGTGTTTTTGTAATTGAAAATAAAAAATCTGAGAGAAAAATGGAATGTAAAGCCTGTCCCGAACAAAAAATGTCATATTTTAGCAATGGTTACCCAGGCATGAATAAACAGTGCTGTTCACCACTGTATCTCTAGCATGTACCATCTTAAAGATACTCAACGCACTCTTCATTGGCTGAAGAAAGTACTATGAAAGATTCGAGACTGCAAAAAAAGGGCAGTGTTACATAATTAATTACATCTTTTCTGGTCTAATTTAAAGTGACCCCTTTTCATTAAAAGATACTTTAAGAGGGAATTCTAAAAACAGTGCTTCTGAAGAGATTAGAAAGAAGAAGAGTTCTGAATTCTGCTTTAATCTCCTGCTCTGAAACTTCCAATTTACTTCCATACTTCTCTCCCTTCAGTGCCATGTTTTAGTGACCTGAGTTCAGAACTCAATAGCTGTAAATTCTTAGCTGAAAGCTCACTGTTGCCTTTTTGATACCTAATTGAATTTTGGCATCCAATAATAAACTTCTCTGTAAAAAAATTAGTCGCCATTCCACAACACATAAAACAGAAGAAGACACACCACCTACCTTCCATCTTTCAGAGTGTTAACAATAAACCGGTTAACCTGGCAAATACAGTTGCTGGACAGCCGTTCTTCCTCAACAAGGGGGTTCAACTGTGTTGCCAACATGAAAGCTGAAAAGCACCGAGATTACCTTAGTTTCCAAAACATTTCAGTCATGACAATCTGAAAGCTGATCACATCTGTACTAGCAAAGAAAAGCAATGCCTGAAATATGTTCCTGAAATTAAAACTACTCAGGCTCCACAGAGTGAAAAACAGTATTAATTTTCTGTGCATTAAACATCTGCTGCTATTCTGAAGTGTAAATATTTCCTAAAGTGCCCCAAATCATTTTTTCCATCATTCAGGTTTCACAACAAAGACTAAAAAATCTTTTCTAGGTCCTTTCCCTTGCGACTAGAGATGGCAAGCATATGTTCTGCAAATTCTCTCCTTTCTCTCTTGTAAAGCTTCCCACACAGAAATAAAACCCCAAAAAGGCAAGTATAGGAGAGCTAACCCATCATGTTCACTAAATGTCAATATCATCCTGAGGGAAATTAATCAAAAAAAACACATAGCACCAGTTAGAGAAAATTAATTAAGCCAAGTGGCAGCTTTCCACTAGATCCAGTCTATTGTTAGAATGCTCTCTGCCAGCTGCAATTCTGTCTGAAGGAAGTGCACAGCCAAGCAAATGTAGACTTCTGGAATGTCTCAAATTATTGCAATCAAAGTGTTGGGTGTGCTTTTATTATTTAAATACAAACTCCCAGATTAATACATCATACTTACAGGATAGAGTGTTCAATCCATCACTCATAAGCAGTCGATAACGGGGTGGACTATTCCCTGTAGTAATGGGACGAATGTTCTAGGACAGAAAACATGATTCATTAGCCAGGTTGTCTGCTCAGTCCCCAGGGATGAGTAAGGCTAAGTGGCAGGAGAGTGGGTTTGCTATTAGTTCAACACAACTTAAACGGCTTGCCCACTCTCTTGACACCTAAATCCAAGTCAAAGAAAAGTGGACTTGACGATTCTCCCACCAACCTCTCTCCACCAGCATTAAACATAACATAGATGAGAATAAAATGAGTTGTCAATACTCTTATGTTCTCTCTCACCTAAATCAAATTCGGTTGAGAATCAATTTCAAAAAAACATATAATAAGGCACCTAATATATGCAAGGTACTGTGTAGGAAACATGCTAAAAATGAAAAGAAAAAAATCTCTGGGGCTGGCCTGGTGGTGCTTCGGCGGCCCGGGTTTCACCAGTTCAGATCCCGGGTGCTGACATGGCACTGCTTGGCAAACCATGATGTGGCAAGCATCCCATGAATGGGGTGGAGGAGGGTGGCCACGGATGTTAGCTCAGGGCCAGTCCTCCTCAGCAAAAAGAGGAGGATTGGCGGCAGATGTTAGCTCAGGGCTAATCTTCCTTAAAAAAAAAATCTTTGCCCTGAGGGGCTTACAACTGGGGTAGAGACAGAGGCAGAGAGACATAAAAGAGGTGTGCATATAATGATAGCGGGGTAGAGCCAAGACCTTTATCCCACTTGAAGGAAATCGGAGGCGGCTTCTGAAGGAAGTGAAACATGTAAACAGAGCCCTAAGATGACTGCCAGTGAGTCTCGGAGGAACAGGGAGACCATCAGGCTGAGAATCTGCAGGTATGATCCAGGACTCTGCTTCTATTGATTTTTAAAATTCCTACTAAAATTTGAGAACCCTTAAGTGAATGACAAGGTTAATGAAGAATTTTAAGCAGACAAGTTCATTTTAGGCAGATCTCTCTGGAGGCCATAGGGAAGGCAGATTTGAGCAAGACAAACCTCAGGGCAGGAAGACAAGTAAGGACAAGTAAAGACAAACAGGCTTGCTTCCTATCTCAGGATTACAACATGGACTGGCCTATTTTTTGTGATGATGGAGAGAACTTCCTAAAGTGGACAAATCTATCTGTCCTTCATCAAATGTAACTTATAATTATATATAAGTTTTAAAAATGTTTGACATAAAACATATGTAGGTACTCACAATGACTTGGAGGATGGGTTTTATGGATGTATCTCCCTGTTGCATTATGGCCTGAAAGAGTAAAAACAGATTCTTGTGAGATACGCACTCAAATCATGATTAAAATTTGACATTTTACAGTTTGGTGTTTGGAAAAACCCACAAATAACATTATTGAAAGAGCCTTCTTGGAGCATATCATTTGAAAATCTAGTTTAAGTTTCATCACTCTGGACAATCATAAAATTATAAAGTGGGAGACGTTTACTGACAAGGATACACTTACTACATCTAAAATACTGGTATCATACGTACTTAGTATTCATAACAGCACATTAATTTCCCGAGAGTGCCCATTAATACAAAATTACATAAATAAGTATGGTAAATCCTGAAAAGAGAGTATTACACAACCTTAAAAAGATGCTGTTTATATAACACTGGTTGCCTCTTGTGAGAGGAACTGGTTAAGCAGGGAACACATGTAGGAGGCAGACCTTGCACTGAATCTTCTTTCATACCTTTTGAATATTAAATCTCACCAAAAGTCTCATGACTCTTTTAGCAATTATAAAAAAAAATTACTAAAAAAAAATGGAACAACTATCCATCAGGCTTTTAGTTTGTTTCTTAAAAGCCATCATTTAAAGGTAATCATCAGAAAAACTAACAGTACTTAAAACTGGCTGTCTAACCTCCGCTTTTGCCCATGCTGAAATAAATTAAACCAGACTAGCTTTTTGAACCATAAACTGAAAAACTGGACAAAAAACACACAAACTCTTTTCAAATACCGGACAACAGGCGAACCACTAAGATAAACAAACACACAGATAAAAAGAACAGATTAGTGGTTACTGGAGGGGAAGGGGTTGGGAGTCTGGACAAAAGGGGTAAAGGGGCACATAAATATGGTGATGGATAAAAATTAGACTCTCAGTGGTGAGCATGATGCAGTCTATACAGAAACTGATAAATAATACTGTACGCCTGAAATTATACAATGTTATAAACCAAAACAACCTCAATAAAAAAAAAAACTGGGATCCCAGAAAGAAGGGAAACAAAGAGGGGAGCCCTACAATCACCCTGGCTTTCTGAAGAGAGGCACTTTGGACCACAGTGCAGCGAAAGAACCAGAAGAACAGGGCAGTCCTGTTGCGCACAGATCAGAGTGCAGGGAGGTAAGTTAGCTGGATCTCATGGATGCAGAGGATCAGAGAGGAGGCAGCTACAGAGAAAGAGCTTCAGTGACCTACACGGGGGTTCCCTCGAGTCTTTAGCCATATTCTTAGCTGTGCATACACAGAATGAGACTCCACAAGGCCAGGTGAAGAAGAAGCATTAGAGAGTTATAAGCTGGAAAATTACTGGAGCTCACACAGGTTAGAGCACATTTGAGTTCCAACCAGCCAGAGTGGAGAGAACTTAATAAACACCTGGTACATTCCGTAGAGACCCCAAAAAGGCCATGCTTTAGAAATAGGACTAAACTAGACTCAAAAGTATAAGCTACTTTAGACCCACTCCAGTCTCAAAGGGATCAGTCGATCTACAAGGAAATCAACAGTCTGCTAGGATAACTCAATATTCTTTAAGGAAATATACATAATCTAGACACTGAATAATGTAATATTCATAATGTCCAGTATCTAGTCAAAAATTACTAGAAAAAATATTATTTGGAGGTAGACACGGTAAGTTAAAGATATACGTTATAACCTTGAAGCAGCAGTTCTCAAACTGCAATCTGAGGGCTCCAGATCTTTTCAGGGGGTTCATAAACTCAAAACTATTTTCATTACCATAAACAAGATTTTGCGTTTCTCATTCTCATTCACTCAGTACAATGAAAAACTCGCTGAAGGACTAATAAAACCTTACACTATTAACACTGATTAATGTCTGCTGGATGAAAAGTCAGTAGAAGAAACCACAGCAGAGGCACTTTCTAAAGACACAGCAACTTGTTGAATTAAAGAACAAGATACAGCATGAAGATTGAGTTAATATCTCTTCTGCAGAATTCTACTTTTGCTTTACAAATGGACAGATCTATAGATGGGGCTGGACTTGCTGTTTTGCTTGAATTCATCTGGAATCAGCACCAACTAATCATCTAGTAAGATCTTCTTTCACGTGAATGCTTGACAACAAACACAAATTATACTGAAATATTCAAACTGTTGAATCACTTTCTGAAACTCATGGTTTATCCTGGAACAGCTGTGTTGACATCTGCACTGATGGTGCAAAGCAGAAGTAGGTAAAACTACTGGTGCCTTAGCATAGCTACTATGCTATATATATAGCAATATTATATATATTGCACTATATATATATATATGTACAATGACTAGTAGTCGTATTCTTCACTGCCCTGAACACATGGTAGTGGGGGTCACTAAAGAATGAACCGCGGGGGCTGACCCAGCGGTGCAGCGGCTAAGGTCGCAAGCTCCACTTCAACGGCCTGGGGTTCACCGGTTCCGATCCTGGGTGCGGACATGGCACCACTTGGCAAGCCACGCTGTGGTACATGTCCCACATATAAAGTAGAGGAAGATGGGCACAGATGTTAGCTCAAGGTGGGCCTTTCTCAGCAAAAAGAGGAGGATTGGCAGCAGATGTTAGCTCAAGGCTAATCTTCCTCAAAAAAAAAAAAGAATGAATCCTGAAGAAGTAAAATTATTTATTAAATCTTAACCCTTGAGCACAAAATTTTTTAACATTCTATGTAACAACACAGAAATATGCAAAAAGTACTTCTGCTGCATACTGAAATATGGCTGTCACCTCGAGGAAGAGCACAAGTGCAACTGTTGGAGTTGTGACTTGCACTAGCTACTGTTTTCATGGATCATCATTTTTACTTGAAAGGGCAAATGACAAACTATGGTTACAGTAGATATTTTCTCAAAAATAAACAAAGTGAGGGGCCAGCCCGGTGGTGTAGTGGTTAAGTTGGCACGCTCTGCTTTGGTAGCCCAGGGTTCACAGGTTCGGATCACAGGTGAGGACCTACGCACTGCTCATCAAGCCATGCTGTGGCAGCATCCCACATATAAAATAGAGGAAGACTGGCACAGATGTTAGCTCAGCAACAATCTTTCTCAAGCAAAAAGAGGAAGATTGGCAACGGATGTTAGCTCAGGGCCAATCTTCCTCACCAAAAAACAAACAAAAAACACAAAGGAAAAGAAAAGAAAAAAGTTTAAAAAACATATTAAAAAAAACAAGTGAGCCTGTTTTCAGGGAAAACAATAGTATCTGTTGCCAATAAAAGAATGTTCTGGTGAAAATCAGAACTTTTAAAAACTTGTATTCACCAACAATGAGCTTTACTGCTTCCCAATACTTACAGATTTCTGATTAAATCAACGGCGAGATTAATAAGCGTGAATTATTGTTACATAACAAAATATATCGATATTGGAAGATCTGCATAATGCAATGAACCAACACTTTCCAAATGACCAATGCATTACAAATAACGCATAGGTAAAAGATCCACCCAAAGCACAAGCTAGACCAGTTCTACATTCCAGCCAACCTTTAAGAAACTACCATTTGTTAAGCTTTGATGTAGTATTAAAGGAAAACTGTTTTTCTATTCAAAACTCTTCTGACACCAAATGTGTGGGTTTTCCACACGAAGCAATCTCTGCAGAAACTAAATTCTAGGTGTCCTACAAGTCAATTCAATTCTGACACTAACTACCCAGAGTTAGTGTCAACCCACGGGTTGAGGGCTCAGGCCCATGAGATTGTCCCATGCCCACTTCAGACACCAGTGGTCCCCAGGTTACCCACACTTCTGTTCAACTTGGCTACAAATTGAGGGTTCCCACGACCCCCTCCTCAGGCTCATGGAACTCAGGGACACACTTTACTTAGTATTACTGGTTTATGATAAAAGATATTATAAAGACACAAATGAGCAAAGAGATGAAGAGGTACACAGGGAAAGGTCAGAAGCATAGGTAATTCTGTCCCTGCGGAGTTTGGGATGCATCACACTCCCTGCATGTAGATGTGCTCACCAACCCAGAAGCTCTGTGAACTCTGCTGTTTAGGGTTTTCTTTTGAAAGTCCCATTACATAGGAATGATTGATTAAATCACCAGCCATTGGTGATTAACTCAACCTCCAGCCTCTCTGGGGAGGTTGGGGTGGTTTGGGGCTGAAAGTTCCAACTCTCTAATCACATGGTTGGTTTCCCTGGTAATCAGTCCCCATTCTGAAGCTATGAGGTCCACCAAGAGTTATCTCATCAAGGTAAACTCAAGTATGGTTGAAGGGGCTTATTAGGAATAACAAAAAAAGTTCCTCCCACCCATATCATTCAGGAAATCCCAAGGGTTTTAGGAGCTGTGTGAGAAACTGGACAAAGAACAAATATATATTTATTATAATATCACAAGGATCAAAAAGGAAGCCTGAAAAGACTATTAAGCCAGCCCTGATGGCCTGCAGTTGAAGTTCGACACACTCTGCTTTGGTGGCCCAGGTTCAGTTCCTGGGCTGGAATCACACCACTCATCTGTCAGTAGCCATGCTGTGGTGGTGGCTCATATGGACAAACCAGAGGGACTTACAAGTACAATATACAACTAAGTACTGGGGCTTTGTGGAGGGAGAAAAAAAAGAGAGAGGAACATTGGCAATAGATGTTAGCTCAGAGTGAATCTTTCCCAGAAAAAAAAAAATACTCCCCCTTTCTCCAACTACATATCTGAGGTCAGATTTCTTCATATAGTTCAATCAAAAAAAACATATATCAATATACTGAATGCAAAAGCTGATATATAAATCTAGCTGTCAAGTCTTCTAGCAAGCCAAATACTAAAGTAATGTGCAAAAACATAAAACAATGTCCCTTTCTATTTGTTTTGAAACATATAGCTATTTTTCCTAAAATGTTATTTATGTTAACAAATGATTTTATTATTATTTTAAATGAATAAATATTTTAAAAGTATCTCAGTTATAATTTCAAACATGGTAAGGTAGATATAACCCACAAAAACAAAAGCTCTTGCTTTTTAAGAGTGTAAAAGCATTCTAAGGGGCCAGCCTGGTGGTGCAGTGGTTAAGTTTGCAGGTTCCGCTTCAGCGGCCCGGGGCTTGCCGGTTCGGATCCCGGGTGCGGACACGGCACCACTTGGCAAGCCATGCTGTGGTAGGCATCCCACACATAAAGTAGAGGAAGATGGGCATGGATGTTAGCTCAGGACCAGTCTTCCTCAGCAAAAAACAGAGGACTGGCAGCAGATGTTAGCTCAGGGCTAATCTTCCTCAAAAAATAAATAAATAGAGTATTCTAAGATCAAAACATTTGAGAACTACTCAAATGTTACAGACCGAACGTTTGTGTGTTATGCTCCCCCCCATTCATATATTGAAGCCCTAACTCCCAATGTGATGGCATTAGGAGACAGACACTTTGGAGTGTGGCTTTAATTAGTTTTAGATGAGGTGATAGGGATAGAGCCCCCATAACAAGATTAGTGCCCTTATAAGAGGAAGCAAGACCAGAGCTCACTCTGGAACTCTCCCCACATAAAGAAGAGTTCACATGAGCATACAGGGAGATGTCAGCTGCAAGCCAGGAAGACAGCCCTTACTCGGCACTGAATCTGCTAGCACCATGATCTTGGATTTCCCAGCCTCTAGAATAGTGAGAAATAAATCTGTTGTTCACACCACTCAGTCTATGGTATTTTGTTATAGTAGTCCAAACTAAGATGCACTGCCCTAAAGCAAGCATCAAAAAAGTAAAGCTAATAATGGAAATAAATCTGAATACTCAATCCAAAAATCAGGAAAAGCTAAAAAAAGAAAAAGAAACAACAAAGAATAGATGAGACAAATAGAAAAATGAAAAGCTTAAACCCAAACATGTAACTGTATTAAGTGTAAACGGTTCAAGTACTCCAATTAAAAGACAGAAATTGTCATAATGAATAAAAACGACCCAACTATTTGCTGTCTACCAGAAGTGTACTTCAAATATAAAAAGACAGATAGCTTAAAAATAAAACATTGGAAAAAATATATCATTAATGGCAGGAAAAGTAGACTTCAGGACAAGGAATATTACCAGGGATAAAAAAGTACATTTCATAATAATAATAATAGGGTTAATTCCTGAAGAAGAAACAACAAAGATAAATGTGTGCACCTAAAGAGAGTTTCAAAATATATGAAGCAAAAACTGACAGAATTAAAAGAAGAAATAGGTACCTTCACCATTTAATTGGTGGTTTCACGATTCTTCTCTAAGTAACTGACAGTGTAAATAGACCAAAAAAAAAAAGAATAAGAATATAAGAGACCAAACAATTTGACCTAATTAGATCATTAAACAATTGTAGAACACATTCTTTTAAACACAACTGGAACATTTTCATCAAGATAGTCCATATGCTGGGCCGTAAAACAAGTCTCAATAAATGTTCAAAGACTAAATTTATAGAGCACACCATCTGATGACACTGGAATTAAACTAGAAATCAACAACAACATGATATCCAGAAAACCTCTAAGTACTCGAAAGTTAAACAAGAAACTTCTAAATAACCTATCTATTGAAGAAGAAATCACAAGAGAAATTAGAAAGTACTATTAACAGAATGAAAATGAAAATACAATTTATCTAAATTGGTAGGATGTAGCCAGAGAAATGCTTAGAGGGAAAATTATAGCTTTAAATGCTTACATTAGAGAAGAGAAAAGGTCCGAAATTATTTATCTAACTTCCACCATAAGAAGCCAGAAAAAGAATAAATCAAACCCAAGTATGTAGAAGGAAGGAAATAACAAAAGAGCAAAAAACAAAGGAAACAGGAAATGGATAAACAATAGGAAAAAAACAATTGAGCCACAAGCTGGTTCTCTGAAAAGATCAATAAAATTGACAAAACCGCTAGCTAGACCGGTCAATAAGAAGAAAACATATTCTCAATATCAGGAATGAAAAAGGCATCACTATGAATCCTATATATATATATATATTAAGGATATAATAAGGGAATATTAGGGACAATTTTATGAAACAACTTAGATTAAATGGATAAATTCCTTGACAAATTAAGAAAACTGACATACAAAACGCAGAAAATCTAGATAGTTCTATATCTATTAAAGAAATTCGATTTATAATATAAAATACTCCAAGAGAGAAAACTCTAGATCCAGATGGCCTTACTGGTAAATTCTATCTAACATTTAAAGACAAAAAAATACCAATCTTACATAAATTCTTTCAGGAAATAGAAGAGAACACTTTCCAAATCATTTTATGATGTTAAAGGGCCTGGCCCGGTGGTGCAGCGCTTAAGTGTGCACATTCCGCTTTGGCGGCCCAGGGTCCACCGGTTCGGATCCCAGGTGTGGACGTGGCACTGCTCATCAAGCCATGCTGTGGTAGGCATCCCACACAGAAAGTAGAGGAAGATGGGCACAGATCTTAGCTCAGGGCCAGTCTTCCTCAGCAAAAAGAGGAAGACTGGCAGATGTTAGCTCAGGGCTGATCTTCCTCAAAAAAAAAAGAAAATCAATCATTTTATGATGTTAGGTTTATTCTGATAGAAAAAATAGCCATTCTAAGAAAGAAAAGCCTATATACCACTCATGAACGCAGATGCAAAAATGCTCAACGAAGTATTTGTAAATTAAATCTAGCACTATATAAAATGGATATAATATGCCATGATCAAGTAAAGTTTACCCCAAGAGGGCAAAGTTTACTCAACATTCAAAAATCCATCAGGGTAACTCATCACATTAACAGAATAAAGAACAAAACCCACAATCATCTCAATAGAGGTAGAAAAAGCATTTGACAAAATTCAATACTCATTTATTATAAAAAGTCTCTGCAAACTAGGAACAGAAGAGAGGCTCAAACTGATAGCACGCATCTACCAAAAAGTCTACTGCCACCATACTTAATGGCAAAAGACTGAACAATTTCCCCCTAAAATCAGGAACAAGGCAAGGATATAGCTCTCATCACTTTTATTCAATATAGTATTAGAGCACTAGTGCAGTAAGGGAAGAAAAAGAAATAAAGGCATAAAGGATGAAAAGGGAAGAAATAAAACTATCTTTATTTGCAGATGATATGATCACGTGCATAGAAAATCCTAAGGAATCTACAAAAAACTACTATGTCAATTTAGCAAGTTGGCAGGATATAAGGTTAATATGCAAAAATCAATTGTATTTTTATATACTACCAACACACAACTGGAAAATGAAATTTCAAAAAATACTATTTTAATACCATCAAAAATAAAATAAATACTTAGGTCTAACAATATGTATGCAAGACCTGCACACTGAAAACTACAAAACACTGAGAGAAAGTAAAGAAACCTAAATAAACGAGATATATACCAAATCCATGGTTTCAAAGACTCAATGTTTGTAAGATGTCAACTGACCCCAAATTGATCTATAAAGGCAATGTTCTATCACTCAAAATCCTATCAGGCTTTATCAGAAATTGACAAGCTGATCCAAAATGTATACGAAAGTACAGAGAACCTAGATTCAGTAAAACAATTTTGAGAGTACGAAGCTAGAGAATTTACACTACCCAACTTCAAGATTTACTAAAAAAACTACAGTTATGAAGACAATATGGTATTGGTGTAAGCATCAACATATACAGCAGTGGCAGAATAGACACTCCAGAAATAGACCCACACGTATATAGATTAATTTCCAGAAACAGACCCACACATATATAGATTCATTTTAGTAAAGGCAACAATGTAATTCAATGAAACTTTACAGTCTTTACAACAAATGGTGCTGGAACAACTGAGTATCTGCACAGGAAAAAAATGATCTATACACAATAGGTAAAAAAGTAAACTTGAAGGGCCGGCTCCGTGGCCGAGTGGTTAAGTGCGTGCACTCCACTGCAGCGGTCCAGGGTTCGGATCCTGGGCGCGGACATGGCACCGCTCATCAGGCCACGTTGAGGTGGCGTCCCACATCCCACAACTAGAAGGACCTGCAACTAAGATATACAACTATGTACAGGGGAGTTTGGGGAGATAAAGCAGAAAAAAAAAAAAAAAGATTAAAAAAAAAAGTAAACTTGAAATGGATTACAGACCTGAATAGAAACTAAAACTATAAAACTTCTAGAACAAAACACAGGACAAAAGATTTGTGACCCTGGGGTAGGCAAAGATTTCTTAAGACACAAAAACACAATTAAGAAAAGGAAAAAATAAGCTGGACTTCATCAAAATTTAAAACTGCTCTTCAAAAAACACCACTAGGGGCAGGCCCGGTGGCGCAGCGGTTAAGTGCGCACGTCCCACTTAGGCAGCCCGGGGTTCGCCTGTTCGGATCCCGGGTGCGGACATGGCACCACTTGGCAAGCCATGCTGTGGCAGGCGTCCCACATATAAAGCAGAGGAAGATGGGCATGGATGTTAGCTCAGGGTCAGTCTCCTTCAGCAAAAAGAGGAGGACTGGCAGCAGTTAGCTCAGGGCTAAACTTTCTCAAAAATAACCCCCAAAAACCCACCATTAAAAAAATGAAAGGGCAAGCCTCAGACTGGGAGAAAACTTATATTTAACAAAAGACATATCCAGATTAAATAAAGAATTCTTAACAACCAATTAATAAGAACATAACCCAATTTTTAAAATTTTATCAAATACAAATTAAAACCACAGTGAGATACCACTACACATTTACTAGAAGAGTTCAACTTAAACTGACAAAATTAAGCCTTGGTGAAGATATGGAGTGACTATAATTCTCATAACCACTTTGGAAAACAGTTTGGCAATTTCTAATAAACATTCAGTTACCATGACCCAGCAATTTCACTCCTAGGTGAGTGAATTTCCAGAGGAATGAAAATATATTTCCACAAAAAGACGCATACATAAATGTCCATAGCCTCCTCATTCATAATAGCCAAAAAATGAAAATAACTCAAATGTTCAACAACAACAGGGAAATAAATTGTGTTTACTCATACTATGGACTACTTGGCAATAAAAAGGTGCAAACTACTGAAACATCGTGGATAAATCTCAAAAAACGTTTTGCTGAGAGAAAGCCAGACACAAAAGAGTACATACTGTTTGATTCCATTTACATGAAGTTTGAGAACAGTCAAAACTAACTTATAGAGATAGACAGCAGAACCTAGAGCAGTGATGGGAGGCGGGGCAGGGGAGGGGAAGGAGCAGGAGACTGGGGTGATGTTGTTTACAGGAGTGGATACTTGTTATCGTACATATTCATTACATATATTCCAGTTTTTATTATATGTAAATCAAACTGAACTTCCATAAACATGATTTTAAAAAGCAGCTGTTTGTGGAGAACAGAACTGGGGCAAGGTGGAGCAGAAGATCAGCAATTTCATCAAACACCTTTCTGTTCTATTTGATTTTAAAACCACACGTATGTGTTACTTTGTTATTCTTTTTAATTTAAGTTGTGTCATCATAAATAGTGAATATAAGATTTACTCTTCTAGGACATACAGCATGATATGTACACTTCAGACAAAACCACCTTAACTGTTCCAAATTAACATTGCTAACAAAAATACAAAGCAACAGAATGTAATAGTCAAGGGCACATGCGTTCAAATCTTCACTCCATCAACAAACTACTTAACTTCTCTGCACTTTAATTTCTTCATCTGTAAGTTGGGGATAATGATAAAAATCTACCTTACAAGGTTACCATAAGTAGTGACTATTATAAGGTATCTGGCACACTGGAATTAGTCAAAAATATTAGTTCCCTTCCTCTTTGTTACCCAATTACTTATGATACAAATACTATTTATTCTATTTACCACAATAGTTCCATGCATAACCCCTTATTTTATGATGTTAGCTCTTGCCCAAAATGCCTCTACTATTTGTGTGTTAGTTGCTTACCCTTTTGGGCCTGTATCTTTGGAACTAAAATAATTCTACTCGCTTTAGCTGATAATCAAAGTTGACAAAGGTTTTCCACACTCTGTTACCACAAACACACACAAAAATTTTCTTTGTCATTTATAAATAAAATCTAAGTAATATGTCATCTAACGCTGGAAATTATGTTTCCAAAATTTTGAACATGGCAAAAACCAATCAAATTATTTAAATAACACCATGATCCTTCTTTTCAAAAGTGAAGAGTAATTCCTAACTTGTCTTAAAGGCATAAGGTAGCAGCTGTAAAGTAAATGAGGACTACAACTTGCAATCACTTCTCAGGTCTAATTATTCCTAATTTACTCACTCACTCAACTCTGGCAACTGTTCTTCCCAATCCATCTCTGTCCCTTTCTTTTCAACACCTCATACGCACCTAGCTAACATTTATTGGGCACCTCAAACTTGCCAGCACTGCTCCAGGTATGAGACTATGCTAAGCAAAAAACAGGCATAATTTCGGGTCTCAAAGAATTTACAATCCAGCAGGGGAGACAAAAAGTAACTGATATTAATCAAATAAACAACAAATAAATGTAAAATTACATCTGTGATTACTAATAATAGATAACATATACTAAACACTCTGTATCAGGAGTGGACTAAGCACTTTAAATGTAATAGGTCACTTAATCCTCCCACTAACCTTAGGCAAGAGGTACTAGGTATCATTACCCTCATTCTACAGAAGAGGAAAGGCAGAGTTTAGTATCTTGCCCAAAGCCACACAACTAAGAAGTGAACAAACAGGAATTACGGTCTCAAAATAAAGGGATTTAGCCTACTAAGGGAAGTCAAGGAAGGCTTCTCTGAGAAGTAACTGAGCTGAGATATGAAGATTTTGTTGGCCAGTGAAGGGTGAGTAAAGAACCACCTAGGCAGTGGGCAGAGGGAAAAGAATGTACAAAAGCCCTGTGGAAAGTAAGAGTATGGAATATACTAGGAGTTTAAATTAAAAAAAAAAAAAAAGCAGGAAAGGGGGAGAGAACAAGTGGGAATATGCTATGATGGGAATGGTAGGAAGATGGTTATACTCGAGGGAAGTGAGTAGTCCAGGCAAGAAACCATGGTGACAGTGTGGATAGAAAGAAGTAAACGGATTTAAGAGATATATGCGGAGGTAAAACACACCGGACTCGGTGATGGACTAGACATCCAGGGTGATGGAATTTACAGGAAGAATGATTCCACAATTTCTGGCTAGCATGACTTAACGGATAACGGTGCCATTCATCCAGATAGGGAACAGAGACCCAACTTAGGAAGACAATGTATTTGCTTTAGGACATGTTGAATTTAAAACGCCTTTGAGATATCAGGTAGGCAGACAGATGATGAAGGTCTGTCTTTCAGAGTAAGGGTGGCTCCGGACAAAGACATTAGTCAGCAAGTGACATACAGATGGTAATGAGGTTGCCTTGGGAGGAGAGGGCCTAGAGTAGAGCCTTGAGTCAACAAAAATTTACAAAGACGGACCTGCTAAGACAGACCGACCAGCCAAGCTGAGTCACAAAAGCCAAGAGAAGAGGATGCTATCAGAAGGAAGAAACGCTCAAGACTCAAACGCTGCTGAGAACGCTGCTAAGTTGAAAACTGAAAAGAGTCTGTTGGATTTAGCGACGTGGAGGGACTGCTAACTTGAGCCAAGGACACTTCTATAGTGATCAGAGGAGGGAGCGACTGGAGCTGGTCAGAGGGGTAACGGGAGATGAAGAAACGAAACAGGTGGAAAGAGACAAGTCTGGAGAAGTTCGGCTGTGAGTGGGGGAAGGGGAGGAGATCGAGAGGATGCGGGAGGGAGATGCGAGAACATCAACAGTTTGTTTTGCTTCGTTTTCTTAAGCAGGAAAAACACGAGCATGTTTAAAAGACGATAGGAAAAATCCTTTAATTCCAGGAAGTCACCTGGCGCGCCACCGCCCCCCCCCCCCCGCCGCGACTCCCGTTACCTTCTCGTCTCGCACTGTCTCCCCATCGCCCCCAGCTCCTCTCCCCCGTCTCCACCCGCTCCGCCCTGAGGCGCACAGCCGCCCCGGCCCGCCGGCGTCTGCTCACCGCAATGGCCCCCTCGCTCAGATAGCCCACCATGGCTCCAACGCGCCAACTCCCGTGCTCAGGCTCCTGCGCAGCCCGGACTTGGCTCCCGGGGTCCGGCGCGCTCCAAAGCAATTGGCCCGAGATGCTGCGTGCACCGCCTCCCGACGTGCGCACGGCACAGGGGGCGGGCCTACGGGCAGAGCAGCCCTCTCATTGGCTGAGGCGCGGCGGGCGGCCTACGTGCCCCGCCCGAGCCCGGGTTGCGGGCCCGGTCACAGGCTGGCGGGGCCTGGGGGCGGGGCGCCGGGCCGCGGGGCGCGCGGGGTGACGCGAACGCCGCCAAGCGCGTGGCTGGACCAGTTCCGGGAGCCGCCGGAGAGGGCCCTCGGACTCACAGCCGCTGGGCTCGAGGCGGGCTGACCGGCTGGTGCCCAGCGGAGGATTAGAGCTGTTTCTTGAGAACTCTGCTGCTAAATGTAGTCAAAGAAGTGACTTGATTCCAGCAACCCAGTGCTCCGTTCCCGCCGGTGCCACACCCTGCGCTTGGCACAGTGGGGGTCTCTGAAGGTAAATAAGCCCCGGTCCCTGCTCTCAGAGGAGAGCACAGTCTGTCGAGGGATTTTCCTCTGTGAGTAGCCCTAACTCAAGGTAGACACGGAATGAACTCCAGGAGAGACACAAAGTATGCTGCGATCACGGAAAATCAGGGAAGGCTTCCCAGAGGAGGGGCCATTTGAACTGAGTCTTGAAGGCTGTGTGGAAATTTGCCAAGTGGACTCCACGTGAGGGCTGGGATGCTCCTGGAGGAAGGAATAGTCTATGCAAAAACTAGGGCGATGTATAGCCTGGTAAGGTGGGGTTAGCTTTCAGTAGTTCAGGATGGGAGGATACAGAGGAAGAAATGAGACTTGAGCATTAGGAAGTAAGCCAAGGGTCCAATAATGAAGGGTTTGTACTGGGCTTCGCTATGCCGGGAGGCGCACTGATGAATTTAAGGCAAAGGACTGACTTCTGCCTCAATGTGGAAGATGGACTGAATTGCAGGGTGGGGGTACCGAGGACATGGAGACTAGTTATGACGTTCTAGAAAGAATGCCGGATGAGAGATGGTGAGGGCTTGAACTGAAGGAAGGACCTGGGGATGGAAAGAAGCAATGGAACTGTGTAAGAGAGAGAAATGCTGGTTAAGTTAATTGTTGGGCAGAGTGAGAAAGAAAATCTGGGCTGTCTCTCAGGTTTCTGACTTGAGCGCTAGGTAGATAGAGGTCTAAGAGGACACGGATGGTGGCCAACTGACCGCCTAGTGGTGCCTGGAACAGAGCAGGCTTTGGGTGGATATTTCCGAATGAAAGGATGCTGAGTGAATTGGTGTGAGAAAGCGTAGATCCTTCCTCCGCATGTAAACAACTGTAGGAAAAGACCACGAGAATGGATTTTGTTGCTTCATGCTGGCTTGAATGGAATCTTGATTTTCTAGAATAGTGCATTTGTGGAAATCTGAATGCCTTATTTTCTTCTTCATTTTATAGGGCTAAAGTAACATGGATCTGCCCGTGGAGGAGTGGAAATCATACATCCTTCAGAAGTGGGCTTTGCTCCCGAAGTCCGTTCAGGTCACAATTTCTAAAGCAGAGACTCTGAGCGATATCTTTCTTCACTCCTCTTCGCTTCTTCAGTAAGTGAAAGGAAGCTTTAACCAGGGAAATTTTTGATCTGCAAAATGTTCTCTTTTGTCATTTGCTCTCAAGTTATATCTCTTTTTAATGGAAGGATTAGGTTCAGATTTTAATATTTTGGGGCATTCAGCAATCCTTGCTGTCATCCCCATTTTCTCTAACCTGTTATAGAACAGGTAGGAATGCTGTTTAGCTTTTGCAGTGTCAATGTTATGTTTCAATAGTCAGCACCTTGCTGCAGTCACTAGGCTGCGAACCCTGCCATATCCCAAAGGATACAGTGGAGATTTATTAGCTGCACATAGAAATTCATGAGAGCTGGTATTTGGAAAAGACCTTAGAGGTCATATAGTCTAATCCCAGTGGTTTTCAGGCTCTCTTGACTACACTCCTCAGTAAGAAGAATACTTTACATCGCAACCTAGTGCACACATACATAGAAAACTGAAACAGGAGCTTCCCCAAACTTCATTCAGTGAATTTATTGATTGCCTATTTTGTGCCAGCCACTGTGCTATATGTTTAGTGAACAAAAAAAATAGATCAGTAAACAAAAAATAGACAAAGATTCTTACCTTTGAGGAGGCTAATTCTAGCAAGGAAGGACGGACAATAAACATGATAAATAAGTATTTAACATGTTAAAGGTGATAAGTACAGTAGGAAAAAAAGAACAGGGTAGGGGAAACAGGTGGTGCCAGGAGCAAGAGTGCAGGTTGTTGTAGTAAGTAGTGGGGTCAGATATGCCTCACTGGGCCAGCCTGGTGGTGTCGTGGTTAAGTTCGCACACTCTGCTTCAGTGGCCCAGGGTTCACAGCTTCAGATCTCAGGCATGGACCTATACACCACTCATCAAGCTATGCTGTGGTGGTTACCCACGTATAAAATAGAGGAAGATTGGCACAGGTGTTAGCTCAGGGCCAATCTTCCTCAAGCAAAAAGAGGAAGATTGGCAACAGATGTTAGCTCAGGGCCGGTCTTCCTCACCAAAAAAAAAAGATAATGTCTCATTGAAAAAGTGAAAGTAGAGCTAAGTCTTGGAGATACAGGAGTTAACAAAGTAGAAATCTGAGAGAGGGGCATTCCAGGCACAGATCCTAAGGCAGGAGAGTGTCTGGTACCTTCAAGCAACAGCAGGAAGGCCCATGTGGATGCACAGAGTAAGCCAGAGACAGTGGTAGGAAATAACATCACAGAGGTAATAGGATGTGCACAGGGGTTGGGGGAGAGCAGGTGCCACAAATCTTACTGGCCCTTGTAAGTGCCTTGTCTTTTTACTCTGACGAGGAAGTTATTGCAAGGTGTGGTAGGCAGATTTCTAAAGGTGGGCCCCCCAGCGTTCCTGTCCCCTGGTTGTTCAATCTAACATTAACCTAAGCACTGCTGTCAAGGGATTTCGCAGATGTAGTGAAAATCCCAAATAAATTGACCTTGAGATACAATTATCTGGGTGGGCCTAACCCAATCAGGTGAGACCTTTAAAAGCAGAGAGTTTTTTCCAACTGGTAGCAGAAAGGGAAGTCAGAGAGATTCAAAGCAGGAGATTTGAATGCACTTTGCTGACTTCAAAGATGGAGGGGACCACATGGCAAGGAATGCAGGCAGCCTCTAGAAGCTGAGAGTGCTTCCTGGTTAATAGCAAGGAATGGGGCCCTCAGACCTACAATTGCAAGGAACTGGCTTCTGTCAACATCCTGAATGAGCTTAGAAGCGGATTCTTCCCCAGATCCTCCATATAAGTGGCCACCTTGATCAGCCTTGTGAGACCCTAAGCAGAGAACCCTGTTGAGCCTGCCTGAACTTCTGATCTATGAACTGTGAGGATAATAAGTGGGTATTGTTTTAACCTGCTGAATGTGTGCTGATACGTTACACAGCAATAAGAAACTACTTCACAGGGTTTTGAGAGAATAGTGATATGATCTGACTACATTTTAAAGTAGAGGTCAGCAAACTGTAGCCTTCAGGGTAAATCCATCCACTGTCTGTTTTTGTATGGCCATCAGCTAAGAATGGTTTTTACAGAGAAACATTTGCGGTTGATTTGGTGATAGGGAACACTGGCTTTGAACTCCAGTTAAGCAAAATGGTATCTATTAAAAAAAATATCCGGGGGCTGGCCCCGTGGCCGAGTGGTTAAGTTTGCCCAGGGTTTCACTGGTTCGGATCCTGGGCACGGACCTAGCACCGCTCATCAGGCCATGCTGAGGCCATGTCCCACATGCCACAACTAGAAGGACCCACAACTAAAGATATACAACCATGTGCCAGGGGACGTCGGGGAGAAGAAGGAAAAATAAAATCTTAAAAAAAAAATCCGTTCTTCTCATTAGTAGACCTGTATTATGAAAAAGTTGTACTGAATTATTATTATATTTTGAATTTTGTCAATAAAAAGTTTCTACAAACGTGTTTTCTCTTTTTTGTGTGAGTACCTATGTAATAGCCTCAATTTTACCTCTTGGCCCACAAAGCCTAAAACTTTACTCTCAGGCTTTCTACGAACGTTTGCTGGCCCCTGTTTTAAAGGATCACCCTGGCCGCTGTGGTGAGGATAGGCTGTCCGAGGAGCAGGAGGGGAAATACAGACCTGTTGGGAGGCTATTGCATTAGTGCGGCTGAGAGAGGAGGTGATGGTAACTTGGACCAGGGTGGTGGTAGTGGGAGTGATGAGAAGTGGTTGGATTCTGATGGTAGATTTAATAGCATTTCCTGACAGAAAGGATACAATATGTTAGAAAGTGAGAGAGGTAAAAAGTGACTCTAGGAAGTCAGGCCTATGGGGCCAAAGGTAGAGGATGAAATTAGCATCACCTCGGAAGGCTGCAGAAGGAGCTATTTTGGGAAGACAGATCAGGGGTTCATATTTCAGCTGGAGATGTCTAGTAGACATCCAAGTGGAGATGTCTAAATGGGCATGGAGTTTAGGAGAGAGGCCTGGGCTAGAGATAAATCTGGGAATTGTACGTGGCATTTTGAGCTGTGAGACTGGTTAAGTTCACCAAGGAAGAAGGTGTAGATGCTTATTGCATCTGATGTACTTTTTTTTTTTTGGATGAGAAAGATTGTCTCTAAGCTAACGTCTGTGCCAGTCTTCCTCTGTTTTGTACGTGGGACGGAGCGTTGTGCAGGTCCACGCTCGGGTCAGAACCCACGAACCCTGGGCTGCCCAAGCAGAGCGTATGAACTTAACCACTACACCACCTGGCCAGCCCCTGCATCTGATGTACTCTATATTTTCCCTCCTACTTATCGCATTTAAAAAATACTAATCAGGACCCACTAATTTGATTTCATGACCCACTGACTGCGTCGTGACCGCACTTTGAAAAATAATGTCTAAACCTCTACAGGATCTGTGGATTCCCTTTACAGAATTTCCAGAAACAATGGAGAACTGCTGATGAAAACTTTGAATAATAGGCAGAGATTTCCTAAGATAGTTGATACAGTGTACTAACCAGCAAAAGGGAATAATCTGCAAGAATCCTTTGACATTTTGGTGCACTGGAAGAAATGTAAATCAAAGAAGAGGATTTGCCTGATTGTTTAATGTTGGCATTCCTCGAGACTCCAGCCTAGGCTCTCTTTCCTTTTCACTCTCTATTCTCAACTCATGCAGCTTCATCCACACCCATGACATCAGTTACCTCCTATTACTCTTCAAATTATATCTCCAGCCCTCACTCCTCCTCTGAGACTCAAATCTCTAAATCCAGCTGACTGCTTAAAAGTCTCAAAAGTACTTACAATTCAACATATCTAAAATCAAACTCACAATTTTGCCCTCAAAATTAGATTCCCTTCCAGTGGTCCCTATCTTGGTGAATTGCACTACCTTATTTCAGTTCCTAAAACTGGGAACCTGTGAAACATTCTGTGTTAAAATGCTGCCATGGCGGCCAGCCTGGTGGCGTAGTGCTTAGGTTCAGGCCTTCTGTTTCAGCAGCCTGGGGTTGGAGGGTTCAGATCCCAGGTGCAGGCCTGCATGCCACTTATCAAGCCATGCTGTGGCAGACGTCCCATGGGTAAAATGGAGGAAGATGGGCACAGATGTTAGCTCAGGGCCAGTCTTCCTCAGTAAAGGGAGGAGAATTGCTAACGGATGTTAGCTCAGGACTAATCTTCCTCCAAAAAAAAGAGCTGCCGTGATCTTCCACCTGTCCATGTCAGACCATTGTGATCCCTTAGTGAATTACCCTACCCTCTGTCCAGTTGCTGCCCAGAAACCTAGGAGTCATACCTGATTTTTCCTTCTTCTCACCCACCATCTTAAATCTATTCCCAAATTTTGTCCATTGTAGGACCATGAATGCTAGATTTCTTTCACATTTGACAAATAGGACTTCTGCTTCTGGGTAGGATATAATAGGTCACAATAGGCAATGCTCCATTACAACTAAAACAAAATTGGTAGTTAAATTCATAAAATAATTGTATTTTTAAACACATTAGAGAGCAACGAGGACTAGATGGAGTAAAATTCCAAAGAGGGAAGGCTCCTTCCTAGGTGATCACTAGCGGTTGTCTTTTCTGAGGGTGGTTAAAGGCTGGGGATCAGGCTGGCCCTAAGCACAGGGACACCCTGGGGGAAACTGAAACCGCAGACGTCTCGGCTGTCATTTGGGGCTGATGTGATGGATTGGAAACTAGAGGAGGCCCAAGCTCAAGGCCCAAATCCAAAGTCAGTTCGCCTCATGGGATGTTTACTGAGTTCTCAGAAAGTACAGGAGGCCACCCAAAAAGGCAGAATGAAATCTCCTGCAGTCTTGCAGTGCTGAGGACCAAAATCCCACTAGTGGAAAGGGGCCTGCAACACAATCTCCCTGTGAAGACATTTGCCAGATTTTGAACTTCTGTGATGTCCTAAGTTCAAAATCAAAGTTCAGAATGTCCTGAGACCAAAGCCTTTGGGCATGAGGAGAGAGAGACCTTCCAGGCTCTTAACCAAAACCTCAGGAGGGCCACACCCAAGAACTGAGAAACCAGAGGTGTGCTGAGTTTCAATAAAACTGTAGGCCAACCCTAATCCAACTCAATTCTTGATTGGCTAAAGGTAGGCCAGCCCCTCTTCCTATTTTCCTAACGTAGGAAAGGGGGCACTTTCATAGAAGATGTCATCTAGCTTCTATGCACAGTGTCAGGAATACAGTTAAAAATTATTAAATGTGCAAAGGGGCATAAAAATGACCAATAGTGAAGAGAGAAAATAAATATTAGGAGTAGATCGGGGTCGGCCCGGTGGCGCAGCGGTTAAGTGCATACATTCTCCTTTGGCGGCCCCGGGTTCGCCGGTTCGGATCCCGGGTGCAGACATGGCACCGCTTGGCAAGCCGTGCTGTGGTAGGCGTCCCACATATAAAGTAGAGGAAGATGGGCATGGATGTTAGCTCAGGGCCAGTCTTCCTCAGCAAAAAGAGGAGGATTGGCAGTAGTTAGCTCAGGGCAAATCTTCCTCAAAAAAAAAAAAAGAAGAATATACAACTATGTACTGGGGGGCTTTGAGGAGAAAAAGGAAATAAATAAAATCTTTATTAAAAAAAAAGGAATAGATCAACTGATGTCCACTTACAAGATTTAGTAGACAAGGATTTAAAAGAACTATGAATAATGTATTTAAGGAAATAGAGGAAAAGTTGTACAAAGTAGGTAGAAAGATAGATTTCAGCAGAGAATTGGAATCTATACAAAAGAATCAAATGGTGGTACTTAGAGTAGTCAGAGTTGTAGCGACAAAGTAGAATGGTGGTTGCCAGGGGCTGGGGGTGTGGGGATGGGGTTATTGTTTAATGAGTATAGAGTTTCAGTTTTACAAGATGAAAAGGGTTACGGAAATGGATTCTGGTGATGGTTCCATAACGTTATGAATGTATTTAATACCACTGAACTATATACTTTAAATGGTTAAGATGGTAAGTTTTATGTGATGTCTAACTACAGTGAAGACAATTTTTTAAATGATTGAGACAAAAAGAATCAAATGGACTTTCTAGAATTCAAAAATAACATAACTGAAATTAATCCAATTCTTAAGCTTCATAGCAAAGTGGACACTGTGGAACACAGGATTAGTAAATTGGTTTACAGGTCAATAAAAAACAAAATGAAGGGGCTAGCCCCGTGACCAAGTGGTTGGATTTGCATGCTTCACTTCGGCGGCCCAGGGTTTCACCAGTTTGGATCCCAGGCACAGACATGGCACCGCTCATCAAGCCATGCTGAGGCAGCATCCCATGTAGCACAACCAGAAGGGTCTACAGCTAGAATATACAACTATGTATAGGGGTGCTTTTGGGAGAGGAAGAAAGAAGAAAAAAAGATTGGCAACAGATGTTAGCTCAGGTGCCAATCTTTAAAAAAAAAAGCGTAGGGAAAAAAGAATGGAAAAAATGATACAGCACATAAGAAATATATGGGACACAATCAGATGGTCTAACATACTTTTAAATGGAGTCTCAGGAAAGAAGACAGAGAGTGGGGCAGAAGGAATATTCCAAAAGGATGGCCACAAATTTTCTAAAACATAAAGGACATCAACCCACAGATTCCAGAAGCTCAGCAAATCCCAAGCAGTGTAAACATAAATAAAATCACACCTAGGGACATCGGACTAAACTGCCAAAGACTAGAGAAAAAAGGAAATCCTAAAAACAACCAAAGAAAAAAGACACATTGCCTTTATGGGAATGAGAATGAGACTGTGGAAGCTGGGTGACAATTGAATGGCACATTTAAAGCCCTGAAAGAAAAACGGAGCAAAACAGAACTTGGCAACCTAGAATTCTACACCTGATGAAAACACCTTTCAAAAATGAATGCAAAATAAGGATATTTTCAGACAAAAAAAATCTGAGAGACTGCATCTGCAGATTAGAGGTACAAGAAATACTGAAGGAAGTTCTTCAGGTTAAAGAAAGAATTATTCCAAATGAAAGCACTCAATTGCAGGAAGGAATGAAGAACACCAGAAAAGGTAAATATGTGGGTAAATATTTTTAAATTCATTATTTAAAACAATGATAGTAATAATGCCTTATGGAGTTTAAAACATTTAGAAGTAAGACATGAGAACAGTACAAAGGGCAAGATGGGTAAGTGGAGTTTAACTGTTGTGAGGTTCTTGTATTGTTTGGGAAATGGTCAAAATACCAACTGAAAATAGTGATAAATCAGAGATTCATTTTGAAATCTTCAGGATAACCACAAAAATATGAATACAAATTTATTTTATTTTGTTAAATACAAAATCTGCCATTTTTTTTAAAGATTTTTTTTTCCTTTTTCTCCCCAAAGCCCCCCAGTACATAGTTGTATATTCTTCGTTGTGGGTCCTTTTAGTTGTGGCACGTGGGACGCTGCCTCAGCGTGGCTTAGATGAGCAGTGCCATGTCCGTGCCCAGGATTCGAACCAACGAAACACTGGGCCGCCTGCAGTGGAGCGCGCGAACTTAACCACTCGGCCACGGGGCCAGCCCCTGAATACAAATTTATAATCAAGTTAATTCTCCCTCATTTTCTCATGCGGCAGGCAGAATAATAGACCCCAAAGATGCTCATGTCTTAATCCCTGGAATTTGTGAATACGTTAGGTTACATGATAAAGGGAAATTAAGGTTGCTAATCAGCGAATTTTAAGATAGGGAGAGCAGCCTGGATTATCCAGGTGAGCCCAGTGCAATCACGAGGGTCCTTAAAAGTGGAAAAAGGAGGCAGAAGAGGAGAGTCAGAGGTAAATGTGACTATGGAAGAAGGTCAGAGAGATGCAATGTTGCTGGCTTTGAAGAGAGAGAGAGGAAGCCAAAGAAAATGGACATGGGGCCGGCCCCGTGGCACAGCCGTTAAGTGCGCACATTCCACTTTGGCGGCCCAGGGTTCGCCGGTTTAGATCCCAGGTGTGGACATGGCACCGCTTGGCAAGCCATGCTGTGGCAGGCGTCCCACATATAAAGTAAAGTGGGCATGGATGTTAGCTCAGGGCCAGTCTTCCTCAGCAAAAAGAGGAAGATTGGCAGCAGTTAGCTCAGGGCTAATCTTCCTCAAAAACAAAAAAAAGTGGACAGCCTCTAGAAAGTGGAAAAGGCAAGGAAACAGATTCTCTCCTAGAATGTCTGGAAAACAGCACCTCCCTACCAATGCCTTGATCTCAGCCCACTGAGACCCATGTCAGACTTCTGCCCTTCAGCACTGGAAGATAATAAATTGTTGTTTGTTTTAAGCCACTGATTTTGTGGTAATTTGTTACAGCAGCAACAAAAAACTAATACACTCCCTTTACTTCCTTAAGCCAAATTACTATCAGTAGCTAGACCGTCACAATAGCTTCCTAAGTGGTTTCCCAGATCCATCCTTGCCTCCCTCCAAGCTATGTTCTATACCACAACAGGAATCATTTTTCAAAACACAAATCAGATCATATTGCTCTCACTTAAAACCTTTCAGGAGTTTCTTTTGCTCTTACAATGAAGACTAAAATTCTGTATATAGCCAGTAAGACATTGCAGTCTGACCGCTGCCGGTCTCTCTGGCCTCCTCTCTCACCACACTCCCCTTTCAGACATATTGCCCTTCCTTTAGTTCTTGATGTGCTCTCTGCTGCTTCTCACCACATGGCCTTTACTTAGGGAATTTCTTCTGCCTGAAATGCTTTGCCTAGCTCCTCTCCATTCCACCATGCCCTAAGAACTAATTGACTTCAGCTCAGCCTCCAGAATCAGCCAAATCTTTCTCAAGAAAGCCTTCTCTGAGTTCCAGCTGGATCATCTTCATTTTGGGGGTTTTTTTATTCTTATTTTTTTTAACTTTATTAACTTTTGTGAGGGAGTTTGGCCCTGAGCTACCGTCTGTTGCCAATCTTCCTCTTTTTGCTTGAGATTGTCACTGAGCTAACATCTATGCCAACCTTCCTCTGTTTTATGTGGGATGCCACCACAGTGTGGCTTGATGAGCGGTGTTAAGTCTGTGCCTAGGCTCTGAACCCATGAACCCTGGGCTGCCGAAGCAAGCTGGCAAACTTAACCACTATGCCACTGGGCTGGCCCCAATCTTCATTTTTTATACTTACAACACTGTATACCTTTCTTTTTTATATTTGTGTGATCATTTTATTAACGTCTATCTTTACTACTTATAAACACTACAAGCCAAGGACCATGTCTATATTTGTTTGTCTTTCTGTAGACAAGAATAGTGCAGTGTCAAAAAAATGGGTACTCAATAAGTATTGATTGAATGACAGTTTGGTAAAGCTCTTACTTCAGTGACTGGCACATATTAATACTCAACTTGACACATAAATGAGTCATATTGTATGACTCATATATATGCAGACACATAAACACAGACCTTTCAAGACCAAGGTTGAAATCTTCATCTTTGTGTCAGCAACCATCACAGTGTGTGGCACATAGGGGGCACTCAGATTTTAGTTGAATGAAATAATGAGTTCAGTGTGGAGCCTTGCCAGTTCAGGTTCTAGGTATAATTAGGGTTATACTTCTTTTTTTTGCTTGGTCTGTTTCTTTTTTATAAATGTTAGTAAGATATAAATACGTTCTCATTGTAAAAGATTGACACATATCTAATAAAGTAAAACATGAAAGTTTCCCACTTACCCTTCTCCTCACTCTGTTTCACAGATAGAACCACGGTTTATTAGAGCTTTTTGGTTCTTTTTACATATTCTCATACATTTGTAGATAAATGAGCACATATATTTTTTTCTCTATTAGATCATATTATGTGCTTTGTTCTGTGAGATTTTTTCCAACATCACACCTTAATCTTTTTAGCATCCACATGATATTGCTACTATAATATGCTACAGTTTAGTTATTCTTTTCCTTGCTGATGGCAATTAAGTTATTTCCAGGTTGCTCTTGTTGTTTTACTGTCACAAACAATGCTGCAGTGAACAACTTTATGTATGTTTTTGTACATATATTCAGAACTTAAGATAGTGTCTTAGAAGAGGTATTGTACCAACAGTTATGGATGTTTGAAATTTGAGAAATACTTCCAGGGGCCAAGCCTGGTGGCTGAGTGGTTAAGTTCATGCGCTCTGCTTCAGCGGCCCAGGGTTTCACCAGTTCGGATCCTGGGCACAGACCTCAGGCCGTGCTGAGGCGGCGTCCCACATGCCACAACTAGAAGGACCCACGACTAAAATATACAATTATGTACTGGGGGGCTTCGGGGAGAAGAAGGGAAAAAAAGCTTAAGAAAAATAAAAAATAAATTCTTAAAAGAAAAAGAAATACTTCCAAATTGTCTTCCAAAAAGCTTTACCAGTTTACCATGAACAGTGTATGAAAATCAGTTTCCTATATCCTCAGCAACGTTAGAAAGCAAACAGTCTTTAATTCTGCCAACCTTAAGGACAAACACCATTTCTGACGTTACAGCCCATTTCTATTTCTTCTGTAAATTGTTCCTTTATATCCTTTACCCATTTTTCTAGTAGGCTGTCTGTCTTTCTCTTAGTAATTTATAGGAGAGCTTCATAAATCTGTCTATATAATTCTTGCCTATATATGTTACTAATTTTCCTCCTAGTCTATTATTTATCTTTTTTACTTTACTTATGATGTCTTGCATTGTATATAAATTGTGTGTATGTGTTTTAACTTTTGTGCAGCCCTGTCTGTCATTTTCTATTATGGCTTCTGGGTTATGTGTCTTACTTAGGACAGTCTACTCCACCCCAAGATTATAAAAGTATTCTTTATTTTCTTCTTTGTAGTTTTGTGTTTTAGTTTTAGCTCTCTAATCCAGTTGGAATTTATTTTTGTGTATGATGTAAGGGAGTATTCTAAGTTTTTTTCCAGATAATTTTTCTGCAGCATTTATTGAATAATCCATCCTTTCCCAACTGCTTCAAAATGCCACACTTATTAAAAATTAAATTCCCACTTATCTATAATTTGTTTCTATGCCAAAACCAAAGGGTTTTAATTACTGTGACTTTATAGTATCATATTAGAATTCTTTCCATTTCAAGTGACAGAAACCCAGCTCAAATTAGGAAATTCGTGGGCTATGAAACCAGGACATCTAAAGGTAGATCAATTTTCAAGCAAGTGGTTGTATTCAGGGTTGTATCTAGGGGCTCAGATGATGGCATCAGACCTTACAGCTCTTCATCATCACACTCTCGCCACTTGCAGGGCACTATGAGCATTGGTAGCCTTGGGCACACTCTGATAGCTTAATAACCACAAGAACAGAGGCCATCTTGCCTGAGAGTCTTGGCAGAAAAGGTCTGGGTTGGACTCTGATCCTCCCAACTTTGCATGCACATCCCTTCAACCAAAGGTGTGGAGCTCCTCTCATTGGCCAGGCCTATATCACATGCCCAACCCTGCTGCGAAATTGGGGTCAACCCTACCTTAACCACAAGGATAGCTCCCCCCTGAGATTTTATAGTGAAAAGGAGCAGTAGAAAGCAGAGAAGTCTAGTACCAATGTGGCTTTGCTGTCTGTTTAAGCCAGGTTCCCACACACATAGACAGTCTTTCTTCTTTTTCAAGAATATCTTGGCTATTTGTATACATTTCTCTCACGTGAACTTTAGAATTGGCTGTGAAGTTCCATAAAGAATGTTTCTGAGTTATTGATTGGGATTGTGTTGGATTTATAGATACATTTGGGGAGACTTGACATCTTTACAGTATTACATTTCCTCATCCAAGTAAAGGGTATGTCTTGCCATTTGTTTAGGGCTGCTTTTATGTCCTTAAGTAAAGTTTAGCATTTTCTTTATATAGGTTTTGTACATTTCCTCTTAGATTTATTCTTACTTATTGTAAGGTTTTTGTTGTTATTGTAAATAAGACTCCCCCTACCCCCATTGCATTCTCAAGCTGATGATTGATGGTATAAATAACAGCTAGGAATTTTTTTATCATCTTATAATTGGCCACCTAACTGTATTTTCACGGTATTTCACCATTTTTATGCTAATCCACTTAGAATTTTTAGGTAGATAGTTGCATCTGAAAATAGTATTTCTCCTTTCCAATATGTGTATCTCTTATTTTACTTTTTAATTATCATAGTATTATTTAGCTCTCCAGTGCAATGTTGAATAGTAACAGCCATTTAGGACATTCGCCATAGGTTTTTAGTACATAACCCTTTTTCAGTTTAAGGGAGTTGCCCTATATTCTATCATAAATAGGTGTTGAATCTTATCAATACTTTTTTGATATATTTTGGAAGGAATTATCATATTCTTTTTCTCCTTTAATCTGTTAACGTAGAATTTACACCAGTAGATTTACTGAAGTTGAGCTATTTTAGAGATAAACTCTGTTTGGTTATCATTTGTCATTCTTTTAACACATGGCTAGATTCAATGTAACATTATTTTTAGGATTTTTATATCTATGTTCATAACTGACATTAGCTACGTGTTCTTTTTTTTTTTTCTTGAGGAAGATTAGCCCTGAGCTAACATCTGCTGCCAATCCTCCTCTTTTTGCAGAGGAAGACTGGCCCTAAGCCAACATCCTTGCCCATCTTTCTCTACTTTATATGTGGGACGCCTGCCACAGCATGGCTTGCCAAGCGGTGCCATGTCCGCACCTGGGATCTGAACCGGCGAACTGAGGCTGCTGATATGGAACGTGCAAATTTAACTGCTGCGCCACTGGGCCGGCCCTACATGTTCTTTTTTGTACTCTATTTGTCAACTCTTGAATCAGGCTTATGGTAGCCTAATAGCATGAATTAGCATCTTTTTCTATGCTCTGAAATAGTTTATATAATGTAGGGATTATTTGATTCTTAAAAGCCAGTAGAAAAATCGGGGCCGTCCCAGTGGTGTAGTGGTTAAGTTCACACACTCTGCTTCAGTGGCTCAGGGTTCACCATTTCAGATCCTGGACGTGGAGCTACACACCGCTCATCAAGCCATGCTATAGCAGCATCCCACATACAAAATAGAGGAAGGTTGTCACAGATGTTAGCTCAGCAGCAATCTTCCTCAAGCAAAAAGAGGAAGATTTGCAACAGATGTTAGCTCAGGACCAATCTTCCTCACCAAAAAAACTTTTTTAAAAAGCTGGTAGAAAAATCCTGTAAAATATGTAGACCTGGTGCCTTATTAAGTAGAAATATTTTCCTTTTTTAGTTTAACTTTTTATCAGAATAATATGCGTATAGTGTAAGAAGTCAAATCATACTTCAAAGTTTATAAAGAAAAACAGCAACTCTCTGTCTCATTCTTCCCCTTTCCTATTCTCCAGAGACTGCTACTTTAAGTTATTTTAACTGTTTCTTTTGGAATTTAATTTCATATTACTAAACAGTATGCTAATACTGCTGTTTCTTGAATTTTTAGTTTTAGTTGTCAAATTTAGCTCTCTTACCCCCAACTCACTGTGTATAATTTGTTTTCCTTCATTGTCTCATTATAACTATATTATAATTTATAATATACTATAGCCAATAGAATATGATGTTGGTTAAACCAATATTCAATACATACATCATTATTTCTATGTAAATATTACTCATATGAATCATGAAGTATACTTTGAATTACATTTCCTTTCTTGAACAACTCTTGTTTTCCCTGGAGTTAATAATGGCCTCCATTTTTATTTTATTTTATTTTTCTGAGGAAGATTCACCCTGAGCTAACGTCTGTTGTCAGCTTCCTCTTTGTGCTTGAGGAAGATTCACCCTGAGCTAACATCTGTGCCAGTCTTCCTCTGTTTTCTGTGTGGGTCACTACCACAGCATGGCTGCTGACAAGTGGTGTAGGTCCACACCTGGGAACCAAGCCCAGGCCGCTGAAGCAGAGCATGCTGGACTTAACCACTGGCCACAGGGCCAGCCCCTGGCCTCCATTTTTCATTGTTTGTACCTTTTACTACTTCATCCCCAAACTTCTCTACCTAAGAATGTTAGCTCTGAAGAGCTGTTTGTAAGACTATTCAATCATAATCTAAAGTGACCGAAAAAGATTTAAACTTCTAATCTCTGTATGCGTGCCCATTAAATAAAAGTATGAATTGAGCCTTTAATGCTTAAAGCTAGGCATACACTTTTCTTTCTTGCCGTTTACAGTCTTTGAGGAATGTTTTCCCAAATTAGATGCCTTTCATCCATATTGAAGACCTTTTGAGACAGATGACGCCCCAGATGATAATCTGCAGTGTCCTAGGGAACCCTTAACAGACTCATTATCCACACCCACTGCCTGCCTGTTCATTTCGATTTTGTACTGAGTCGACTGGAATGCCTTATTGTGCCAGAATGCAAGGAAGTGCTCAAAGACTAATGCATTTATGTAAAAAAGAACATAGGCGTCAGTCTGAAGAGGTTCCCATTGGCCAAATTTAGGACAATTTGAGCATCAAAAAGTACAATAATTGTAATGGTTTATAACAATGAATTTTTTTAAGGCCATGATAAATAAATATCAGATAAATATCTAAATAAGTAAAAGAAGGGAAGGGGGAAACATTTGTCTTTACAGAAGAATGCCAATTAATAAGTTTAGAGATTATGATAGAATTAGAAAATCACCAATTTGTAACCTCCTGTGTAATAACTGTTTCTGGCAATGATCATCAATGGATGCTCAAACCATTAGAAGAAAGATTGTTGGGAAGCAGGTTATTCACATAGTCTCAAAGTATGGCCCCTAGATTACTTATTAAGTACAAGGGGAAAGGTATTTTTATATTGGAGAACTCCAGCAGTCACCGCTTTAACCAAGTGACCAAACTTAGCATCCCCAGTAGTGGGGGCTACTTGACATTATGTCTCTCCTCATGTGAAACAAGAAGTGTATAGATTTAACTATGTACTAATATTGACAAAAACTATTTGATCTGAATCTAATCATGAAGAAACAAGGAGACAAAACCAGAATGTGAAACATTTTCCTGGTCTTGAGTCTTCACAAAAAATTAGTCATGAAAGACAAAAAAATTATGGGACTGTGTCAAAAGAGACTAAAGAGAAATAACAGCTAAATGCAGGACATTAGAACCTTGATCCTGAGTCAGGTTGGGGTAAGAAAAAGATATAAAAGACATTTAAGGACTAATTGAGAAAATTCAAAAGATACTTGGATTAGCGTTAATTTTTTTAGGTGTGATAATGATATTGTGATATCAAGTTGTACGAGAATGTCCTTGTCTTAGCAGAGGCCTGCTGAAATATTTAGAGGTGAACTTCCATGATGACTGCACTTACTTTCAAATGGTTCAGGAAAAAATGTGTACGTGAATGTGTGTGAGTTACTAAGCTGCTGTTTCTCAGCTCCAGTCTCCTGCAGTCTGTGCTGGGGCTGGGACTTTCTGCTTTGCCAACTGACTCCGTGAGAGGCTTTACCTCTCTAGGGCTCTGGAGAGAGAAGGCCAGGCTGGAAGAAAGAACTTGGTTCTTTCTGTCTGCTTGCTAATTAGAATCCACATCCAAAGTATGAAGTTGGACCTTTCCCTTATACCATATAGAAAAACTAACTCAAAATGGCTCAAAGACCTAAACTCAAGAACTAAAATTGCAAAACTCTTAGAAGAAAACATAAGGCAAAAGCTTATGACATTGGATTTGGCAGTGATTTCTTGGATACGACACCAAAGGCACAGAGAACAAAAGAAAAATAGATAAATTGGACTTTATGAAAATTAAAACATTTTGTGTATCAAACAACATTATCAACAGAGTAAAAAGGCAACCGACAGAATGGAAGAAAATATTTGCAAATCATATATCTGATAAAGGATTAATATCCAGGCTATATAGAGAACTCCTAAGACTCAACAATAAAAAAACAAACAATTCAATTAGAAAATGGGCAAAGGACTTGAACAGACATTTCTCCAAAGAAAATATACAAATGGCCAATAAGCACATGAAAAGATGCTCTTAACATCACTAATCATTAGGGAAATGCAAATTAGAACCACAGTAAGATACCAATAAGATACAATAAGATACAATATCACATTCATTGGGATAGCTATTATCAAAAAAACAGAAAATAACAAGTATTGGTGAGGACGTGGAGAAATTGGAGCCCTTGTGCACTGTTGGTGAGAATATGAAATGGTACAGCCACTATGGAAAACAGTACAGTAGTTCCTCAAAAAATTAAAAATAGAATTACTGTATGATCCAGCAATCCCACTTCTGCGTTTATATCCAAAAGAATTGAAAATGAGACTGGAACAGATCATTGCAAAACAATATTCATAACAGTATTATTCACAATAGCCAAAAAGTGGAAACAATCCATATGTCCATTGACAGATGAATGGATAAACAAAATGTGGTATATATATAAATGGAATATTATTCAGCTATAAAAAGGAATGAAATTCCAGTACATGCTACAACATGGATGAACCTTGGAAACATTATGCTGAGTGAAGTAAGCCAGTCATAAAAGGACAAATATAATTCACTTATATGAAGTACCTAGAATAGACAAATTCTTGGAAACAGAAAGTAGAATAGAGGTTACCAGGGGCTGTGGAGAGGGAGGAATGAAGAGTTATCATTTAAGGAGCATGAAGTTCTAGTGTGGGATGGTGAAAAAGTTCTGGAAATGGATAGTGATTGCACAATATTGTGAGTGTACTTAATTCCACTGAACTGTATACTTAAAAATGGTTAAAGTGATAAATTTTGTATATTTTACCACAATAAAAAAATTAACTAGAAAAATTGTTCCATCTCACATCCTCGAGTTTTTTATCATAACATTCCAGAAGAAAATCTGAAATATTGAAAAAAAGTTAGACTGTCTATTTGCTTTTCAAAACTTTAAATTAAGTACTTAAACTTAGTACCCAAAGAAAAGAATGAATTAATTGCAGCTTAGTTCTTAATTACACTGAAGAACAATGATAAAACATTGAGTTTATCATAATTTTGGATTAAGATTAAAAAATATCCATTGTTAGGCAAGAAGAGTTTTGCTGTTACTACTGTTCACCACAACCTTTATGTTTAAATAGGATTATCAGGTTTAACCTAATTTAAAACAACACCATAACAAATGGAACAAAGAACAGGGTCTGTGGTGCACCAGATATGCATGGGGAATTGTCCTTATATTTTTTTGGACTGGAATAAATTTAGAACAGGCAAGCATACCTTTTGATTTTTTTTTTTTTTTTTTTGAGGAAGATTAGCCCAGAGCTAACTACTGCCAGTCCTCCTCTTTTTTGCTGAGGAAGCCTGGCCCTGAGCTAACATCGTGCCCATCTTCCTCTACTTTATACATGGGACGCCTACCACAGCATGGCGTGCCAAGCGGTTCCATATCGGCACCCGGGATCCGAACCGGCGAACCCCGGGCTGACGAGAAGCGGAACGTGCGAACTTAACCGCTGTGCCACCGGGCCGGCGCCTACCTTTTGAATTAAATAAAATCTTTCCTAGTTTTCCTCTTTGTGTTGTTTATTTTGAGATTTTTTTCTATATTGTATTTAAATACTAATAAAATTATATTTGATATTAACTTATACATAGCAAGGATAAATAATATTTTGTGGAAGGTCAATATATGCATACACAGATGCATTTTACTGAATCACAATGTAAAAGTACTTTTTATTGTGGGTCTTTGTAAACAACAATTTGAAAAACACTTTGCTAAACATTCTGCAATTTTGATTTGATTTCCTCTTTTATCCGAGAGTTGCTTAAGAGAGTTTTCAGTTTCTATGTTGTTCATATTTTGCTTCATTGTACTGTGGTCAAAATGTATAGTCTAGGTTATTCGATAGTATTTCTTATTGGAAAAAGGGTGCTTCTCTATTGGCAGGGTGTCTGTATGTTTGTGTGTTTCTGTATTAGATCAACTGTACTAGTTTTATTATAGAGAGCATTTGTATACAGTCATGCACTGCATACCTAACAACATTTCACTCAACAATGGACCACGTGTATGACGGTGGTCCCATGGTACCATGTAGCCTAGGTGTGTAGAAGACTAGACCATCTAGGTTTGTGTAAGTACACTCCAGGATATTTGCACGACAAAATCACCTAGTAATGCATTTCTCAGAATGTATCCCTGTCATTAAGCGACATATGACCATGCTTATTTTTTTAAACTTTTCAGGTTGAAATAATTTCAGACTTACTTGCAAAAAATAGTACAAAGAATTCCTGTGTAGTACCCAAATATTAGCATTTTACTACATCATTTACTTTCCCATTCTCTCTTTCTCTGTTTCTCTCACTCTCTGTTCCTCTCTTTCTCTCCTCCTCTCTCTCTCTTCGGTGGAGAATATGCCGTGGTGCAAAGACTCCATGTATTATGTCCGACTCTACACCCAAGCTTCTATATGATGAATTATCCAAGGAATGGTTCATTGGCCAGTAATTATGAGATAAAGAATAAAAAATTAGCACTCTAAATATAAATTCGAGTCGCTATGTCTCTAAGACCACCAGATTTCCCCCACCCCCAGTCACGTTACATGATACATACAACCTCATGTGTCCAGTGTTTTGCGGACACTCACTCCTGTTTCAGGTGCGATGGTTAGGAGCTGTCCCTGAAATAACAAGTTCATGCTTTTTGTTTGTTTCTTTCTTTCTTCACGAAGACCTGAGGATGAGATGTTCTTAAAAAGGCTTTCTAGAGGTTACCTTGTGGGAAAAGACCCCAACGCTCCCCTTTTCTACAGAGAAGAAGGAAACAAAAAATTTCAGGAGAAGGACTATACGGGAGCCGCGGTGCTGTACTCCAAGGTGAGACATTCCCAGCCCGGCAGGATGGACTCTCCACCATTTAACAGTGCGCGTTTCTTCAAAAGGTAGAGCCGTGCTGCTGAATCATATAGCCGGTGGCAGCTTTGTCTGTAGTTTGTAGATTGGATTTGAAAAAGAAAACTGGCAGAGTTCTGCTGTTGGTTATATTCTGTAACAAAGGGTACCTTGTATTAGATGTCCTGCATTCCATCGGGAAACTTCTATTCCCATATTCCTTCAGACATCTTGTAAAATAAGCTTATTGGACCCCTTGCCCTGCCTTGCCCATTTCTGTCAGCTGTCAGTGAATTGTATGTATTTTTGGTCTGAATGACTAAATGAGGTCTTAGTGCGGTGGTCCCAATTTAGAGAAGAGCTAGATTTTCAGTTAGCCATAGCGTTAGCTTACAAGCAGTCTGACTTAGATTAAGATAGAAAAGAAAATAAACTCAATTGTCACAGTCCGGCTGAACTCTATTTTGAAGATTGTCAACAAATATTTAAATATGCTAACAATCAATAAGCTAGATGGAAGGAGGAATTGAGGGTTTTAACAATCTATTGCTCTTACTGTCCTTATTCCATAGTAGGAACTGCAACAAGATCCCTGAGAGACTTCCTTTTTTTTTTTCTTTTTCCCTTGGTGAGGAAGATCGGCCCTGAGCTAACATCTGTGCCAGTCTTCCTCTACTTTATGTGGGATGCCACCACAGCATGGCTTGATGAGTGGTGCTAGGTCAGCACCCAGGATCCAAACCTGTGAACCCTGGGCCACTGAAGTGGAATGCAGGAACTTAACCACTATGCCACTGGGCCTCTGAGAGGCTTCCTTCCACAACTTTTTAGAGATAAATATGGGCTTAAAGCAAGAATGTATCGATCCCTTGCACCAGGTCTATGATCTTGTATATTAAAAGAATGAGTGTAAATTTGAAGGGTATACCTCTACTCTGAATCTTTAACAGGCCTATGCTTAAAGTTTGGAATTAGCTTTCCAAAACCTATCAGACCTAAACAACAGCTTTTATAATTGATGAAAACTCTGTTTTGTAGTGTTATGACAAAGTTTTTAGCTGAATAATGTAAGCATTAGTGATTGCTGAAGAATTAAAATCCATTAGATGTAATGATCCGTTGAAAAATGGCTTACTAGTTCTTTTTCAGAGCTAATCTCTTCAACTTTATGCATGGGTGTCATAAATGTGATCACAAAGGAGGTTGTTCGATGAAAACAAGTAAAATAAAAAGTGAAATCAGGGGCCGGCCTGGTGGCCTAGCAGTGAAGTTTGCACACTCCGCCCTAGCAGCCTGGGGTTCTCAAATTTGGATCCTGGGCACCGACCTATACACTGCTTATCAAGCCATGCTGTGGCAGGCGTCCCACTATACAGTAGAGGAAGATAGGTACAGATGTTAGCTCAGGGCTAATCCTCCTCAAAAAAAGAAAAAGTGGAATTTACAAAAAGTGAAATCAGACAAAAAATTAAGATTTGCTCTAGGAGGGAGATGAGACTTCCTGTTTCATGCAGCTCGTATTTTGGTGATTATGGTACTTTGCAATTTTCTATAAAGCTGCTATTTTCTTTTTTTAAAAAATAACAGTTATTTTTGTCTGATTGTAAATGTAATATATGTTTACTTGGAAAATATAAAGAAGCATAAAGAGTAAAAGAAATCTCATAACCAATGATAGGCACTGGTAACATTTTTGCTCATATCTATCCAGCTACTTTTTCTTCTGAAAATGTGTTTTTCTTTTACGAAATTGGGATAATGCTATACTTACTGTTTTGCAACCTGCTTTTTTCCCTCGACAATTTATTGTAACCATTTCTTCGTGTTATTAAATTTTCCACTAGAACATGATTTTTCATGGCTGGCGTAGTGTTCCATTACAGAGAACTATACTTGATTTAACACCTCCGGATTTGGCAGATTGCTTGCTATCATAAAGCTACAAGGAGCATCTTTCTATGTAAATATTTATGCACATCTGATTATTTCCTTAGCATAAATTCCTAGAAGGGCAATTTCTGGGTCAATTGAATGTATTTTTTTTAATGCCTTGGGGAGATGATGCTGAATTGTTGTCCAGGAAAGAACTAGTTAACATCCTTCTAGCAGAATGTGGGAATGTTCATTTCCCTATATCCTAAGTGCTACTAGTTATTATGGTTTTAATATTATTTTAGCTATTTATTTTTGAATAGGAAATGTGTTTACATAGTTAGAATTCAAAAGTATATAGTATAGTCTACTTCCTCTGTCTCCTAGCCCCTCGTTCCCCACCTGCTGGCGCTGCTGAATGTATCTTCCCAGAGGTACTTCGGCACATATGAACAAATACAAATAATCTCCCACTCCTGCACACACATACATTCTTTTTATATAAATAACATTTTATACATAATGTTCAGCAGTATACTCTTATCAAAACTCAATAATATCTTAAGATCATTCTTATATCAGTACATAAAGAGCTTCCTCACTCTTTTTTTATGGCTACATGGTATTCCATTATATGCATATAATAGTAATTTATTTAATTAGTGTCCTATAGATCATATTTAAGTTGTTTCCTATCTTTTCCTATTTCAAACAATTCTGTGATGAAAACCTTTGCATATATGTTATTTTGCACATATCTGTAGGATAAGTGGTTATATCTGTAGGATAAATTCCTAGAGGAAGAATTGCTGGGGCAATGGAGATATACATATATATATATAAAGATACAGATATTGCTAAATTGCCCTCCATAATCATGAGACCAATTTATACTCCCGCTGGCAACATATGAAAATGCCCATTAGCCCACTCTTTTGCCATCTCAGTGTGCTGTCACTTTCATTTTTCTTTGCCAATCTGATAGGTAAAAAAATGGCATCTCAGTAGAGTTTTAATTTGCATTTTACTGATTATGAATGAGGTTGAGCATTTTTTCATATGTTTAAGAGCTATTTATATTTCCCATTAGAACTGTATGTATCGTTTGCTTATTTTCCTATTGAATTATTGGTTGTCATCTTATTGATCTGTAGGCACTGTTCATAAAATAAAGAAATGAGCCCTTTGCCTGTAATATGAGTTGCTAATATTTTTTCCAGTTCAGTGTTTGTCTTTTAATATTACTTTTATTGGTTTTTGCTGTAAAGAATTTTTTTATTTTTATGTGGTCAAATTTATTCACCTTTTATGACTTCTGGCTTTTGTGTCATGATTAGAAAGGCATTCCTAACTCCAGCCTCACTTTAGACTGTTCCTATAGTTTCTTCTAGTGTTCTTATAATTTCATTTTTTACATTAAGATTTTGATCCATTTGGAATTTATCCTAATGAAAGGTTTATCATATATAGAGAGCCAACTTTATTTTTCCTTAGTGGCCACCTACTTGTCTCAATACTTGTACTGAATAATTCTCATCTTTTCTCCAGTGATTTGAGGTGCCACCTTTATGATTATTATTAATCCTTGCCAATTTGGTGGTAGAAAATGTAGCCCTTTTCTGCTTTCCTTTTTGTACATTTGGCTATCTATGTATGAATGAGCCATTTATTTCCCGTATGTCCTTAGTGTTCTTTTGTGAATTCTTATATGCAGGATCATGCTCCTATTTTCTTTTTTACCTTCAGTATTGTTTGTGGCTGAAGCTGTGTCTGATGCTGCTTTCTTCAAAGTGCTTTGAATATTTATTTCCTCACTTGATCTTCACAGCTTTGCTCTAAGATAGTTGAAAATGAAGCTGAAGCAGATGAAGCACAAAGAGATCCAGTAACTTTCCCAATTTCATACAGTCTTTAGTAGTAGGGTGCCTATTAGCTAAAAAAAATACTTTAAAGATGCTCGTTGTCATTTATACTTTTAACCGGTTCCTTGTTCTGCAGGGAGTATCACATTCAAGGCCTAACACTGAGGACACTTCACTGTGTTACGCCAATCGCTCTGCAGCCCTCTTCCACCTGGGCCAGTACGAAGTGAGTATCAGGATGCCTGGTGTGATGGGGGATGATCTGTGGGGTTCACAGGAGGACTAGACATTCATCTCTGCTTCTACCTTAGAACACTAAAATCGGGCCATGCTGCAGCTGGTTGAATTGGAAGCAAATTGATATCCTCCCAAACTTGTTCTTTCTTCTGATTCATTTCATTTATTGCAGGTGATTATGTGGGGTCATGTTGGTTGACAAGAAAGAGTCATGGCACATTCCACAGGGCCATGGACTATATATCCAATGGGTCAGTGGTTCTCAGTGTCGAGGTCAGCTGAGATATGATATAATAACACTTCAAGTTCCAAGTGTCTGCAAACTATTTACTTGTTTGAGTTTTTTTAATAAGTAGAGCACGTTCAAGATTATCTCTGCAACAATACAGCTCACCCTCAATATGCATTTTGAGTGGGAAAGTGAAAGTGGCACTGAAATGCCTCAGTACACCTATGGCGCGGGGGGTAGATGAGTGGCTTTCTTCTCATCCCCTAATTGAGGTCTAAGGACAAGCTCTAAAATGCCATTTTAGTACATCCATTTCGCAATTGCACAGAAATTTAAATTATACCCTAGAGTTAACTATTTGAATAGCCACAAGTTCACGCTTATTGCCCTTTGGACCAAAAGAGAAGAGCAAGAATCTAACTCTAGGCCCTAAGCAAGAAGGTCCTGGACAACCGAAGACAACGACTGGAAGAACTTGTGAACATGTAACCCTTTGTAACTTCCCTGTATTGGTTGTTTCTGTTTCCCTTCTTCTAATAATAGTGCCCATATAGTGAGCACACACTGTGTTCCAGGCTCTCTTTTCAGCACTTTAGATGTATTACCTTATTTTCATCTTTATTTCAACCATGTGAAGTATTATCCCTGTTTTTCAGATGAGGAAACTAAGACACTGAGAAACTGTCACTTGCACAAGGTCATACAGCTCATAAGAGGCACAGTCAATATCGGAATGCACGTCTCTTTGGCTTCAAAGACTGCCCTCTTAATCACCAAACTATAGTTCTTCTATCTGTAAGACTTTTTTCCTTAAAAACAGAAGTATTTAATAAGGTAGTTAAACATATCTTCAGCATGTATTTCTAATCACTCAGTTAAAAGATCACATGGCAGAATATGATTTAAAGAAAAAACATGATTGTAGTGGCTCCATTTTTAATAATCCCTACCTTTCCTGTAGATTTTTGTTAAGACTTTCAGTAGACATTGAAGAGTAGAGACCAAGGGTCATTTCGGGATTTCCTTTCTGTTTTCAGACCTGTCTTGAAGACATCGTCAGAGCACAGATGCATGGGTACCCAGAAAGACTGCAGCCCAAGATGATGTTACGTAAAGCAGAGTGTCTGGTGCTCCTGGGGAGGCTGCAGGAAGCAAGCCAGACCATCAGTGATCTTGAAAGTAGCTTTGCTGCCAAACCAACCCTAGCAGCTTCCCAGTTTCAGATTCTGCAGAGAACCCTCTGTCGTCTGAAAATGAAGATCCAAAAAAAGGAGAATCTCACAGAAACCGTCTCAGCAGCCCTAACCAAAGCCTTTGAGGATATGGACCTAAGGGAGGAGAACAAACAAATTTCCGGTGCGTCAGCATCTGTCAGCTTATGCACAGACCCTTTTAAAGGCCGCTATCTGATTGCCACAAAAGATATCCTCCCAGGAGAGCTCTTGGTGAAGGAGGATGCTTTCGTGAGCGTCCTTAACCCGGCAGAAGTGCTACCACTACATCTTGGCCTAGAGAGCAAGTGGGACACCAGAGTTACCAATGGGGACCTCTACTGTCACCGATGTTTGAAGCGCTCTTTGGCCCCAGTTCCCTGTGATGGATGCAGCTATGCCAAGTATTGCAGCCAAGAGTGCATGCAGCAGGCCTGGGATCTCTACCACAACATAGAGTGCTCTCTGGGGGCGCTTCTTCTCACACTGGGTGTCTTCTGCCACGTTGCCCTGAGATCAACTCTTTTAGCTAGATTTGAGGATGCTGGCGAAGTCATAAGGAAGCTTTGTGGTGACATTAGTAACAAGGACACCCGTTTACCTGAAAGCAAGAATCTGGTGCAAACCCTCAGTTATGACCTGGGAGGGGAGAGTGAGAAAAATGGCAAAACAGTTGAGACCCCAATTCCTGGGTGTGATATTAATGGAAAGTATGAAAATAATTATTATGCTGTCTGCAACCTTTTGCCCCATACTGAAAACCATAGCGCAGAGCACAAATTCCTCTGTGCTCTGAATATTTCTGCACTGTGCAGGCAGCTCGAAGCAGCCAGTCCACAGGCCCTCATGACAGGTCTGACATCCTCTAAGCTGAAAGCAGCAATGGCTCCTGTGTTGTGTCCAGAGTCGAGTATTTGGGGTGTGGCCATGCTGAGACACATGTTACAACTGCAATGTAATGCGCAGGCGATAACTGCCATACAGCAAACAGGTAAGAGGGAAACTTGTTTTCCTGCCTTACGATATTGTTCTTGATATATAGCTAATGTTTGGGAAGAAAGAACTGTAAAGGAAAACAGTAACATTCGAACAGATCACTGGGCTAATGGGAAAACAGCTGTCTTGAATTGTCATGATTATGCCATTGAGAAGCTGTGTGACCTTAACGAATTATTTGATCCCAATCTGCCTCAGTTTTCTCATCTGTGAAATGGGTAGTTTAATCCCACCTAACTTTACAGAGTTGTGAAGATGATGTGTTTGTGAAAATACTTTAAAGTTAAAAACTATCAATTTTTGTTGTGAAGGAAAATTGAAATAATAGTAAAACAAAACTGCAGAAAGAACAGGGTCTGTAGTTAAGGTAAAAGAATCTTAACTCACTCATGTGACTCAGCGACTCTGTCTCTACTCTTGCCAATTGACAAATTTTTCCCATTATTCTGTTTTGAATTTCCAAGAGAGGAATCTGGCCCAGCACGGCTTTTCATATAATACTACCATAAACTGTTGGCTGGCCTGTGTTTGGGCCAACCTCTGGTCAGGTGGCCAGATAATCTAGGGACCATCTCTTGACACAGACCAAACTTGCCCTGCTTTCTTAAACCATATCCTCTAGATAAGCCTATTCCAGGGACATGGGGAGGTTGGATGTGCCCAGCATCGTGTGTGACATCTCCAGTATGACTGTACTGACCACAGATACTATTATTAGAAAAGAAATGGTTTCCAGTATTTCTATTGTATTATCTCTGTTTTAGCAGATAATGTCTTTTGTCTCAATCAGTTCATTATACTTTTCTTTCTTTTTTTTTTTTTTGAGGAAGATTAGCCCTGAGCTAACATCTGCCTCCAATCCTCCTCTTTTTGCTGAGGAAGATTGGCCCTGAGCTAACATCCATGCCCGTCTTCCTCTACTTTGAATGTGGGATGCCTACAACAGCATGGCTTGATAAGTGATGCGTAGGTCCACACCCGGGATCTGAACCAGTGAACTCCAGGCTGCTAAAGCAGAGCACGTGAATTTAACTGCTATACCACCAGGCCAGCCATTTATTTATTTATCTTTTTGTTTATTTTTTCTGAGAAAGATTCGTGCTGAGCTAACGTCTGTTGCCAGTCGTCCTCTCTCTCTTTTTTTTCTTCTCCCTTCCCAAAGCCCCAGTACATAGTTGTATATTCTAGTTGTAAGTCCTTCTAGTTCTTCTCTGTGAGCCACTACCACAGCATGGCTTCTGACAGACAAGTGGTGTGGTTCCATGCCCAGAAACCGAACCCAGGCCACTGAAGCAGAGCACGCTGAACTTTAAGCACTAGGCCATCAGGGCTGGCTCTCATTATACGTTTCTCGGTTTTCTAATTAACTCTGTTGAGGAGAAGAATTAGGTATTAACTAAACCTAGGATTTATAGACAGATTAATATTAAATGTGGCTTAACTAAATTATGTGTGCTTAGCTCTTCCGCTCTTCTCACATTAGGTATTCTAGAATTTTGTCAACTTTTTGTTTGTACATTTTTATCTTTAGTTTTAATTCAGCTGCCAAGATATATGGTGTGTAGTTATTTCACTAGAGGTATCTTTGGGCAAGAGTCTCTGCCCCATCCCGAAACACATGGAACATCCAGAAATAGCACTGGCTTCATCCCGTGGTACTACAGAATCACATTGCAGCTAGGCTCCATTTTCTTCTCCGCCTTCTTTTGCTTCTTTGAGCCATTGCTACCTCTAAAATACATCTGTTGAGTGTTTTTCCAGAATTATGTTTTCCCTTAGATACATTCACTGACATTTTAAAAAATATTGTTTTCATTTTGTTTTATTTTTATGAGGATAGAAAATAGTATATGGGGGCTTCCAGATTATAATGAGGGAAAGTTAGCAAGTCTTGATTCTATTTTGTCTTGCCTCTAAAATACTTTATAGAACATATGAAAAAAATACAAACGTCAGTAGCTCTGAAAACTATGGAAACTACTGTCTGGATAAGCAGTAGCAGTGACCACAAACTCGTGCTGAATCCCTGAGGCAGAATGGCAGAGCCATGTGCACAAAAGCGGGTGTTTTCTCTCCACTTTCCTCCATTGGCCTACCCTTCCGTCAAAGAACCTTAGCCTAAATGTTTTTGCTCCATGTGCATGACATTTCATTACAGTCAATTTTTGATTTGCACAGTGAGTTTTGGGTAAAATTTTTCACAAGTTGTTAAGAGTGAATTTTTGCATAGTAACAGCATGTATAGTCAAGAAGACCTGTATTTACTGTGGCTAATAAGGGCTGGAGAAAGAGACACGCAGCATAATACTGGCTACCTGGGGGGATGGAAAGAGGATTGGAGTCTCTGGCTTCATCTGTAAGGTTCTAATATTCTATGCATAATTTATTCTTCGTTATATGATGTTTTAAAAATATACAAATGGGAAAAAAACACTAGAAGCAAAAAAAAAATCTTAGTGATTAATTCTGAAAGTGGAACTATGATTACTATTTTCTTCTTAGAACTTTTCTGTATTTTTTTAGATTAAAAACACTTATTCACACGTTGGTAATATTATTCTAGTAAATTTAAAATGAGTTCATACCTTTCCCATCATTCTGGGGAAAAGATATTTAAAAAAGAAAAAAACAGTTCACAGAGCAAAAGGGAGGAAGATGATGAAAATGAGTCTATAATAATAAATACAAATGGGCTAAACTCTATTAAACAAATCTTTCAGAATGGGCCCGAAAAATAAAAATCCAACTGTATTCTGTTTACAAAAGTGGCACCTATCATAAAACAACACAAAGTGTTTGGAGAGGACCTGTCAGGAATCACAAGCAAATCAAGGTATTAATGTTCATATGAAACAGTGAACTCAAGGTAAGAGGTCTAGAAAAACAAAGAAGACATTTTATTTTTATAGAGGAGACTCTCCACTCTGAGATAGACCATTAGCCTTAGCTCTCATAAACATAGAGCCTGGGTCTATAAAACAGAAACAGCTAAGTATACAAGAAGAAACTGGCAAAAACTCCATAGTTGTCAGAAACTTTAGTATACCAATCTGACTTAGACTAATATATTAAATATAAGGATGTAGAAGCCAAGATAACGTAATAACCTAGGGGATTCAGCAGCTACATCTGGCAGAGCTTGTGTCCTAGAGACCAGGGTTCAACAAACGTTTTCTGTAAAGGGCCAGATAGTAAATATTTTGGGCCTTGCAGGCCGTATTGTCTGTTTTGCAACTGCTCAACTGCCATTGTAGCGTGTATACCTTTCATGTCGTATGAAAGCAGCCGTAGACAATATACAAACAAATGAGCATGGCTGGTTCCAGTAAAACTTTATTATGGATACTGAAAACTGAACTTCTTATAATTTTTCACATCGTGAGGATTATTCTTTTCATTTTATTTCAACTGCTTAAAAATGTAAAAACCGTGCTTAGACCACATCTGTACAGAAACAGGTCGCAGGTGGGAGTTGGTCCACGGGCTGCAGTTTACAGACTCCTGAAGCAGAGAACTGGCAAATCTAATTAAGAAATCTGTTTAGGAAAAAACTCCACAAAATTAAGAACAATGAAGGGGATATAATTGCTTAAGTTTTTCCCAGAAGGAGGAAAACACTTCAAAAATCCAGCAACTGTGGAAGAAATTGGAAAAGTTATCAAAATATTTCCATAAAAACTAGCCAGACCCACCCTTTTCCATGTGAGTTCTCTAAAACTTAGGAACATATTTAGCCATGTTTTTAAAAAATAAGGAAAAAATATCTTTCAAGGAGCATTGTTTTTATACAGTAAAAATTGTTCCAAGGCCAGCCCAGTGGCATAGTGGTTAAGTTCACATGCTCTGCTTCCGTGGCCCAGGGTTCACGGGTTTGGATCCCAGACACGTACCTATGCACACTTATCAAGGCATGCTGTGGCAGATGTCCCACATATAAAATGGAGGAAGACGGGCACAGATGTTAGCTCAGGGCTAATCATCCTCACCAAAAAAAAAAAAAAAATTGTTCCAGGGCATGGGAGAACCTGGAACCCTTTCCCACTCATTTTGCAAAGCCAAGAATAAAAATTATAGAGCAACCTCACTTGTGATATAGTTATAGAAACCCTGAATAAATCACTGCCATATCACAACCAGCAGTTATTAAAGGAATAATAACATACAACCAAGTAGGGTTCCCTCCAGAAATGTAAGATTATTTTAAGTTGTGGGGATATAAAAGAAGACTTGGATAAATGCAGAGATATGCCATATTCTTAGTTGTAAAGAATGGAAACTGTAAAAATGGCAGTTTTGGGGTGGTCTGGTGGCACAGTGGCTAAGTGTGCACGTTCCACTTCGGAGGCCCAGTGTTCACTGATTTGGATCCCGGGTATGGACATGGCATTGCTCGTCAAGCCATGCTGTGGTAGGCGTCCCACATATAAAGTAGAGGGAGATGGGCACGGATGTTAGCTCAGGGCCAGTCTTCCTCAGCAAAAAGAGGAGGATTGGCAGCAGATGTTAGCTCAGGGCTAATCTTCCTCAAAAAAAAAGGCAGTTTCCCCATATTAATCTAATCAGTCTAATGCGGTTTCAAACAAAATCACAATTGGATTTTTCTTGGAATTTGATAATGGTTCTGAAATTCATCTTGAATAAGTGGATGAGAATAGCCATTTGTTTTAAAGAATACTAAAGGGGCTTGGTACTGTCAGATCTCTTATCAGCATTAAGCTACAATAATTAAAAGCATTGTGGTACTCATATGATAGCCTCTCAAAAGTAATAGATTCTTTCTTCAAATCATTAAAAAGTTAAATATTAAAAAATTAAAAATTAAACCATAAAATATCTAGAAAAAGATAAGTGAACATTTATGTAGTCTTATGGCAAGAGAATCTTTCTAAAAGTAGGTAGTACCAAATTTAGGTAATTAAAAGATAGTTAGATTTAACCTATATACCAAGTATCAAAAACACTATAACCAGAAAAGAAGACAGGAATGTAGGTGAAAGAAGTGCTTGAAGGAGTGAGAACATTGGACCAAGAGGCAGCAGAGCTGAGTTCCCGTTCCACTCTCCCTCAGCATGAACTTGGTCAGGTCACCTAACCTCTGTGGGACCAGTATTCCCATATGGATCATGAGAGGATGGGACGAACCTCTAGACCACAACAATTTCTCCCATCCCTCTGTGTTTGCCCCTTTGCGACTTGACATTGCTTTTTCTCCCATGAAGAGTGGCAGTCTCTTTGCCCTCCCCTTGAATCTGGGCCAGCCCTGTAACTTACTCTGACCAATGGAATGCAGGAGAAGTAATATTATGTGACTTTTGAGTCTAAGCCTTAAGAGATCTTACAGCTTCCGTCATCATGTCACCTTCTTAAAATGATGCTGTGGCCTTGTGAACAAGCCTGGGCTAGCCTCCTTGAGGATAAAAGATCACGTGCCAGATGAATGCAATCACATGAGTAATCCCAGGCAAGACTAGCAGAAAAAAGTCAGCTGGGCGCGGACAAAATTGCTGGCACGCAACATTTTAAGCAAATAAAATAGTTGTTTTAGCACTCCCCACCCCCAAAACCCCATAAACAAAAATTAAAATGTGAATGAGAAAATAAGAGAACATTTCTAGCAACTATACAACTCTTAAAATCAACTTTAAAAAATATGCTTAGTGATGAAAATGTTCTAAAACTGGATTATGATAATGGTTGCACAATTTATGTAAATTTCCTTAAAAAATCATTGAATTAGTACATTCAAAATAGGCAAATTTCACTGTAGATAAATTATATCTCAATAAAGCTGTTAAAAATGTACCTAAGCCAGCACTTTATTAAAGTTGTATATAAAGAGGATCATGTCTAACCGCTCTCTAGGAATTAAAACAAGATACCATATTTTACCTATCAGATTGGCAGAGTTGCTTTCTTGATTTTTTTTAATTATAACCTACATTTTAGGTTAGGGTGTAAAGAAATGGCCATGATATATTAAGTGAAAGAAGTAACTTACAAATCACTGTGCACCATGTTTCCAATTATGTTAAAAATTCCATACGTGAAGCTAGAAAGCTGCAAGAAAATGCCCCGAAATCTTAGACCTGGCGGATAGGATTATAGATGACTGTTATTTTTCTCTATAACTTTCAGTGTTTAAATTTTTTCTGACTACCGTCTATTCCTTTTGTAGTTTTAGGTTTTTTTTAGTAATAAATATAATTCAAATGATATGAACATTTTTTTAATATGAACATTTTTAAGGCACTTGATACATATTGCAAAATTGCCCTCCAGGAAAGTTGTACCAGTTACACACCCACCGGCAATGTTCACTTTCATTTTTGAATTCTATCTAATTTTGTTTTAGTCTGCTCATATTTCCAATCTTGCTATATCCCTTTTTATTATTTCTTTGGGGTTCCAACACCTCCCAATTTAGTGTTCTCATTGAATTTCATTAGCAGCTGTTTCATTAGTAGCACAGAAGAAGGATTAAAGTGTTAACTAGGATAGACTTTGACAAAAACCTATAAAAATGTATGTTACTATCTTTGCATAAATCCTATTTAATCAAAGTTCCTCAGAAACCTCTCTTTGGTGCTCATCTTAAGGGACAGAACTGGCCACCGATGATATTCTAGACCTTGGGGTGTGTGGTTCCGTCTCAGTGGGAATGGCACATTTGAGATAGATCTGGACTCATGTCATAATGAGGTTTGATGAGGTTCCACGCAGGTTTAGATCCATTCCTTGCCCTTTGCTCTCACTCTTCAACAACCAAGGACTCCACCTTCAGTTTGGGCCTTCGATCACTTGATATAGACACACATTTCTTGTGTTGTGAAATATCTACCAGAATAGATATTTTCTGGAAGAATTGTAAATGCGTCTTTTTTTCGGTACTTGAATCCCATTTTAAATGCACTAAGGATATGACCAAGGTACATTTTTGGTAAAATAAATTATCACTCCCTATTTTTTTCTTTAGCTTTATGTACAAAATGTCACATATTAAATTTGGTTGATTAGGTACATAAGTATTCTTACTTTCTATTATCTCTACTAATAGATGACTAATGCAAGCTATTGAATAACTTTTTTAAATCAAGACTTAATTTTTTAGAAGTAATTAGAGAGAGACTCAACTCTGACATAAATACCCCACTCAGTTCCTGGGTCTACTTCTGTTAGAGGCTAATCTATAAATAATTCACAAAGCTGATATTACTCACGGTATTGTGATCATTTTTTCTGGGAAAATTCTAGCAACTGTTCTAATAGAGATTGCCAGTTATCAGCAGTTGGGAATGCAAGTCGACTTTTAATTATGCAGAGTCTTATTATTCGGACTACAAACTGTTCATGCGCTGTACTGCTGCTTCCTGCTGCCTCCCTACCTTTTAGCATTTTCACTGCTCATTAGTGCGTATGCCAGAAGGTAGGCCTTAGACAAGGGGGGAGAAAGGAGGGGAAACTGAAATCAGATAAACACTAAGGAGAAGCTCTGATGAAAGATTTCAATACAATTTGTAGAATTGTTGACTAAAATTGAGTCATTTGGATTCCCTGTGAATTTTGTTTACTTCTTCTGTTTTTGTCCTCCATAGCAACAGATAATAGAATTGTCTGCAGAGAGACAACATTATTCCTATATTTAATGTTTTCCTTTCTAGAACATTTTCACATGATGGTTCGTATTTTCTTTATTCATTACGCTTGTACCTAGACTACATTATCCCTTTGGTGATTGGTATATTGAGATTCCTGGCATCTTATACAGTAATGCCACAGTTATCTGAGGCTTTTTCAGTTTTCCAGAAAACTGGAAGTTTCCATTTCAGTACTAGTGTCTTTCATATTTTAACTGGTTTTGTTGGAAATATGATTTCCTCATGCTTAAATCAACACTACCGAACACAATCTAAGCATTTCTGGACACCTAAGGTTCTCTCTATTGTGCGTACTCCTGAGTATGGCTGTCACAAAAACCCATGCCGGCATGCTGTCGGTTTAGGAAGCTCTGATTAAGAATGCTACAGTTGTAGTGCAACTTGAGTGGTGCTAGCGTTTTTGTTTGCCTTAAGGCTGTTATTCTTGTATAAGTTTTATGACTCCTTCTCCAGTCTATCACCTGTCTCTTTTGCAATTTTCAGAAAACTTGCCTCTTATTAGTTCTCTGTTTCTGGACTGTTATGGGCTCAGAAACTGAAGAACCAGCCAGTTAAAACTATGGCTAAGATAAGAGCAAGAAGGCCTGCACGAGAATACGGAGAACTCTCGTATGAATATAAGTGCCTGAGCTTGGTACAGAAATCGCCTCACTGCTTAGAGGCCTTTTTCTTTCTTCCTTCCTTCCTTCCTTCCTTCCTCATTTTCAATGATGTAGTTGAATTGCTGGTTAATTGTGTTTGGGACATGAGACTGTCTCGAATAGAGCTAGTCCAGAGAGTTTTTTTCAATGAGAACTGCTGCTGCTGATTTCCCATAAAGTTGCGACAAAGGGCAGAATGAACAGGTGAGCATAAGGAATATTGATTTTTAAAAATATAAGCCTGTTTAGTTTGGGATAGGAATTAGGTTACTTGTTCTATTAACCAACCAAAGACCAGTCAAACAGAAGCACTTGGGCTGTAAAAACGTCTTTGGGAAATAACCTCAACAGGTAGTCTGGTTTCTATGTCCTCGTGAACATTATGCAACTGTCTATCTAGAAAGCTCCCTATTGATAATTCCTTTTTTATTATTTTTTATAAATTCTAATCTTTGGTTTTTTTTGGTATTGAGACACGGTGGTTAGGTTCCAGGATTCCGGTGGACTTTCTTTGTGCTCATTCGCTTTGCTTCCTGGGGACCAGAGTTTGCTGTGAGTCATGTTCCATCTGATTTATGTTGGATCCGGCTGTGGAGCTATGACTCAGATGGGCTGCAGGCCCAATCGCCCAGCTCATCTTCTGAGGGACGGATGGTGAGGCCTGGACTAATGTCCTGACACAGTTTTCCTTTTTCCTCTTGCATTTTCAGGATCTAAAGAGAACATCATTACCAACAGCAGGCAGGTACGCCTTGCCACAGGCATCTTCCCTGTTGTCAGCCTCCTGAACCATTCCTGCAGCCCCAACACCAGCATGTCCTTCGTTAGCACTGTCGCCACCGTTCGGGCATCACAGCACATTGGAAAAGGGCAAGAGATTCTCCACTGCTATGGTGAGCCATCCGTCCTCACTGCTGTCCACTCTTCTCCAGCAAAAAAGGACAGGGTGAGTTAGAATGAACAGACCACTGGGCAGGTGCCTTCACCTGTCCAAGGTTTGTTTCCTGGGAGAAGCAGTGCCTACTGAGGCAATTAAAAAAAAAGTCTCCATACTAGACCTTATTGTGTCTAAACTATCATGTATCTTACTGCTTAATCTCCATAAACTTCCTGTTCTGAAAATGGGCTAGGGGCAACTTTTCAGCTTCTTTTTCTTCCTGTCCCCACAACTTGGAAGCTTATTTCTGTATCTAGTTCCACAAATGTTTGAGTAAAGGATACCTGTCACATGATAAGTAATTGACCAGCCCCTCTGCTAAGCTGAAGTTCTTTAAGTAGTGCTTGACTCCTTCTTGCTTTAAATATTGGCCAAGTGTGGTCTCTCTGCAGGGCCTCACGAGAGCAGGATGGGTGTTGCTGAGAGGCAGCAGAAGCTGAGGTCTCAGTATTTCTTTGACTGCACCTGCCCAGCTTGTCAACATGGGAAACACAGAACCACGGCAGAGCCCAGGTGGGAGGCATTCTGCTGTCGCAGTTGCAGAGCGCTCATACAGGTGAATCTCTTCTCCGCTTCTCCTGGAGGTCAGTTATCCAGCCCAAAAGCCACAGAGGAAGGGAAGAGGAAACCTTCAGGGCTTATAGATGCTGAGAGCAGTGCTCTCTCTTTCCTTCCAGCCCATCTTCCCCACACGTTGATTCCGCCTCTGCAGGAACCGCAGGGCAAGGTTGGATTTAGAAATCTTTCTCTTGCAAAGTAACAGAAAATCCAACCTAAACTGATTTAAGGGGAGAAAAAAAGAGTGAGAATTTATTTTCTCCAATAAATCACTTAAAGGTCCCAGGATGGGAGTTCCTCAGACACAACTTGATCCAGGGGCTCAGATAATGTCACCAAGATCCAATTTTTCTGTCTACCTCCCTCAGCTCCATTTTCTCTGTTAGCCCCATCCTCAGACAGACTTCCCTCTTGTGGGGGCAAGATGGCTGCCAGCAGCTCCAGCCTTGTAGCCTCCTGGTCCAGGAGGATAAACTGTGTGCTTCTCTAACAGAAAAATTGGGCAAAAATTTTGTTGCATTTCATTGACCTGATACCTGTAGCTGGATTAGAGTCACATAGTTTTCCTCCAGTCATTTGAACCAGAGGAATGGACCAGATCTGAGCCACCAGCCCACTCCCTCAGCATCCAGGCACTGACTATGGTAGGGTGGGAGAGGATCCTTGGAAGAAATCAGGTTGCTATTGCCTAATGGATACTGGCATCTGAAAAAACAGCAAATGCCCACCTCAGAGATTTTCTCCTCTGCCAGAGGATATGGTAGTCTTAGGGGAACCATAAATGGAATGTAGGGCTGGTTGTGTTGGAAAGCTGAAGTTATAAATCCTAGGTCATATGTGGGGAGGCCTCACCTAGCATCTTTTCCTATTGGTTTTTTATGGCTTTTTCATAACCATTAGAAATGTGTCTGTCATCCAAAGTCCTGGCCTCAAAGAGAGATAAGAGAGGGGTTATAGAGGTAGAGAGAAATTGTGGACTATATCAGTTTAATTTTGGGTGCAAAAATTAAATTCCAGGGGCCGCCCCGTGGCCAAGTGGTTAAGTTTGTGTGCTCCACTTTGGCGGCCCAGAGTTTCGCCGGTTCAGATTCTGAGCGCCAACATGGCAGTGCTCATCAGGCCATGCTGAGGTGGCATCCCACATGCCACATCCAGAAGGATCTACAACTAGAATATACAACTATGCACTGGGGAACTTTGGGGAGAAGAAGAAGAAGAAAAAAAGATTGGCAACAAATGTTAGCTTAGGGCCAATTAAAAAAAAAAAAAATCCCAGGGTGGGATCAGCTACTGCTTTCCTTAGATTTGCTGCTGTCAAACCGGATCTGTGGGGCTGGCCCCGTGGCCGAGTGAGTGGTTAAGTCCACGCACTCCACTGCAGGCGGCCCAGTGTTTCGTTGGTTCTAATCCTGGGCGCAGACGTGGCACTGCTCATCAAACCATGCTGAGGCAGCGTCCCACATGCCACAACTAGAAGGACCCACAACGAAGAATATACAACTATGTACTGGGGGGCTTTGAGGAGAAAAAAGGAAAAAAAATAAAATCTTTTTAAAAAAAAAAAGCCAGATCCGTCAGGCTTTGGTCCTGGTGCATTACTGGAGGGTCTGACCCATAGGGTCAGAAGCTATGGCGTGATTTATAATGTAAGCACATGCAGTGTTGCTAACCGACTCTGGTACAAGAATAAAGACAAAACTGACTTCCACAGGGCAATGAGGTGCTGAGCTGTGGCAACGCGTCATGTACAGAATCAGTCAGCAGGGATCACCTAGTTTCTCGGTTACAAGACCTTCAACAGCAGGTTGGGATAGCCCGGAAGCTTCTCAGAAATGGTAAACTAGGTGAGACTGGCTCCCTGCTTTGGTCCTCCAGCTCCTTCTCCTTTATTCGTTCTGAGATCATCTTGGATTCAAGGATACTCAGTGATGATTGAAGACTTGAATTTAATTATCCCCGTGCCAGCCACAAGATGGCTATGTAGGCCAATGAGACCAAACCCTTACCAACTCAGTTTGATGTCCTTGAAAACGGGCCAGATGATTGAAGCTGTTGTTCTCTTGTGCATCAGATAGCTGGGTTAAAGTGCCCCGTGACGACTAAAGGGCTGTCTCTGCCATCCATGATCTTTGTGCATATCCAGAAGTTCAGTGTCATTTATTTTAGTTTCAGAATCTAATGACCTGATTTCCTAGAGAGGTTGTTCTGCCCTCATCAGAGCCCCATCTCTCTTCTAGAGAGCGGTGGAACAGGTGCCCAGTAGATATAAGTATCCTGCTTTTTCCAGAGAAGGAGTTGTGCAACTCATCATTCCCCTTGAAAACTGCCTGAGAGCTTGACATTGTGGGAAGTTATTTACCCTACTTCATGAAAGCTGACCTTTGCTTAGATTTCTGAGTTGAGAAATCATGACCGTAAGTGAAATGTAGTCATTCCACTTCAAACTGAAGTTGGGAACCCTGAGTAAATGTGGGGGGGCATCACCTAGCACCTTTTTCTATTGAAAGAAAAACATAAGAGAACAACAGCTTTATTGGAACAAACGTTGTAGGTTGGTCACAACCCAAGGAGACAAAGTAGGGTTTCCATATTCATCCCAGCCACTATAAAATTTAAGCGCTGAGTTCTCTTTACTAGGACTGGGTTTGTGTCTATAATGAGGCCACTTTCCTTTGAATTGATAGAGCGAGCCATTCAGCAGTTGTTGGGGTGCCAGCATGATGCTGAGAGCTTCCTGTCAGCGGAGCACAGCGTGGTAGGAGAAATTGAGGATGACCTGGCGCAGGCTTATGCTGCCTTAGGTATGACATGGATCTTCATTTTCTGCTCCAAGAGACAAGTCGGTATTGTGTGTTTGGTCCTGACCCTGGCCTCATCTGGTTGGTTATCTCTTGTCTTTCAACTGAGGCTGCCCTCCCTTCCATTTTGCTTTCCTCATTTTGAAAATGTTCATCCACAGTTGCTTGTGGTTCTTTCCTGGAACCAGATTTTTCTTTTTTTGCAGGGGACTGGCAAAAGTCAGCTGCTCATCTACAGAAGAGTCTCCGAGTGGTTGAGATTCGCCATGGGCCATCCAGTGTTGAAATGGGCCATGAGCTCTTCAAATTGGCCCAAATATTTTTCAATGGGTAAGTCTTTCTCTTGCTTCCTAGCACTTTGCCAGGCCACATACTCTTCTGTCTTTTATTAGGCTCTTCTGTGTATTACTCTTTTTCCCTGGTGCTTTTAAGCATGTCAAAACTTCTTTATTTCCCCTTTTGGAGAGATCCTTTCCTTCTGTTTTACTGACAAACTTTAATGTTTAGAATTTCCTCCTGAGAGATTTAGGGAGAGCTCTCAGCTCTGAAGGGAGTTTCCAAGGAGGAGCTTGCCAAGCAGCCCCGCCACCGACATCAGCAGTTCTTCTCAGTCGTGGTGTCATCCACACCACCCCCTCCGCCCCCCGCCCGGTTAGCCGCCTCCCTCGGAGCTCCATTCTCAGCACGCTCAACTCCAGCGGCTCTTCCTTCTCCCTAGTCCTATGCCTTTTAAAACCATTGTTTTCAACCAGGAGTAATTTTGCCCCCCAGGGGACATTTGTCAGTGTCTGAAGGCATTTTTGATTGTTGTGACTCAGGGTGGAGGCCAGAGATGCTGCTAAACACCCTCCACTGTACAGGACAGCCCTCCACAGCTAAGAATTATCTGGCCCAAAATGTCAGTAGTGTCGAGGTTGAGAAACCCTGCTTTAAAAGTTAAAGGGAGAGAACAGTAGCGCTAATGACTTGGTGCCTCATCTACTTTTGCAACTGAGATGACTCGAAGGCCCTAATTTCAGTATTTCTAGACGAGATACCTCCAGCCTTGATAAAGTGGCCACTGTTGGACATTGATGTGAGAAAGTGTTTGAAGCTCAATCCTAAGATTCTGATTGGTGGGTGTACCTCATACCTGAGGCATAGAGGCAGTCCATTTGGTGAGAGAGAAAAGGACTGCAGAGTTAGGTCATACGGGGACTCGGTTACCCTAAGGTGAAGACTCTTGAGTAAACCTTGGAGTAAATATCAAATAATGCTTTGAGATTTACCTGTTTCTCAGGATCCTGAAATCTTTATACTTTTTTCATAACTTTGTTCTCAAACTCTGCCTTGCAGTGTGTTTGTGAAAGTGTCTTATCTGCCCTTCTAGATTGTAAGATCCTTGAGGACAAAAATGATCTACTTTATGTTCTTCACAGGGTGTGAGTAGGCCCTCAGTTAACGTGTGCTTGAGTGAATCAGTGGATTCTTCCCTCCTCTGGTTCAGGTTTGCAGTACCCGAAGCTCTGAACACAATACGAAAGGCAGAAAAGGTTCTCTTGGTGCACTATGGCCCTGGGAATGACGAGATCCAGGAGCTACAAAAGATGAAATCCTGTTTATTGGACTTGCCGCCCATCCCTGGGGGACCTTCATTGTAGGATCCCAAGGGGACTTTGACCCATAGGAAAGGAGCCTGTGTGGGATGAGTTAAAGAGGTACCGTTGGGGCCAGCCCCGTGGCCAAGTGGTTAAGTTCTCTGGCTCCGCTGTGGAGGCCCAGGGTTTTGCCGGTTCGAGTCCTGGGTGCGCTCATCGGGCCACGCTGAGGCGGCATCCCACATGCCACAACTAGAAGGAACCACAACTAAAGATACACAACTATGTACCGGGGGGCTTTGGGAGAAAAAGGAAAAATAAAATCTTTAAAAAAAATAAAAATTAAAAAAAGAGGTTCTGTTGCTGCTGAGCTGTTGCCAGGAAATATAGGACTCGCCTGACAGTCACAGGCCTAGGGTATGAATGGCAGGGGGACTGGAAAAGCATTGCAGTTGGAGAGATGCTCACCTGTTTTGATGAATCTTTCTTGAAATAGTTAACTGCCCTCCCATAAAAACTCCCAGTTCACAGACAAGACTTAAAACGAGTATCTGGAGAGCCTAAACCCTTTAAAAGGATTTTAGCTGATCTGCAGGCATCTGGACGTTAGCTGGGGATTTGGGCTAGATGCCACCTTACTAAATGATGATAATCTGTTTCCCTGAACGTTCCTGTGGTTTCTAGTAGTAATGAAATGTTGTGCACCACTCCAGTGGGAACTTACACTCTTAGTAGTTGTATTGTAATTGAAAAATAATTATAAAGCAAGAAATCAGTGAGGCTCGTTACCTCTGGAGACACAGTTTCCTTTATAGTATCTAGCTTCCTTGAATCCTCTGTTAAAACTGATGGAGTGTAAATTGTAAATATGGGACCATTTTATTGTTGGGCAGTTTCTTCCTATGAAAGCAACTCTCAGTTTGTTTTCTACCAATTTCCCAGTCTTTATTACCTGGCTTTAATCAGTACTCTTGGAAGACTCACTGACCAAACACTAATAAAGTCAAGCTTGTAGCAGTGACTTTACAACACATGGGCCTCCTCTCTCAGTTCTGTTTATTAGCAAGCCTGAAAAGAGACTACTTTTTTCTACCAGACCTCCCCAAGCCGGCAAATGAAGTACAGATGACATAAGTACTGAGAATGGGGAAATACTTCAGACGATGCTGACGGGGTGGGCATTGCTGCTCTGGTTTCAAATTTAAGAAACAGAAGGTAGAGATGATAACTCTCTTCCGCCTGGATGTATGGCGGTAGTCTATGGCCCAACCTGGTCAGAAGTCTGGGAGAGTCTCTAGGTCTGAACCCTGGCTGCTGTATCAGCATTGGTGACCAAGTGGTTCAGATGAGTTAGTGGAAAAGCATGCCAGGGCCCCCCACCCCCGGGCCAGGCCCAAGACGTGCCAACTCACATTGAAACACTTGAATGAAGGACAGGCAGAATCTCATTTATCCTCCTTTCTACTAACTCACAGTGGCAAGGTGGTGGCCAGTGAGATTTTTTGGTAGAGCTAACTGTTTCAAGAAGAAAACCTTTGACCTGTGGACTGTTCTGTAGTTACTCTTTTCCAAACACTTGGCATGTTTCATGTTCCTAAAAAAGGCCCTGTTGTACTCTGTAAAATAGGCATACTTCCTTAAAAAGAATATGTTTGGAATTTCTGCATCAGGTCCAATTTAATGTGCATTCAAGAGCTTTCTTTAAGTGCTCTGTAAAATATAGAATTATTTCCTGAAGTTACAAATTACTTCCCTTATCTGTCCGTGTGTTATCCTATGTTGTCAGGTGACATTAGCTTGATGGAGTGATATCCGTGCTTGCATTAAAACCTGAAGTCTAGTTTATTGTAAGAGTGTGCTCCACTGATTGTGGGGGTCGCGGATACCTTCTTGGGGGGATTAGTGGTCCCATCAACGTACGTAAGTACTGCCACAGCAGAGAATCAGTCCCTGCATTATACAATGTAGATAACTAAAAGTTCTTATAAATGGTGACTTTCTGCAGAGTTTAGATAGACCCAAACTATAATTACAGGACCAGCAAATTCTTAAAGGGCTCTTTATCCTCATATTAAACTTAACATAGCTCAAAATAGGAGGAGGAACAGTGTAACAAAAGTTAAGGATAAAGCACTTTTATTGAAAAGGATACATTGAAACATTATAGGGCAGCCTTCACGTAATATATAATCTGCCATCCCTCTAGGGTTTTCTTCATCTAGGGTATTTGAACATTAAGCTAGAGCATTAAGTGCCCCTGGGGTCCAGAATTTTGCCTATGAAGAGAAGGGCCCCTGTGTCCGTGTCCCTCAGTACAAAGATGAAAGGTTGGTTAAGGTGGTAGTCCAAGGGGAACGTGAGGTGGGCAGGCTGGGGCCCTTGGCTGGGGTTGGTTGCCCCATCCTCATTCCACTCAAAGCCAGCACGATGTTCCACTTGAGTAAGCTTGAGAGGTTTGCCTGTGATCTTGCTAAAGTCTGGTGAATCAAACAAGGATTGCAGCTCTGCAGAGATTGAGAGAGATTTCCATTAAAACCCTGCCTTAACCAACATCACAAAGAAGAATACAATCCTGGTTCTTTTTTTTCTTTTTTTGCTGAAGAAGATTCACCCTGAGCTAACATCTGTGCCAGTCCTCCTCTTTTTTGTATGTGGGTCACCACCACAGCATGGCCACCAATGAGTAGTGTAGGTCTGTGCCCAGGAACCAAACCTGGGCCACCAAAGTAGAGTGTGCCAAACTTAACCACTAGGCCTTGGGGCCAGCCCCCACAATCCTGATTCTCATGAAGGCAAGCAAGCTGAGAGTAGAACACCACTTTGACCTTCTGTGAGGTATGTAGAGCTCTGGGCTAGTTAAGTGTTAAGTGACTTGCCCAAGAGCACACAGCAAGTGAGGTTAAGATTAGAAACCAGGTCAACAGAGCTCTCTTGAGAGGCAGTGTTCTAAGTTCCTGTGATAGGAGGTACGCTCATGGGGCTGAGGAATGAGTCTGATAAGGAAGGCAGTTCAATCTTCCCTGCCAGCACTTTTAGAATAAGGGATCATCTCCATGGCTTCCTACAAGGCCATGGAGCCCTCGAGTTCTGCTTAGCAAAGTGGAAGGCTCAAAGACTTGACCCCACCCACCCCCAGAGCAAAGGAGTCTCGCAGACATACTTATCTCCTGCAGGGACTTAGTGACTTCACCCTCGTAACTCAGCTTCAGCTTGGGGATGGTCAGGACTGCCTGCACAGTCTTCAGCTCTCGGTCTATGTCATGAAGGAACTCGGAGGTGAGGCTCTCTTCTATCATGGTCAAGTTCTGGGTCACTTTCTGAGGCAGGAAGAAGACGATGCTCATGCTTCCGGTCAGGGGTAGCTGGGCGATCTGAAACAGGGAGGAAGCACATGGATTAGTCCTTTGGAGCCCAAGAGCCTAGGGATAACACACATCCCAAGCTGCCTTCTCCTCTCCTGTGATGGGGCCCTGCCCGAACTTTCCCCAGCCCCTAATCTATTTCACAGTTGTCCCTCTAGGCCACTGCTTTCTGGCAGCAAGACGTCTACTGGTGTTCCTTCAGAAAGCAAGCTGTTGTCTTTTCTTACCTCAGCCTAATACCAACTGAACTTATCTGTTAAAAGAATTTCCTTTTGTGGTTTCAAGGAGCTAGAAATGAATTCCAGGTCTGTGTTTTCTCCCAAGATTTGTCTGCCAACAGTTAATGAGTGTACAGAGCCCTGGACTAGAAGTGGGGGCGTTGGGCTCAGAAGCAGCAAGAAAGCAGATGCTTTGAGCAGAGATTCTTACACTAAGGTCCATGGGACCAATGGCGTCAGGAGTCCCAACAGCCCCTGGAATCGTATACAGAAATGCGTGCATGTGTGTACGTGGCATTTCTGAGTGTTTCAGGCATGTTGTCAGATTCCCAAAGAAAAAGGTTAAGTAAGAACTACTGACTTAGAATTAAAAGAAGTCAGGTATATGTGAAAAACTTAGAATGCCAGCAATTTGAAGTTTGTGACAGTTTTTGAAAGTTTGGCTTTGAATTCTAAAATTAAAAGTTCTCCCCCCGAGAAAAGGAATAAAGAGAGAAAGAAGGAAAGAAAAGACAAGAAAACACCAACAGTTGAGTGCCCAATCTAGAGGGGCCATTTCACACTACCTTATTAATCCTTACGACAAACGCTGTGAGGATAAATTTTGGTAACTATTCTCTTTCATTTTAAGGAGAAGAAAGGGTCAGAGAAGATATTAACTTGCTGAAAGTCAGCCAGCAGGTAAAATTTAGATAACTGTCAGATCTCAAAGGTCATTCTGTTTCCACTGCACCATCCTGCCTGTCTTTGTCCCTCCCCCCACCCACCACTCACCCTGCCCCTACAGACCTTACAGTTGAGATCAGAATCCAAGCCATAGCGTAGAATGGCCTTCGGATCTGACATCGTGGGGACTGTCACGGTCCTCTCCTCATCCAAGTGGAAATCCTGGAGGGAAGTCTTTCTGGAGTCAAACTTTGTTACCCACTGCCCTGGAATGAAACAAATGGAGTGTCCTGAGCCCCCAGGAGACCAGAAAGCTGAAAGCCCCCAGGTGTTGAAAGTTGTCTGGCAAAAGGAATCTTAGTCGTGGGAGGGCCTGACACATCAGGGAATAGCTCTCCCTCGGAATGTGCGATCTGGGCCACAGTACCCGTAGGACCCTCAATACCTTCCGTAGGTAAACTCAGAAGGAAATACGTTGATTTTATTGATTTGCCCAACTGTATTATGCAAGTTCTGTGACAGTCTGGGAGAAAAGTAAACTGGTACACACTTCCCCAGTGATGTGTCCAGGAGACGGAATCGGAGGAGGTCAGAGCTGGAAGGGACCTCAGCTAGCTTCATCCCATCACCCCTCTCAGAGCTGAAAAGGCGCTGAAGCCCAGAGAGGTGAAGTGACTTGCCAGTGCTCACACAGCAACGTGAAGACCAAGCTCCCTTAGTTCAACATGGCCTTTACCCTGCTGGTCTGTAACTGCTTCTTTCACTCCCTGGAGATCACTACTTCAAGTAGGGCTTTTCTCTAGGAGTTTGGGGGTCCACTCTTGCTACTGCTTGATAGACGGTTAGAAAGCATTTTAAGGGAGGTTGCCCAAAACCCCATCCAAGGCTTATCTGCATGGGGCTGGCCTCACACTGGGCCCATGGAATGGTCTTGGCCACATCACTGCAGCCTAGAAGAATGCTGGTAGAGAACTGACACAGTTTGTGGAGTACCTGCTGTGTCCTGGGCACAGTGCTAGGGTTGATGTGAAGATGGGAGACGATGTCGACAGGGTGCCTCTGAAGTAAGTGTATCGTCCCCGTGTTAGAGATGAGAAGACAGGCCCAGAGAGGCTGTGGAGCTGGTGCAGGGCTCTGCAGCCGGTGGAGGCAGAGCTGGGCTTGGCCCCTTGTCTGACTCCAGCCAGATAGCCAACAGTGCCTGCCCCAGACGGGTCCCAGAGTAGGTATGCTTTCTTCCCGTGCTGGTCTTTGTGCACAAGCCTCTCACACTCTGTAGGCACTGGCATTAGAGGACGAGCAGATAGCCCTCAGGCAAGTGCATTTCTGAGGTCCTCCTCTGGCTTCGCCTCTGGGTTCATGTTGAACTAGGGCTTTGACGTCCACCCGTTCCTGCCCCCTCTGATGCCCACCATCCACCTTTGGCCAAAAGAGAAGTGGAGAAGCCCTCACCCTTGAAGTAAGCCACACCAAGAAGGAGAATGCTGATTTCACTGGGCACTTCCCTTGTGGACCTAGCGATTTTCCCTTTCATCTGGGCCTGCACCCAGTTGTTAATCTCCTGAAGATCCGCGCGAGAGTTGCCAGTCAGGATCTTGGGCCTGGTCCCATATGACTTCTCCAGTGGTGCAACAAAGCTGGATTTGATGCGCAGCTCTGGGAAGAGATGGAGCGGAGTTAGTGTGCTCTGAGAGCTGAACCAGCATCCCCTCTTTGAGAGCATGCCAAGCTTAGGTTCTGGTTTACCACTCAGCAGGCCCTGACTTCCTCCTAGCGTCTCCCTGTGACTTGCTGGGACTTTGTGCCAGCTTCCCCAGGCGCTGGAGAGGGAACAACAGATTTCGTTCATTGCCCTTTCTCTTCATGTTACTGTCCTCCCCCAACCCCTCCCACTCTCTCCCTAAGCCCACTTCCTCTTTCTGATCCTCTTTGGGCTCATGGGGTACCTTCCTGCTCACCAGTGCCAGGCCTGGTATGGGCAGACATGATCTACTGTTTAGAAAGAAACCCGCCTGGATGGAGCCTAGAGCCCCATGCACCTCAGGCAGCCTGGCCAGCACACTCACTCTTCTCGAAGATGATTCGGGAAGCACTCTTGAAGTTCTTATTGGGGGCAGTGACGGAGGCAAGGAGTTCCTTGTAGGTGCCGTGGATGTCTGGGTTCTTGATCAGGTCATAGTAGAGAGCCAGGTGAATGCTGGACTCTGTCCGCTGTTCCGCCCCTGCCAGAGAGACAAGGGTCTGAGCCTTGATGACTGCCCGCCAGGCCAGGGCCCCAAGTCAGGCCCGCTCCCCTGACAGGGCGGGGCCACTCTGCTCGTAGTCTTGTCTGCTGATACTGGAGACATTCCAGGGGGGCAAGGAATAGAGGTTTTCCTAAAGTAGGCTGAGGGCCTCGGGCCTAGAGAGATAGAAGGGTGGGAGTGAGGGGTACAAGTCCCTGTGCTTCTCTCATCACAGGACCAGCCAGACTGTCTGTAGTTCCCTGTTTGTTACTTTCCCCCGTGAACTCAACTCTGACCTGAGTTATGATGGAGACATGCCTACTTGTGTGCGGTTATGTCCCCAGAACCCAGCTGAATGGCTGGCATGCAGCTGAAGCTCATTTAAGGAACCGATGAGTGTCAAAGTCACCCCGTCATTAAGTGGTCCCGAGGCCACACCCTGCATCAGCAGTGCTCAGCTCTGTCCCAGTAGCAAGGGAATGGTGTGTGCACAGCCCTCGAGCTCCCACTTGCCCACGCTGGGACCCCGCTTGGCCAGTCTCAGCGCCTCTGCGCCCCTCCCTGAGGTACAGGGTCTCTAGGACCTTGAGAGCCGTATATGCACAGAGGCTGGGTGGCAGCTCTAGGATTCTGGGACTTTCTACATCAGAGAACTCACCCAGTGAAAGGGCAGAGAGTGCTGTGGCCACGCTGAGTGGGGACAGGAGCACATTGGCGGTGGGGCTCATGCTGGATTTCGCGCGGTACAGGTCATAGCCAAAGTTGGAGACGGCCGCTGCCAGCTTGTTCACAGGGACCTTGAGGAAAGGATCCTCCTCCTCCACTGGTGCCCCTGTGATGTCAGGGTCTGGGGAGCCCTGGATTTGGGTTCAAAGACCAGTGGAGATGAGCAGTGGATGGCTGGGCTCCGCATCGCTTTGAGCAGGATGGCCGTGCTGGCCCCTCAGGGCCGTCCTGCCTGAGTGTGGTATGTTTACCCTCACGTTGGAATGAGTTTGTGCTCCCTCAACACACAGGAGCTCTCTGCTGGGGAGAGGCAGCCCAGAAGAGAGATTAGCTGACCAAGTTTAAATACTCGTGACCTATGAGCCTCAGGCCTGTGACACATAACAAAAAAAAAGAGTGGAGTTTCCCTTCCCAACAAACCCTGCTCTTAGTCCAGACCAGGCTGTCGTCTGCTCTCAGCTCTCCACCTGGACCTTCCGTCAAAGCCCCCCGTCTTTCATGGTCCTGATCAAATATCACCTTCACCACAGACTTTCCCTGATCGCCCCAATCTGAAGGCGCCTTTTGGTTTTCTGACCTTTTTTCAGAGTCAACTTTCATTTACATTTAACCACCTACCATGTGCCCTGCTCTGTGCTAGTTCTTTTCATTTGAGTTACTTCATTTCATACTTATTAATATATTTGTCTGATACCCCAAAAGACTAATGTCTCAAAAGACTGAGTTCCTTGAAGGTAAGAACTGAGTCATATTTCCATCCATTCCTAGCACCTACAGAGTAGGTGTTAAATAGATGAAAAATAACTGACTGGACACAATGGCCCTGTAAGGATTGGAATTTTTTTTTTCCTGAGGTAGATTTGCCCTGAACTAACATCTGTGTCAATCTTCCTCTATGTGTGGGTTGCCACCACAGCATGGCAAGCAACAAGTGATGTAGGTCCATGCCTGGGATCTGAACTTGGGCCACTGAGGCAGAGCACTCTGAACTTAACCACTAGGCCATGGGGCCAGCCCCAAGAATGCTTTTTGGCTTTTGTGGGGTTTTTTTTTGGTGAGGAAGATTAGCCCTGAGCTAACATCTGTTGCCAATCTTCCTCTTTTTGCTTGAGGAAGATTGTCACTGAGCTAACATCTGTGCCAATCCTCCTCTATTTTGTATGTGGGATGCCACCATAGCATGACGATGAGTGATATGTAAGTCCATACCCAGGATCCGAACCTGCGAACCCCAGGCCACCAAAGCGGAGTGTACCAATTTAACCACTATGCCACTGGCCTGGCCCCCAAGAATGGGTATTTTTAATCCCATTTTATAGATAAGAAAACAGAGGCTCAGGTAAAAGTGACTTGTTTCAGGTCACAAAGCTAGTAAGGGGCAGAGGCAGATTCCAAGTTGGAACTCACAACAAAGTCCAGGGGTCCAGCCAATATGCCCTAGCTGCCCTGGTCCCTCATGTAAGTCAACCCCCACTGTCACAAAGCATAGGCTTCTCTCCGAGTGTCTGCATCTGCCTTTGCAACCCAGCTGTGCTCTCTCTGGACAGAAAAGAGCTTTCCATGCTCTTGCATCTCTGCTGTGTCCTGGTCACCGTTGGAACTAATATCTGAGATCACCACCCATCAGTGAGACCCACAGTCATGCAAGGAAATGAGAAAAGTTTTCGCTGAAGGGACAGCCCTGGGCTTGTTTAGAGAGCTTTTGCTTTTCACTTTTTTGGATCTTATTTTTGTCCCCACTGTGTTCTCTGAAAGGCAAGGCAAGACGTTTTCTCTCTGTTTTTCCCTGTCTAGACCTAAAGGCCTGCAACCTGGGTGCCCCGCTCCTGCCCTGCATGCTGCCTGCTGCAGAAGGGCTGGGATAGCTGACACCCCCCATGCCCCACCCGCCACCCCCTCTCCCATCCCCACTGACCTCCTCTGGGCCGCCGGCGTTGTTCTGGCAGCTGCCATGCCCAAGGAGGGCTCCAGTCCAGAGGAGTAGCATTAGGGCCTGCATCCCGGGGCCTGCAAGAGAGTGAGAGGCAGCAGGCTGCTTCCCTCACCCACCCCCTGCACGCCAGGCCACCCTGGGCAGGGAGCAGAAGGCTTAGCAGGACCAGGCACCTTCCCTCCAGACTCCCCAAGCTGGAAGCGGACCCTCAGCCTGATGGTCTCTTCCTCTCAGCAGTGTCCTCCCTACCCCTCCACCTGCCTCGCATCCCACAGTCATATGGTAAGCTAGTGCTTTCATCCCATTGTCTGTGTCAGGGGACCCGCCTTCAAACCTAAAGCTCCAGGGCAGTGAAGATGCAGCAGTGGCGTCTCTGTGTGGAGCGTAGTCTAGCACGAATGCGTACCAAGGCTTTTCCCTGGACACACCTGACCAGCTCCTTCTATAGGACTTGGGGCAATGTCTAGTAACAGAGTGGGGGCAGAACCTGGGTGTCACATGTAGAATCACAGAGATTGGAGAATGGAGGCGTCCGGTCCAGCCCCTGCCATCCCCAAGAAGTTTTCTGACTCTGCTTGAATTCCTCTGGCCGAGAACCTGTGGCCTCAGAGGGACTCATCCTTTCTCAGGCAGTTCTGTGTCAAGAGCTCTTACTTCATGGTTAGGAGTCCTGGGTGTAGGGTCAGACAGCCTGGGTTCAAATCTCAATTCTGTGTCTTAATAGCTCTCTAAATCACAGTGTCCTCTCTTGTAAAATGGAAGCCAAACAGTTCTTGCCTACTGTGAGGAGGATTAAGTTAGGTAATGCCTTAATAGCACTTAACAGTGCCAGAGACCTGGGAGCTCTCCAATGATCCCTGAGCCAAAACGTGTCCCCCTACAATTGGAGCCCCAGGGCCCTGCTTCTCCCAGGGGAGCCAGGCCCTCTTCCCCCTACCAGCTGGAAAATAGCTCTTATACCCCTGGAGCCTTCTTTCCTTCAGGTTAAACAACCCCGCTTCTTAGTAAGACCACCCAAATGCCTTCCCCTCCCCAGCAGTGGCCTCTTCTGACCGGACTCTGGTCTGGCCCCTGGCCCACAGGGAAAAGGGAAATTGGGTCCAGGATTCTGTTCTCCACCATCCCTTACCCTTCTGCATCCACTGCATCTATGAGCTCAGCCCCCGAGTCAGGAAGTGTATGTGGGGTGGGGAAGATGAAGGCAGCTGGGGGTGGGGGTGGGGGGTGGTTTACAGATAAGATCTTCCAAGAGGCCTCCTGGTTAGAAAGTGAGAGGTCTCAGCAACCAGGACATTTGGCTGGTCCGTGTTCTCCCTCCATCCGTATTGCCAAGTCAAGAATTTACAGTCTGTCTGCCCTGCCTCTCCCCTCCCCTGCAACACACAGACACGCCAAGGGTCTCATGCTCTTTCATTATCCTTTTATATACCCATAAACAACCCCCGCCCCCAACACACACACACACACACACACTTTTCTGACTTCTCAGAGCAACAGGAAAGTTGGGAGTGCGGTGTGTGATTTTTGGCCAAAGTCCTTAGAATTAAGTCTGATAATCCGCTGGACAACATTGTTGAGCATGAAGGGCAACAAAAGGAAAGATTGCCTTCTGTGTTGGCCCAGCTCACAGCAGGCCTGCCGGTGGGAACCAGCCGGGCTTTGTTTCCCAACCTCCTCCTGAGCTCGTGTCTCAGAGTGAGCTCCAGGGACCCCTGTATCCTCAGCCAGCTGCTCTTCCACACAGCTGTCGCTGCCGCTCAGGGAGAAATCTTCTGTTGAGACAACAGGAAAAGCTTTCTGTAGGGCAAGTTAGGAGACCTTAACACCATCCAGGCTTACAGCTGCTCTCCCCGCCAGGCCGGCCCCACCCACAGCTGGCAGGAGCCTTTGTTGCCTGAGCCTCAGCAGACTGGTGTATTGGAGACTGAAGATTCAGTGAGATGCTTGGGTGGCAAGGCCAGAGGAAAAAGCCCTTAGCTCTAGTCCCTCTGGCCAGCATAAGGAATTGAGATAGGAGGGAGGAGATAGGGACCATCCTGGCATAGTGTTTAAGTTCATAGTTCAAATGCACTTGAACGTGGGACCTTCTCTGTAGGAGTCCCTTACAGAATCTGAGCCCAAGCCCCTGGTCCTGTGATCACTGTCACCACATGGGCGGACTGAGAACTGAAGATGAGGTGAGGGGCCCTGGAGGGGAAAGCCAACATGGGTCCACAACTGGACGTGTAGTATTAATGTCTGCTCTTTGAATCCTCCACCTCAAGCCCTGGGGATGAGGAAGTGGAGAGATTACTGAAAGCCCCCTACAGGAGCAGTGAGAGGGCAGAGAGTAAAGGCCTATGTGGGGGGCCCCTCTGAGCACACTTAATGCCTTGTCCAAGGTGAGTGTTCTGTGGGCAGGGGCAGGCAGCCCTTGCCCGGCCAGGGGCACAGGGACAATGATGGCATCCTGTCCAAAGGGCAGTATCCATGCCAGACTCTTGTCCTACCAGGTGGGGGAGGGCATAGGAGAGAGAGAGATCCTCCGTATTGGGCCAAGGTCAGGCCTCACTTGCTGCCACATTGTCCAAATCAAGAAACACAAGGAACTGGATTTTGTGATCTTGCCTTCAAGCTGGGAGGATAAATTTGAGCCAGTACATGTGTTTCAGATTAAATCCAGTTGTGAGACAAACACCATCCCTTCTGCTCCTCCCAGAACCACACAGCCTTCAAGCCACATGGCTCATGGGCAGTGCGGGGAAGGGCACCACCCTCTCCTCTGGCTCTGGGAGGAAGATTCCAAAGGGTCCCTTCCAGGCACACCCCACCCCTGGGGACTCCACCAGTCCCCAGGCAATGTCCCTTGTGAAGTCTTGGAACCTGCATGAGTTGGGCCAGGGTGCCCGTGCGTTTCATGCGCCCACACGCAAGAAGGACCACCCCTAGGAACAGAACTCCCTGGCCCCCTTCCCATCCCACCCTCAGCCTAAGGGCTGAACTCCTGCTGAATGGGCATGTGCCAGACAGTGCTGGGGTTTCTGGGAAGTCTGCAGTGTTTCTCTGGCCCAGACCTCTCCTTGCTGTGGCTTTCCCCAAGGAGCGGAAAGGGTGCAGGCAGCCATTCTCTCCAGCACTGGCAGCTGAGCCCCCAAACCCCGTACACTGGCTGGGCTAAATAGCGGTCATTGTTTGCGAGAGGCTAAAACCCCATTGATCTCCCAGCTTTTACTGGCAGCTCATTTGACCAAAGAAAAAGGGTGGGTGCTGGATAGAAGGACCCAGCTCTCCTCCATCCCAGCCCTCTGGCAGGGCTCAACAGTCCAGCTGCCTGGCAGTGTTGAGAAGTTGCCTCTGAAATCAGCACCAGTTGATTTTGAAAAAATAGCAGGGAGCTGAGTCCAAGCCAGGGCTGGGCTACAGGAAGCGCTGCCTCCCTAACTGCCCTGGTGGAAGCACAGCTCCAGGTCAACCTCCTTCCCTCAGGGCTGCAGAGGCCCTGTGAGCTGCTACCCAGACCGGAGCCAGCAGCTGAGCTCTCTGCTTCTTCCCGGCCACGGCCCCCTCCATTGTTTCCCATCCACTTCATTCAAAGGTCTTTCAGCCTGTTCTAGTGGGGCAGTGGGGTTTAGGGATAATTGGGTCCTTCCCTTCTGATCCCAAATTCCCTCTGCCCTCTCTCATCCACTCACCCTGGGGCCCAAGCTGCAAGAGCTACTGTGTCCCCACATCCTCTCCTTTGCACCCCTCTTTTCTACTCCCTGGGTTACTCCTGCTTCTCCCCAGTACCCCCAGCCCAGGGGAGCCTCTCCCGTCTTCCCCTGACCACGCACACCGGACAGGGAGCTGCTTTACCTGTGGGTGTGCTGCAGCTCCGCGCCCAGCCTAGGTCTGCACACTGAGGGGGCTCCTGCAGGCACGGGAGCTTTTTCCGCTGCCTCCCAATCCAGCGTCCAGCAGGCTTCAGATTACAGCTACTCCTTTCTTAAAGCGACCTGCACTCAATTTGGATTCTGTGATTGCATCATTGTCCGGTGTCAACTTTAACCCACTGCTGCCCTTCCGCCACACACCCGAAAGACACACACATTCACACACCCCACTCCCCTACCAGACCTTTCTTTCGGGCCCTGGCTGTCCTCACTGCCTGTGGTCCCACCCCAGGGTACACCCTGGTCAGCCTGGGTGGGAGATAGGACTGAGGAAGAGTCTTGCAGAAGGAGGCCTGGGAGGCAGGCTGGTAGAGTGGAGAAAACACTGGCCCAGTACTGGGACTCTGGGTTTTTCCTGGTCTTTGGCTCTGGCACTAACTGGGGTTTGGGGCAAGACAACTCTCATAGTTCCTCCCTTTCCTCGGCTGAAAAAGGAAGGGATGGAACTGGGATGTCTGGGCACTTTTTAGCCCTGAAATTCTGTGATTTCTGAAGATCAGAAAGGGCAGTGGGGAAAATATCTGACCAGAGGGAGAAATGATGAGACATACTACAAACACTAGTACTGAGAAGAGGCCCAGGGTGTGTCAAGCACCTACCCAGGCACGATAGCGGTCACCTGGAGAACAGAACACTCAGCCCTGCTCCCCGCGGGATGGTTAGGAACTTGCAATGTGGTTGTGAAACTAAAATACCAATGCGGGAAAGAATTAGAGAATGTAACAGAAGGTTTTCTGGGCAGATATGAGTCCTGGCCAAAAGCCCGTGGTCATGCAGAGAAGGAAAGGAGGGCGCTCTGGAATATTTAGCTTGAGGAAGAGAACATACAGGGGAACCTTATTTTATGTGAGGCTTCAGGGAGCAGAGCTGGGGCCCGTGGGTAGAGCTTTCCAGTGGGCAAGGTTCAGCTTTATATAAGGATGAGTGTCGACAGTCCGAGTTCAATCCCTTCAACAAGAAATTGAGTCCCTCTGTGCAAGGCACTCGCTAGGTCCACGGAGGAGAAGGAATACATAGGTGAATAAGACTCAGGGCCCACCTGCCAGAAACTTACTAGCTAATAACAGGCTGATATGAGAACAGCTCGTTCCAACATAGCGCACGCAGCACATTCTGTGGTAGCAGTCTCTATAGCAACACTGTCTAATGCAGTAGCCACTAGCCACAGTGTGGCCACTCGAAATGTGGCTAGTCTGAGTTGTGATCTACTGCAGGTGTAAAATACCCACCAGATTTTGAATACTTAGTATAAAAACAATGTAAACTATCTCAATAATTTTTACACAGATTACATACATTGGGTTAAATAAAGTACATTATTAAGATTAATTTCACCTATTTCTTTTTTAATGTGGCTACTAGGAAATCTTAAATTACATACATGATTTGCATTGTATTTCTATTGCACAACATTGCTCTATAGGGTACTGTGGCAGCGCAGTTGGAATATATGAATCTAAGCTGAGTCTTGAAGGGTGAATAAGAATAAGAGTGAGAAATGTGGGAAGGGCATGACTATCCATGTGGACAAGTTAAAACTGGATCCCTGTCTCACACCATACACAAAAATTAACTCTAGGTAAATTAGAGATTTAAATGTGAAAAGTGATGTCTGTTTTTGCAGAACCTTATATAATGACTTTTTATTTAAATTATTTACTTATTTTTGAATAGGTATTTTGTTCACATGATTCAAAAGTCAAAAGCAACAGAAGGTATACAGTGAAGTCTTCCTCTCGCTTTGATCTCCAGTCACCTGATTCTACTCCCTGGAGACAGTTGATGTTAATCTCTTTCCTATGTATCCTTTCAGAGATATTTTTAATGCTTTAAAAAGCAACTACAAACACAAATACAACAGGAAAAACTGTAAATATTTTAGAAAAAAGTATAGATCTCTTTGTGATCTCTGAGTAGGAAAGATTTTTTTTAGACAAGACCCCCAAAAGAAATACAAGTTATAAAAGATTGATAAATTTGGCACTAAAATTAAAAACTTGTTTTCATGAAAAGATACTATAAAGCGAGATGAAAAAATAAGCCTCACACTGGGCAAAAATATGTGTAACACAGATAACTGACGAAAAAGATTACTAACTGTAGTATAGAAAGAACTACAAATCATTAAGAAAAAGAAAAACAATTCAGAAAAATGGGCCCAGGTAATTCACAGAAGAAGAATCCTAAGTGGCCAATAAACTGATGAAAAGATGTTTTATCCTCACCAGTAATCAGGGGGATGCAGATTAAAACCAGAATTTGATGAGTGTATTTCACATTCATCGGATGGGCAAAATGTAAAACGTCTGACAATCCCAAGTGTTGGTGAGGATGTAGGCAACCAGGATCTTTTATGCCCTGCTGGTGAGAATGCAAACTGATACAGCTACTTTGAAGAACCATCTGACAACAAATGGCAAAGTTGTGCATAACTGTATGTGGCAGCCCTGGCAGTTAAAGATGGGTCAACCCAACCCACAACTCAGCAATTCTACTCCTAAGCATGTGAGCTGAAAAGACTCCACGTATGTGCACAAGGAAGTATGGACAAGAATGTTATAGCTGGGGCCGGCCCCGTGGCCGAGTGGTTAAGTTCTCCTGCTCCACTTCGGCAGCCCAGGGTTTCCCCACTTCGGATCCTGAGCTCAGACCTGAGCTCATCAGGCCATGCTAAGACAGTGTCCCACATTAGCAGAACTAGAAGGACCCACAACTAAAAATATACAACTATGTACTGGGGGGCTTTGGGGGGAAGAAGGAAAAAAAAATTGGCAACAGATGTTAGTTCAGGGCCAATCTTTAAGAAAAAAAAAGGATGTTATACGAGTACTGTTTGTAGTGGCAAAAAAAAAGATGGAAACTCCCTGCATATCCATCAACAGGAGACTTGATAAAGAGTGGAAAAATCTAAAGCTGTGAGAAATAATTCAGGGAAGCCATGTATATCAGCACAGATTTATCTCACAATATGGAGCAATACAAGTTGCAGGAGAATGCAAACAGGATGATACATTCATGCAAGGCTTAAAAACACAATACTGTGTACCACTTACAGATAAAAACTCTCATGGTGAAAGTAAAAGAAATGCATGAAAATAATAAATACCAAATTCAGGATGATGGTTATGGGGGCAGAGGAAGGACTGGGAAGGGCATGTGGGGCTGCTGCTGTATTGAGAATATTTTTTAAGCTGGGCAGTGGCAGGCAATTCATTATACTTTTTTGTATGTCCTAATTATTTCATAATAACTTATAAAGAAAGCAGATTTCTCTTTCCTCCAATTACCGAGAAAGGAATGTGTCCCGTCCTGCCAAAGGAGAGGGCCTCCAAGGCTGCTCCTCCAGGACTCTGCTCCTGCAGGCAGCTCCTCTCCTGCATAATCAGTGTGTCCCTCTCTGAAGGATCATTCCACAGCCTTCAGACATCCCCTATCACTCCCCTCATTAAAGACACTTCCTTTATGCCACATGCCCTACAGCTGCGCCCATTTCCCCGCTCTTCCTCACAGCCACATGGGAAAGAGCTCTGTACTCGTGTCTGCGCTGTCTTAGCTCCATCCCCTCCTCAACCCCAGACTTGCTTCTGTGCCCACCTCTCCTTTGAAACTGCCGTTGCCAAGTTCACGGGTGACCTCCGTGCTGACCACCAAATGGACATCTCTGCCCTTGGCGGCAGGTAGCAGAGCAGACTCATTCTCCTTCTTGAAACCCTGACTTTCCACATCCTCTCGTTTTAATCCCACCTCACACGCTGCATCTTTTTCATCTCTTTTCTGGCTTGATCCTGGAACTTGTTTTCTTCTCCATCTCCATCTCCTCTTAGGTGATTTCTGCCAGTTCCATGACTTTAAGTGCGTGTGTATGCTCCCAAATGTATACTTCCACCCCTGAGCAAGATATCCAGTTGCCTATTTGACATATGCACATGGATGCCCAATAGATAAGATACACATATAATTTATCATCCAAACACTTTGCAGAGCAAAGGCAGGTGCTATTAATTAAGCTGGAACCGCAGACATAACTCGAACTCTCCAGGCAGATTGAGGCCTATGGTCACTCTGTATTAGTGTGGCACTTCAGTCATAAGATGTTTGAAGTGGAAATCTCCAGTCAATCCTAAAATCTGTCTCTCTCATTCCCATCTCAGTAAAACCCATTTGCTCAAAACAAAAATCCAGAAATTTGAATGATGAACCCACTGTCCTTGAGCCTTTCCCTCGTCCCCCATACAGTCTATCTAATTCTAAAATGTCTCCATGAAAAACGTATCTGAATTCTGAGCACTTCCCTTCATTTTGGCATCCAGCACCCTGGGCCAAGCCACCTACATCTCTTGCCTGCTAACAAGTCTCCCTGCTCCTGCGTCTGTCCCTCTGTCTTCTGTTCTCCACACAGCAACCAAGTGAGCCTTCTAGAGCTCACATCAGAGTGTGGCACCCCTCAATTACAAGCCTTCCACCGTGAATGAGTTATTGCCATCCGCAACAACACAGATGAATCTCACAAACATGAAGTTGAATGAAAGAAGCCAGACACAAGAGAGCACAGACTGTGTGACTCCTGCATCTAAAGTTCAAAACCAGGAAAAACTAGCCTGTTAGAAATCAGGAGAGTGAGTGCTGTGTCTTGATCTGGGTGCTGGTTGCATAGGGGTACTTAGTTCAGGAAAAAATTCATTAAGCTTAGGTAGAGTTACGGCTTCTGTACTTTGCATACTATATTTCAACACAAAATTTCAACTTGTTTATTGTCTAGACCACTCCACAACTAGATTTAAGTTCTGGAGGGTAGGGATGCTGTCTGCGTGTTCAGTGCTGCATCCCCAGAGCTTGGTGCTCTGCTGAGCACATGGGAGGTGCTTGATAAGGATTTGCGGTTCAGGCGGCCAGCCCAGTGGCAGGGAGGACCAGGGAGGCCCCGGCAGTGACTAGATCCAAACCATGACAGGAGCAGAAATGGAGAGGAGCTGAGAAAGCCTTTGGAGGTAAAATTAAGCTGGTGGGCTTGCTGATTTAACTTTCCAATGACCTCTTACCTCTTCTAAGATAAAAACCACAGTCTTTACACTGGCCCTAATGCCCTCTGTGACTGTCCCCAGTTCCTCTCTGACTCCTTCCTTCTCCTCCCCGCTGCGCCCTCCACTCCAGCCTCACGGGTCTCCTGCTCATCCTGAACTCAGCCTGAACCTTCTGAGCACGCTCCCACCTCAGGAACTCTGCACTTGCTATTCCTCTGCCCAGGATGCTTTTCCTCAAAATTTCCGTGATGCCTGCCCTCACCTCCTTCAAGTCTCTCCTCCAGTGGTACCTTCTAGGGAGGCCATCCCTCACAGCACTCCCCGTCCCCCTTCCCTGCTTTATTTCTCACCATAGCTCTTATCACTCTCTGACATACTGTATATTTCACTTTACTGATTACCTCTCTCCCCACACTGCTAGTTCCTATGAAGCAAGATCCCACCCCAGGCCCTTGCTCTTAGCCACTGCACTTCAGGGCTGCAGGTAGCTGCTGCCACATGGACACCCTGCACTCACAGACAAGGGCCCACCCACATGGACACCCATGCTTCCTCCAGCCCTGTGCCAAGGTGCCCCCAACCACTTCCCTCAAATCCTCAGGCACTCACAGCCTCCAGCTGGAGCTGAGTGCTCCCAGCAGGCTGCCCCCCGGCTGGCGGGCGCCAGCTCCTGGCAGAGGGGCCGGCATGTAATTAGAAACTCCCCAAGCTCCCTAATTGCCAGTTCTTCTCCCAAACCAACAGGCTGGTGCTATTCTGAGCCACCCTTATTGCTGACTGCCTGAGCCCTGTAGAGAGGAACAGGCTGAGAGCAGAGCCAGGCTGGCGTGGAGGGGGCCCTGGAAAGGCCTGCCGAGGTCAGAGGGGACTGCACAGTGGAGAAGGGCTGGTGAGTGGCCAGAGACCCAACAGGGCACAGAGAGGGCCGCTGCTTCTTCGGGGCCCAGCGTGGTACTCAATGCAGTCTGCTCTCCTCCCCACCTCTCTCCACCCATGCCCCCACCCATGCCCAGAACAGTGACATCAAAGCAGCCAGGCCCATTCATTCTTTATTCAGGTGGCATAAAAATCACTACAAAAACTTTACAAAAGAGCCTTAGGAAGCTAATGGCTCCCTTCCCCCACCCCACCCCAGCCCCTGAGACAAGGGCAGAGGAGGAAGAGGAAAGAGGAAGGAAGGGGAGTCCTGGCAGTGTTCGTACCTCCAAGGACCAGTGGGAGACTGAGGTGACAGGGCATCAGGGTGGGCTGGAGGCCGGTGGGCCTTGGGCAGGTCATGGCAGAGGCAGTTACATAGGATGCCCAGCCCCCATCCAGCAAGCAGGACAAGGCTGACCCACAGTGTCCAACCCAGGACACTGCTCTGCCCCCAGGGCCACCCTCAGGACCTGTCTCTCCTCTCCCCAGCCGGGGCATCCCATCCCTCCTGTCCTTCCCTCTCTGGTAAACAAATGTGGAGGTGCCCCAGCCAACTTAGGGAATAACCTACCTACCTTCCTGACAAAGGGGATCCACAGCTGCCCCTCCACCCAAGCCCCAAACAAGGACACCCTTAGAACCCCTTTGGAAGAAATGACGTGGGATCAAGGCCCACGATGCCCTGGTGCCTGCTCTCCTCCCGGCCCCACCCTACCCCAAACTCCCCAAGAGGGGATGGGAGAGAACGGCTCCTCTCCTCTCCCAGACTGCCCCCGCAGGCCCCCGCTCCTAATCTCATGGAGCTGTTTGAATAGAGTCACATGAGTTGAGAGGCTGGTCCTGGCAGGGACTCAGGATGCTGGTGGCCACGGCCCCTCATTTGGGGCTGTCAATTTGGGGGTAATCCTCCTCCGAGGGGGGCTCAAGTTTCAAGTCAGGGCCGAAGGGCTTGTCTCCGCGGGGGAAGGCTTTCAGGCTCTGGAAGAAGTCCTTTTCGTCAGGGGAATCCTGCTGCTCCTTGCGCTCCTGCTGTGCACCAGGGTTGGGGTTCCTCACGCTGCCCACAAAGAGGGGCAGGCTCGTGGTGTCCTCAAGGACGAAGAAGAGGAAGGGGCGGTTCACGATGAAGGAGGAGAGGGACATGCGGGACATGGCCACGCTGGTTGCCGCGGCTGCCTCCACGCCAGCCTCATTGAGCTCCAGAGTGGACTGATGCTGCACACCGGACACCACCAGTCTCTGGTCAGAGATCCCACGCAGGTCCGGGTCCTGGAACAGCTCCTGCAGGCCTGCCCAGGGCAGGAGATGGCTGGTCAGAGCTGCCTTCTGCCCCACAGGTTGCCTGGACCTGCCTGGGAAGGTGTCTGGCATCCTGGCCAAGGAATACCTTGAACCCACATATCCCTGGTTAACTCCTATTTAACCTTCAAGTATCAGCTTAAAGGTCACTTCTCCAGGAAGCCTTCTCTGATCGCCTGCCCCCAAGTCCAGACAGGTACCTTTTTAATGTTCCCCCAGGTAAACTGGAGAGCAGCCCTCTGTCTTATCACTAAGCTGACTTGTAAGTACCTGATGCCTTATCTGCTCACCCCATTCCACTGAGCTCTTTGTACACGGTGGGCTCCCACTGCCCAGTGCAGTGCCCCTTCCAGGAGAGCCAGCAAGGCTCACATGCCACCCCAGGCTCTCCACCCAGGATTCTTTACAATGCTCAGTCTTCGGCAGAGCAGGTCCTCAAGCTCTGGGCCATTCCAGCCCATGCCAGGACAGAGGGTCCAGGTGCTCTTTTCAAACCCTCTCACTTCCCTAAGCCCCGGAAAAGGCCAGGACACAAGGCTAGCTCTGACTCAGACTCGCTGCCAGCTGGGGGCTTCCTCCTCACCCGCCCTGCCCAGGAAGGCCCCGGGGACTATCCCATGCCCAGCCTCCTTACCCAGCTGTCCGAGAGTGCCCACCAGGTCCAGCTGGCATTTCAGATGCAGCTTCGGCAGCTGGACCTTGGTGGGCCTCTCCCGCAGCAAGGGCTGGTGCAGGATGTCCCAGCTCAGGTTGGCCAGCACCTCAGACACGTTCCACTTAAAGTGGGTGGGCACAATGACCACGAAGCTCATGTTGTTCTTAAAGGGGAAATGAGCCACCTACAGACAAGCGAAGAAGACCGCATGAGGACCAGAAAGCACCCAGACGTAGGAGGGGTCTGCACCAGCATGCACTTCTGGGACAGATGGACCTGGCTTCCTGTCCATCCTTCTCAGGTGCGGGCTCAGCCTCCCTCAGCCTCCACTTCCTCATCTGTGAAGCGGAGTAACACTACCTGCCCACACTGCAGGTTGACGTGTGCCTGAAAGAGACGCTTTTAAAGCTTCTAGCAGACTGTCTCACGTGGGCGGCACCCAACAAATGGTGTTTTTCTCTCTCCTGATTAGCTGCCAGCTAGCCTTGTGAGCTGGGTGAGGAATCCCCTGTGTTCGCCTCTCAGTTTCTCCACCTGTATGGTGGACTGGATTGTTGGGTTTCAAGCTGGCCCAGGTTCTGCGGAGGAGCCACTGCAAAGGGCGGTCCTCTCCAAGCCCCTCTCACCTTCAACATTGACTTTGCCCAGCCGTGTATATATACTGTGATTGGGGGTAAGATTTCATGTGAACGAGCTTTCTGCAGCTAAAGAAGTGTGGAAACCACTGGGCTCCATGGTCTCTTGCAGCTGTGACTCCTGGGGCTTCAGGCAGAGCGCCCAGGCGCAAGAGCCCTGCAGGCAGGAGGAGAAGGGCAGTGTCTGGCCTCCTGGGCCTGCCTGCAGTGTCTGAGGGAGAGGAAGGCCAAGAAGGACAAGGAATGGAGACAAGAAGGTGAAGGAAGAGCAGGCAGGACACAGCCCGGAGGGAAGGAGCAGCAGGAAGAAAACTGGGGGAGAGCTGAACCAGACCATCCTCCTCTCAGGGTGAACTGGAGAGAGGCCGGGATGCTGTTCCAAGGGCTTGCCTCGCCCACAGCCCCTCCCAGGGGGGCCAGAGAAGTGGCTCTGGTCTGTGTCATGCTGACCTTGAGAAACGAACCAAGACTCATCTCAGCCACAGCTGACTGGCCCAGGGATCAGTGCCCAAGCCAAGGGGACCACATTTAGGCTAGAAGCAAGGGAGCCACACCTGAGATCAGCTCGGCATATCACTGTATCCAGTCAGAATGTCCCATCTGGATGCTGACAAATCCATCCCCATCAGATCCACCCTTCTAAGGAGAGTGAGAGCTCAGGTCGCACCTCCCAGGCTCAGGGGTGCTTAGGCCCTGGGTGGCTCCACGGCTGCTGGAGTGCTCCCTCTGCTGCCCCACAACCCATGCGCCCTTGTAATAACCCCCCTAACCAAAGATCACCTGGGTCTCAACTCAGTGCCCCCTCCTCAAAGAATGCTCCCTGACCACCCTATCTAAAACATCTTCCCCAGGCACTAATAGACTAATAAATCACCTTTTTTTCCCTTCATAGCACTCACCACCATCTGAAATCATCCTGCTGATACGTGTTTGCTCATGTGCTGGTGCTGTGCATCCTCCCTCCTGAGAGCAGGGATCTGGTCTCCCTGTGCTCCACTAAATCTCTGGTGCCTAGGATAGTATCTGGTCCACAGCAAATGCCCAATGTAGTTTCGTTGAATGAGTGAACCTTGGAGAGCCCAGAGCCTCAGTCCCCCTGGATGGGGGCATAGTGAGGCCTTTCAGAGCCACTTGCCCCAGGGACACAACTGCAAGGAAGGTGGGGCGCAGCTCCCCACTCCTGTGCCTGCACTACAGCCTGCCTACTCCCCTCCCTCCCTCCCAGCACCAGGCCCGGCCTGGCAATCAAGGGTGACCTGTATCTCAGGCTGCTCCAGCAAGAACCAGCGTAGCGGGTACGTGTGGGCTTGCATCATGTCCACCGGCACAGTGAACTGCTCGTCCAGGTGGAAACTGTCTCTCTGGGTGAGGCTCGGGTCAAACTTGCTCCTCCAGAAACCTGCATCCAGCAAAGGGCAGGGGCCACATAGACTGGGACCAGGATGGGTTCTCTACCACCGGCCTCTTCCCCATCCCACCCAGAACCCACTCAAGGGATGAAAGGTGGAGGTCAGGACCCCAGGGGGTGCTGTGCCAGTTGATACCCAGTTGATCTGAGGTCCCTTCCCTGTAGCGTTTTTGCTATCTGGGCTTGCATTCTCCCATGCCCTGCTACGCTACCAGGAACCTCCCCCTAGGTCTTTTCAGACTGGTTTCTCCTAGGGTCTTCTCTCCACAACAGCCCCATCCAGTTCCTGGGGCCCCTCTCTGACACACCATTGCCTGTCTCCTACTCTCCTGCAACCCACAATCCAGAGGGCTCCCTGCCTCCTAGCCCAGCCCTGAGGAGGAAGAGGGACCCTCAGAACAAAGCCTGCACAACCCAGCTCAGCCTACAGGCCAGGGGTAGGGGCTGCTGGGCCAGGGGACGGGGACTTGCAAAGAGGAGGAGCGCACCCTGGAAGTGGATGGCATTGAGGAGAAGCAACACTGTGTCAACTGGCAGCTCGGAGAGGAAATTCTCAATCTTCCCCTCGGTGGCCTCCTTCACCCATTGGTTGATGTTTGCCAGGTCATCCTCCTTCCTTCCCATCAGGCTCATGGGCTTTGCGCCAAAGAGCTGCTCCGATTGTTCCAGGAAGTCTTCTTTGATGGGAAGTCCTACACAGAATGGGTCACAAGCTGTTCCCAGGGCTGGCACGCCACACCCACCAATGATCTGACTGGCTCCCTGAGGCCAAACCCATTTCTCTCACCCCTATCCACCACAGGGCACTACCTAGGGAGCTCCCTGCCACCAGCACCTACCTTTCTTCAGGTACATTCTGGCAGCCAATCGGAATGCCCCAGAGCCCAGGTCCTGGCAGAGGCGGCTCAGCAGGTGGGGGAGGCAGGGCCCTGAGTCTGCATGTAGCACCTGCAGCAACCTCTGCAGTGTTTGGTTCTGAGCACCTGGAGGGGAGCCCACATTGGCTGTGGCCAGGCTGGGGTTCTTTCCCACCCCCACTGCCCACTCTAGTCCCTCTTGAATACCCACGGTGAGCATGCCCAGAGGTCCACATGCTCTCCTCCCATGTCCACTGAACTGGTCTGAGTGACAGGACTCCCAAGTCCCACTTTCATCTCTGTTCTGACAGTCTGGGCGACCTCACCTCATGGAAATTGTCTTCCCTCTCTGGACCTTAGTTTCACATAATGGAGGCACTGTAGCTATCGAACTCTTGCATAAAAAACACCAGAAGCATATCCCTCGGCCCAATCCCTGGGAACTGATTCACAGAGTCTGGAGGTGGGCCCAGGAATCTGCATTTTTACCAAACATCCAAGTGCCCCTGATGGAGGAACCACCCACTAGTAAACTCTGGGGGGTTTGGAAGTGAGTTCCTACTGGCCTCCCAGCTCTGCTGATCTGGAAGGTGCTGTCACAGTACCTAGTGTCAGGTGGGACAGTGCCAGGGCCACACTGAGAGGAGACAGGATGAGGTTGGGGCTGCTGGACCTTTGGGCGACGAGGGAGAAGAGGTCTGTGCTGAAGGCCATCATGGCCTGGGCCAGCCTGTGGGTCTGCTCTGGGGTTGGGGCCTTCTTGCAGTCTTCTGGGGCCTTCTTTAGGGCAGCCTGGCCACCAGGCTCCTGCAGAGACAGATCAGGGGTCAGTGGGGCCAAGGGGTCAGCTCTAGGTTCTGTGGTGAAGATCTCCTTCATAGCTCCTGTCACTGGGGGCAGGCAGCAGGGCCTGGTTCCAGTCCTGAGAGGAGAGGGAGAGTCATATGGGCAATGACATTCTGGGGACTGAATCCCTTCCTCAGCCTCACGGCCACGCCCCTCAGTTCCCTCGCCCCTGCTGATTGGCACTCCGCCCTCGGGCCCCGCCCACTCTTCCCCAGCCCCACCTGGTTGTACCTGGTTGCCCAACTTGAGGAGGAGAAGTGGGGAGACCTTCTCCTGCGACAGCCCGCTGATTACCTGAAGAAAGGAGGAAGCTGATGGAGAGTGACCCTTCTCACAGGTCCCCCACCCTGCACAAGCCGCAGGTGAGGCCCCTCGGGGCCTTCCTCCCAGGCACACGCCCCTCACTCCCCAGTACCTGCTGGCCGAAGTGCTCCATGGCGCTCACAGAAGAGAACTGTTAAGAGAGGGATGAGGAGAGGAGGGGGATCCCCTCAGAGCTCCATCCTCCCTCGGATCAGTGCCCCTCCTCTGCCCCCTTCAGACCCCTGGCCTCTCCCCACCCCACCCAGACCGCAGCCCAGGCTCACCGCAGAGCAGGGGCCTTGCAGGCAGGACAAGCTGAGCACCAGGAGTCCCGGCAGCAGCGCCATGTTCCTGTTGTGGACGGGAAGCCTCTGTTCCCACCTCGCCCCCATACCCGCGTGGCATCCCACCCACGCGTTCATAGGCAGGCGAAGTCCTGAGCGATTACTGCTGCGGGGCAAACACCAGCTACAGCACACCCCCAAAACTCCTAGCAGTGGTTCTCATCTCCGAGGGCAGATGTCCCCCTGACTTGTTTTTTAACTCCCTTTGTTTTCCTGGTTTTTCACACTTCATGCACTGAGAATATTTGGGTTCCTAGGGGGAAAATATTATCAAAACAAAAAAAGTCCTTATTCTTCAAGGCCTGGCGTTGTGAATCAGACCTGGGTTTGAATCCAGGCTCTGCCTCTTGCCAGAGGACCTTGACATCTCCCTTAACCCTCTGGGCTTTGCCGTTTCTTGTAAAATGGTGGCAAAAGTCCCTGCCTCTTCTCACGTGTATTGTAAAGACCAAAATAAGACAGTCTTCGTGAGCCCTGAGCACAATGACTGGCACTCAGTAACGGCTGTTGTCAACCTGGCCCAGGGCTCCTCTTCTGGGAAGCCTGCCCCAAAGCCTCCTCTGTACCAGGGCTCCCTCCCCAGAGCGCCTATCCAGCCTGCTGTCCATCTGGTCTACCTTTTCTGGCTGGTCTGGTCTTGCCCACAAGGGTAGACAGGCCTATGAGGCCCTGAGGTCTCAGCAGGGGTGGTGGGGTGGGCTGGAAAGCCGCTTTGTTGACCCAGCAGCACAGCCCAATGAATGACTCTGGCCAAAGCCACCTTTGGACTTACGGGAAACACAGTTCTTGCCCCCCAATCAGCCGCAGGCCAGCTCCGGGAAGCCAGGCTGGCGAGTGGAGGTGGGCAGGTTTCAGTCTGGCCTTGGAGCAGGTCTCACAGCCCCCGACCCGGCTCCCGCCTTAGGGCCAGTCCTTCTGGAGGATCCTTCTATCACCCCTGGCCCCACCCCCATCACACACAAGGGCCCTTGGTCAGGACCCAGATCTCCAACCTGGGCTTTTGAATCTCCTTGGCAAGAAAAGGCCTCCAATTTTTCAAGTCCTAGAGAGACTCCCCCCAGAACCCCCACTTTGGCTCCTCATCACCTCAGGAAGCTGGGAAACAACAGGCCTCCTGAATAAGTTCAGCCCAGATCCCCTCAGCCAGGTGGGCAGCTCCTACCTCCTCTCCTGCTCAAGGGGCAGACTGACCGCCCCTCCCCTCGTACCTCTGCAGGCTCCTCGCCGCTGCACACGATGTCCCTCTGGCCCCACTTGGGTGCTCCCCTCGCTCTGCCCGTGCTCCGGCCAGCCCAGCGGAGCCCTCCCCTCCCACCTGGACCTTTGCTCTCAGCCAACCCCTGTTCAGATTGCTTTCTCTTCTGGTAAATATTGACCTGCATATCCGGTTAAACATTGATATTGGGGCCAGAAGCCCCTTTCCCAGCAGGGCATCTAATCCAGAGAGAGCCACCAGGAGCCCCTGTAGATTTGGGTCCCACCTGAGCCTAGAGAAAGGAGGTTCAGGAGAGAGTTGAGGAAGCTGTCCTCATCTTCCAGTGACCCCACGAGATGAGGGTTATCCCTGCTTTAGTCAGGCTCAGAGAGGCTATGTGACCTGCCCAAGGATACAGAGCTGGGCTCAGGGTTACATCCAGGGTCCCACTTCCACCGTCCTTTCCTCTCCCCTACAACGGCCTCCCCATTCCGAGGGGAAAGAAGGGAGGCTGCAAAAGCCTGTGCAGGGAACCCACGATAGGAGCCCCATCCCCAACCCTTACATGCCCAGGATCCTGCCTGGCTGCCTTCAGCCTGGGTCCAGAAGGCAGGGGGTGGGAGAGGAGAGTTGCTGAGGGACACAGCCTCTCCCAGCATCGTCCTTACCCTCCCCAAGGGTGAGGGTTCTGGACACTGGTCTGGGGCTGCATGAACCAGAAGCCCTGTACCCTGAAGAGCAATGATCAGGCTGCCTCCCCACCTCCTGCCTTATTCCGCGCTGCCCTGGAAGCTGTGGGCTCTCAACTTTTCCCCACTCTGACACCACCATCAAAACAAAGACCTCACTCAGTTCCACAGCTCTTCCAAAGGATTTATTGGTCATATTTACATCTATTGCAAATAGCGAGGAGGCAGCAGGAGCCCAGCCTCAGACCTCATCTCTGCTCCAGAATGTGAGGACCCGGGACACCTGGGTCTTCCTGTCCCCTGGGTGAGACCTGAGATGGAGATGTGATTCTTCTCGCCCCTTCTCTCAGGGTCTTAGAACCCCATCCACCAGGGGTTCTGGGCCCAGGATCTACCTCCTCAGCTCAAGGCACAAACACTGTAGTTAGGGGTGGGAGGCAAGGATGGGGTCATTCCTGGCAGGCACCAGCTGGTCCAGTCCATCTTCCTTCCCTCCCCTGGCCCCGCCCTCTTTCTTCCCCTACTGGTCCCACTGGGCAGGGTCTGACTGGGTGGACACTTAAGCCACAGGCCCTTAACTCTTAGACCACAGCCAGCCCTCCTTAGAGGCTTGAGTCCAAGCACCATCAGTGTCCTGGACTGGGGCAGCTTCCCTGTCCTTATGGGACAGGGGCAGAGAGACCCTAGCAAGGGGGGCTTTGGCTGGAGACTGGCTGGGCAGGGCCAGTCTCCCTAACCCTTCCAAGACCTTCCCTCTCCCCACATTGACCCAAGGGCAGAGCATGGAGAAGAGAGGGCAGCAATGCTTTCCCACGCTCTCCCTCTTCCTGCTGGCTTGGAGCAACATCTCCCCAAGCCACGAAGGAGATCCCTTCCAGCAGACTTGGGGGCTCTGGGGGTTTAGGAGCCTGGACCCTGGAGGATGTCTGCCCACCCCCGCCTGGCTAGTCCCCATCTCAGCCTATGCAAGGAGGCGGATGACCCCATTGTCTGAGCCCAGCAGGAGGTGGCGTTTGGTGGGCAGCAAGGCCAGGCTGGTGAGCGTGCCACGGAAGTTCTCAGAGCTGAGCTTGGTGGTGGCCTGGGAGGGCGGCTCAAGCAGGGAGCAGACACCGATCTTGTTGGCCACAGTGCCAGTGACCACCTCGCTGCCATACAGGTCGAAGGTATGGATAGGGTCGGAGGCTGACTTGTAGTGGTGTGTGGGCTTCTGCTCCAGCTCCTTCCAGACAGTCAAGGAATGGTCGGAGGAAGAGCTGACCAGGACGCTGCCCTCCACCGCCTGCCCGGGGAGAGGAGAGCCTTAGCAGGGCCTGGGCCCTCCCGTGTGTCCACCAAACCCCATGGTCTTCCCGTTTCCTCCCACAACACCTCCTGGGAGGACAGGGCATCGTGAGTGGAGGACAGGCTGCCACCTTCCCAAATTATATCAACGTGAGTTACAGCAACTCTATCACAGTGTCATTAACCTAGTCATCACTGCAACGTGGGCACTTACTATGTCCCGGCATTGTGTCATGCATGCCGTATGACCACGTTTCATCTGCATAATAACCTATGAGGCAAGTGCTGCCATTGTTCTCCCTTTACGGAGAAAAAACTAAGGCTCAGAAAAGTTAAGTAATCATACCAAGGTCACCGAGCCAGTAACTGGCAGTGCCAGGATTAACACCCAGGCTGACCCCAGAGCCCTCCTGATGCTTTCTTGGAAAGTCAGAATTTAGAGGCACCTGGAGCCCAGGGTCCTCTGGGGGTGTCCTAGAGGGAGCCAAGGGTAGCTTGCCCCCAGCAGTGGCAGTGCATGTCCCCTGGCCTCCATTTACGATGGGGATGCCTGGAAAAAATCCTCCCACAAGTAGCCCGGTTCCTCCCCTCCTGTACCTCCCTGAGCAGTTTCCTGAGGTCCCTGACTGAGAGGGGGCGGGGGCAGAAGCCCCACGCCCAGTCTGCCCCTGCCCCCACCCGGACAGCCCAGCAGGGGGCATGGACTCTGCTCAGTGGTCTGGGGGCAGTAAACAGCCTCCCCGCTGAGCTTTATTTAACCTGAACTGGGTCACGGACAGGGCCCGACCCCTGATCCTCCAAGCAAGACAAATATGGACAAGGGTTACTCATTAGAACATCTCCAGGGAGCAACAGGGTCAGCTCGGCCCCTGGGTCCCGCCCCTGTGCCTGCCTCCTACAGAGGCCCCCCGCAGTGCAGCTGGCTCCTGCCCCTCCCTGCCCCTCAGTCCCTGGGTAGGTATAAGGGAGATCAGCTTGAACCTGTCCGGGTGGGCCCTAAGCAGAGGTTAGGGCCTGGAGCAGTCAGGAGGGGAACGGGACCTGGTCTGTTACCTTGATCTGCAGGATGTCCCCCTCATGGGCAGGCCAGCCACGCAGAACCAGGCCTGTACGGGTGTCCAGGAGCACCATGAAGCCTGAGGAGAAGCCAGCTACGACACTACGGCCACTGGGGCTAACGGCCAGGGAGCGGACAAGCCCAGGGTTCAGCCCGCCACCCAGGCGGAACTCATGCTGCAGGCAGAGGAGACGAGATGAGGCACCACCACCCATTCCAACCAGCTTCTCCCTAAGGTCCTGCTCACTCCCCAAGCCCACACAGCTTGAAGGCCTGAGCCTCCGTCCCCCATCAGGGGGAGGGCTCCCCACATCACAGGCCAGAGTCCCATCCCCCAGGATTTGCTGCTGTGGGTGACCCGCCTCCAAAGAGAAACTACGCCCTGGCCTTCTCTCTTCAGGGTCTCTCCTCCCTGCCAGGCACCCAGACCAGGGCTCAGGAGACTGGACGCCCCTGACCTGCAGGCCCGGCTTCCTGCAGTCCACAAAGCGCAGGGTCGAGTCTGAGCTGGCCATGGTGATGCTGGTGTGGGGGGCAGGCATGACAGCCACAGCGGTCAGGGGCACCCGGCTGTCTGCCGGCTCCACGGTGCGAAGGGTCTTCCCTGGGAAGGAACGACACAGTGGGTCTGAGGTCCTAGCAGCTGATGGAAGAGCCCTCACTCCTCCTATCCCCCTAACCTACCCCACACCTGCCTCCCATATCCCAGGGGATCTCAGAAAATGCTATAGATGTTTCTTGACCCTCCTACCTTCCTGCTTCCATGGCCAGGCCAAGCTCCCGTCCCCAAAGCAACCTCCTGTCTTCATATAGCACCCCCTGACCTAAAGCTACCTCCCTCTGTATCCCTCAATGCCCACTCCATCCCCTCCCCCTTTTTAACCTTATTTCTCTCTACAATGATGCCAGAAAATAATCGAGTGACTATTTACCAAACGTACTATATGCCACACGTTAAGCCAAACCTCTCTGCGCATTATCTTCCGAATCAGTTGTTCTGATTCCCATTTTACAGATGGGAAAATGGATGCTTCTGGCCACAAAGTGACTTACTCAAGGTCACTCAGCAAGTAAACGGGCAGAGCTGATTCAACTCAGATCTAATGGATTCCAAGTCCTAACTGCTCCTCTGTGTGACTTCATTGGGTCACTCTATGCCACATACCATTACACCCCAACCCTCCCACCCTTGGGCCGCATTCCTAGAGGCCTGGCAGAGTACAGGATGGCAGCAACAGAACAGGCCTCACCTGGGCCCGCTCACCTGTGAAGGGGTCCCAGACGTGCACAGCCCCATCACAGCTCACCACACACTGTGGGGCCTCAAGCTGGCCCACGAAGAAGACACTCTTGCGGTGCTGGGCGTAGACGAGGCGTGGGGCTGTCTCGCTGGTGCCGTCCCCAGAGTTGTAGAGCGGCCAGAGGCGCACAGTGCGGTCCTTGCTGCCACTCAGGAAGAAGTCCTCACTGCTCAGGGGCGCCACGCACTTAACAGCCCCCGAGTGGCCCGGGAAGCTCTGCAGGCGGATCTGGTGGAAGTGAAAGTGGGCGTCCTGCTGGCTCACGCCAATCTCATACTGCCAGTACGCCAGCCAGTTCCCGCTCAGCCCGTGGGCACTCCGCGGCAGCTCCCGCTTCAGCGCGTTGTCCTCATTCTCGCTGCCGAGGCCCCCGCTGCCCACCCCCGAGATGGGGCCCAGAGGGCCGGGGCTGTCAGGGTGAGAGTCGTCAGGGATCTGGATGCGGTTCCCGACCAGGACACTCCCAAAGGTCCCTGAGTGGCCATCATCCTGGGGACAGCCCCCACCCTGGGAGTCCCACCCAGGGCCGGTACTGGGCACAGTGGGCTCCACACTGGCAGGGCTGCGACTGTTTGGGCTGATGCTCTTCAAATACAGCCCTGCCAGCTCCCCCACCAGCTCGTGGTTGGGGATGATTTTCCGGATGATGTCACCTGCATGGGAGCAGAAGAAGTCCCAAGATTAGGGAAGATGGCAGGCAGCTGCCACCACCCACCCAAGGGTTTAGGAACCACAGAACACAGGGCAGGTACTGGCTGTGCAACTCTGAGCAAGTAACTCTTCATCTCTGAGCCTCAGTTTCCTCCCCAGTAAAATGTGCATTAATTCATTATGTACATGTGAGCATCTTCTCTATGTGCTGGGTGCCATGCTGGGCATCAGAAATAGAAGGGTGAACGAGACAGCTCATGCTCTCCCTCTCAGAGCTCAGATCTCAGTGGAGGGATAACACCACATCTGACCACAGGCCATTCATCCTATTTAGGAGATGACACACATCAATGCTCAGCACAGTGCCTGGTGTGGACAAGAAGCTCCAGAAACGTGGGCCACTCACTCCTCTTGGACAGCTCCTAGAGATTCAGTACGTCAGCCCGACTATCCTGCCTTCCGCACGGACACACTAGGCCACACCTGTGCCTCCTTGCTGGCCAGTGCTCAGTCCCTGTTTACACGCTGGGACTCAGAGTCTGAGGCTGAATCCCTTTGGTCTGACCCAGAAAACTGTGCTTAACACCCACTACTGACTCTAGGGGCAGGGAGAGAGTGGCCCTCCCACATGAAGAACCATGGTCACAGAGGCTGTGTGAGGGAATGTGATGGGGCAGTACCCAACAGGCAGGAGAAGGGCACGTAGATTGTGTACGCCATCTCCAAGGTGAACACCTTCTGCAGCTCATCCAGCAGGGTGGGGTCCACCAGCCGCTGCTGCCCGTCAGAGAAGGCCACCTCTGGCAGCTGGCCCTCACTGCGGCTCACAGAATCCAGCTTCAGATCCTGCGGGCAGGAAGCCCAGGGAGTCAGCCGAGTCCACAGCCCCTGCCTAGCCCACCCCAGGCAGGTAGGTCTGCCCACCAGGTGCTGAAGCTCATGCAGCTGAGAGAAGACTTGAAAGAAGGTGGCAACGGGCTCGCTCAGGTGCTGCTGGACCATCTCCTGTCCAATACGCAGGCAGATGAGGGCGATGAGGCTGATGGTTTTCATACACAAAACAGTCCGGGCCTGGGCTCCACTTGGGAACCTGGAAACAGAGCTCATGAGCTCCAGCCCCCCACTCTGCAGAACTTGCCCAGAATCTACCAGAAGCTGTAAATGAAAGGAACTACAGGACCAACTGGTCCAAAGCAGATGAGGAAACTGAGGCACAGAAAGGTGTGGCTTGCTCGGGGTCACACAGCCTGGATCAGAACCAGGACTCCTGACACCCAGTCCAGGGTCATGGGACTCTCCCACAAACTTCCCAACCCGCCCCCGTCCCCCCAGCCCCGACCCTTGTAGTTCCCTCAGCTGTGCTGCTCCCCGCCAAAGGGTGGGGCAGGGGCCTACCCCGTGACGAGGGAAGTAAGGAAGCTGAGCACGGGCAGCAAGACCTCGTGGCTGATACGGGGCAGGATGTCCATGAGGGTGGTGTCTGAGAGGTACACGATGATCTTCTGGGTCAGAGTCACCGCTGCCAGGAGCCCCGCCTCCTTACGGCTGTTCAGTCGACTAGGGCCTGAGGTGCTCCCAGGGGCCACCTAGGGCCACAGAGTAGATGAGGGGTCGGCTGCCCCACAGACTCCCTGGAACCTCCAGAGATCCCAGGTTGGCCCTCAGGCTCCTCAGCCTCCCAGCCCCCAGGGCCGCCAAGTCCGTGACTGACCAGGTAGCTGATGTAGGGCAGGTACTGGTAGGTGAGGACGGGCTCCCCATACAGATAGGCGATGTGGAGGAGGCAGCTGAGCACGGGCCCCGACACTATATCGCCCAGCACTGGTCTCTTCTGGTAGATGTTGCCGGCACTCAGTGGGGGGCTCTCGCCACTACTCATCGTGAACTGCTGCCGAGTAGGCCCTGCCAAGGAAGGGCCAGCAGCCTTGAGTAGCTAGCAGAGGGCAGGAGGGAGGTTGGCCTTCCAGGGACTGTGGTAGCAGCTCCTGCTCACTCTAGCCCTGGATCTGCCCCATGCTCTACCCAAGGAAGGGAGGGAGGAGCTTACAGACAGAGACCCAGGACCCGGCCAGGAGGTGGTCTGGGGTGGGAGTGGGAAGGATCTTCTAGAGGGGGCTAGGGATGGGTGGAGGGCCTGGGGGAGGCCCCGTCTCCGGCACCTTACCAACATAACATGATGTCAGCAGGCGGAGCAGATTTCGGGCCACATGGCGAGAGGCCACTGTGGGGCCGAGCTTGGCAGCCAGCCAGCGGACCATCTTGCAGGCTGTATCTGCAGGGTGGGGGCAGAGCCTGAGCTCATCAGATAACAGTGGCTCGCCACTCCTCCCACCCCACCCCACGGCACCCCACCTACCCAACTCTGGCTACCACTCTGCCAAGGAGTCCAGCCTAAGCCTGGTTGCCCCACACCTCCATCCTCCATTTAGCAGCAGCAGAGGCAGCCTGGGGGACTCTGGCCATGGGGCCGCTCCAGGCTCCTCTCCTCAGGCGCAACTTGCAGGAAGATGACCCTTTCAGTGAATCTTCCCCAGCTCCTAAATGAGACCCTGGCCAGACTCTGGATACCTCCCCCTCTGGCCTCTGCTCCCTCCACTCTCTCAGTCTAACTATGCTGGCCTTTCACTGATACTTTACTGGAACCATGACAGCCTCAGAGCCTCACACATGCTGTTCCCTCTGCCTGGAATGCTCATCCCACTGCAGACCCTGCTATTTTTGCCTCACTACCTCCTACTCATTGAACCTCAACTGGCCCTCCTTCCAAGGAAGCCTTCACTGACCCCTGAAAACTAGATCTCAGCCCCATGTTCTCTATGGCACTAACGTAACTCAAGCTCACATAAGATTGTCTACAGCATGGCATCTCCTCTGCTAGGTGTGAGCTCCAGGAGGGCAGGCCCACATCTGCAGTGCCTGGCGCAGAGGAGGTGCTCAGCAAATGTCCAGGGGAACCAGATGACTGTGTGAGCACCACTCCAGGCCTGAGAACTCACCAAGAAGGATCTGCTGTTCTTTGCCCTCCGACTGCTCGGTCAGCGGCTCCTCCGCTTCCTCCCCGTCTGCCCCTCCGCCACCGGCCACAACCGTATCCATGGACAGCACCGGGTCAGGGAGAGTGAGCTCAGAGGCCCCGGTGACCTCATCTTGTTCCCCCTCCCCCTCCTCCTCCTCCAACACCACACAGACTTCCTCCTCCTCCTCTTCCTCCTCTGAGCCCTCGCTTTGCTTCAAGTCCTGGCTGCTGTCGCCTGACTTGAGGCTGCTCTTGTCCACAGGGGCGCTCCCCTCGTCAGCCCGCTCCTCGCCCAGCGAGGCCTCGCTGGTGCTGCTCTTGTCACTCAGCCGGCACAGGCTCACAGCCTCAGCCTCCTGGGGCTGTGGGGACTCAGCCACATAGAGCCCGGCTTGGAAGTCCTCTGTCTCGGGGAGGTCAGCCTGGTCGTGGAAGCTGACGCCAGACGTGTAGTCTGGGAGCCCTAGGCCCGAGGAGGCAGCAGGCTCCCCATCCATCTGAATCTCTTCCCCAAAGGCACAGGAGCTGGCCCTGGCCCCTGGGAGCCCGCTTTCCTCATCTTCAGCAGCCCCTGCCAGGCCCTTGCTTTCCTCCTGGGAAGCCTCGACACCAGCCAGCACCTGCAGGACATGGGGCAGCAGGTGGACGAGAAAGGCCTGCAGGCCCAGCCGTACCATCAGCTGGGCCACAAAGCAGTCAGTGTACAGGTAGAAGCGGCCATGTAGCCGGCAGGGGCTCTCATAGGCACCAATGAGAGGTTTCAGTAGGTACTTATTAGCATTTTTGGGGCCCAGTGCTTTGGCAACAGGTTCAAATAGGTACCAGGCTGTATACACGGCCGTGTGCTCTTCGGACATGAGTGACAGCACGAAGGGCAGCAGGATCTCCAGGCCCTCAGGGGTGATGTCACTCAGCACAGCACCCAGTTGCTGCCATAGAGCAAAGACCAGCTCCCGTCCCTGGGCCTCATCCTCCACACACCTCGCCTGGTACAAAAGGATGAACTTGTGCAACGCTGGGAAATATGGAGGGAAGGGAACCATGGAGCTGAAGGGGCTGAGGAGCTGGGCCGGGCAGGGCGGGGGCAACCCCTGGGAGACGGGTCTGTACTCAAACAGTGGGTCCAGATTGCCCCTCCTTGATACCACGGGGCCTTCAGACCCACTCAGCTGCAGAAGCATGTCCAGCACAGGCTGCAGAGACACAGGGACCTCCTTGGGATGCCGCGTGCAGAGTCCCCGAACAGTCTCGAAGCGTAGCCACAAAGGTGCGTCAGGCTGCAGTGTTCGGACCCTGGTGGCAAACACCATCTCAGCCAAAAGGACCCCCAGCGCCTGCATGTCCCGATGGAAGAGGTCCCGCAGCTGCACGGGGGGCTGGACCTGCGGCTGCTCAGGCACCTCCAACCGGCCCCCTAGACCTTTGGTCAGGAAGTTGCCTAGCTTCTCCAGCTCCTCCAGAGCCTGCACAGGATTGAAGGCCTCTGGAAGAAGGATCTTCCCCTCCTCGCCTTCCCCAAGGTCTGCCCCAGCAGCTTTGTTTCTGCGGCCTGGTCGAGAGGCTGAGGCCACTGAGAAAGACAGGAGGCCTGGGGGCACTTGATTGGAGGAGGAGGAGGGACCCAGCTGGTCACCTGCTTTCCCAACAAGGGAGATGGAATCCAGAGCTTCTGTGGCCTGCTCCAAGTCATCTTCTCCCACAACGGACCTGTCTCTGGCCCAGCCAGCCTCACAGGGAGTGGCCTCCAAAACCAGCCTGCCCACCCCATTTGTAAGCTGGCCTGGGAAGTCCTCCTGGCCTGTGCTCTCCTGGATGGTCTGGAACAACAGCCTGGGGATGAATGGAGGCTCAGGGGCAAGGACAGGAGCTCCAGCCAGGCGCTGGGGGTGTGGCTGATCGAAGAGCTGCACCACGCCATAGCTGGTCAGGTGAGTGTGGCCATCCACCAGGTGCAGGCACACATTCTTCTCCTTCACAGCCTCCTTGCCCTGGAGTTTATAGCCGAAGGTGAGGTCGATCCAGTGATGCAGGTCCTGGGACACCTCGGGGCTCTCCAGCAGCGCCCGGTGGGCAGCCACAAACTCCTGGCTGGAGCCACACCAGGCTGGCACATCCAGGTCAGGCATGTCAGGGTGGATGGAGGAGAAGATGGAGGGATCAGTGTAGAACTCGGGGATGCACTCATCTGGCGTCCAGTTCTGCATGCGTTCCATGCTGGCGGGATACTCATGGGGCTCCCACTGTGCCCGCACGTGTCCACAGAGCACTGCCCGGGGTGTGCGCCGAGCCTTGTACACATAGTATGTGATGTCGGAGAGCACGTCCGAGATGTGGTGAGGAACATGAGGTGGCTCCCCGCCACCCAGGCCACCTGCCACAAATGCCTGCCGCGTCATCTCATACGTGAAGTCCAGCTGCTTATCCCCCTTGTTGAGGCGGAACTTGGATTTCCGCAGGTCTCGGAAGCGCCCGTGGGGTGTGGTGAAGTCCACCACCCAGGGCAGCACGGGGTGGTAGTTGGGATCCCCCTGCCGCCGACCTGCCAAACGATTCAGCTGCATGAGGTAGTGGAAGTTGCTGATGCGGCCATGGACCCAGTCTAGCACAAGGCCCCTAAGCTCCTCCTGGCAGGTGGGACACCCAGGTCCCCCTCCTCCCTCCTCTCCAGGCTCAATTTCTGTCTTGTCCCTTGTTACAGGGGTCTCCCCCTTCTCATCCTCCTTGGGCCTCTCGTAAGCACTCAGGTCCAGCCGGAGCTCACTGCAAAGCTTCTCATCCACAGCAATGTGGTGCAAAGACAGGGCCCCGCAGGCCAGTCCCTGGCGGTGACAGGCATCCATGGCCCTCAGTACACGAAAGAGAATGAAGAGCACCTTGGCTTGGCTGTTGGTCAGCTTGGCAGGGCTGAAGGTGACCACATCATGCAGGGAGAACTGCACATAAGGGTGCACCACGTATAGCATCTCTGGTGACTCCAACAGGGCCTCAGCTCGCAAAAGACTAGGACAAGCAGGGCTGCCCCTAGGAGGGCAGGGGCCGTCTCTGGCATACGATGGGCATTGGGTAGCTTCACCCACTGGCAGGAAGGAGCAACCATAGACCCTCTGCAGAGCCTGCCGCACTGAGTCCAGGGCAGGGACAGCTGAAGGAGCAGGACTATGACTATAGGGCTGTCCGTAAGTATGATATGCGTGGCGCCACAGGTTGCGATAATTCTGAGTAGCCACATCCCGCATGAAGCGAGTGAGGGTCTCAGGGCTGCAAGACCCCTCCTCAAAGGGCAGACCGCCGCCCAGCGGGTAGGACAGCCTCCGTTTCCGCAGCCCATGCACCTCCATGCGCGTCCAGCCGGGGGGCAGCCTCTGCACGGAGCGCTGCAGGAGAGTCCTGACTTCCGCTTCGCTCAGGCCCTCTGCTCGGGGGCAGGGGCCCGGGGGCAGCCGGCGCTCGCGGAGGCTAGCCAGCCAGCGCGCGGACACTAGGGCCACCACGTGGGTGCCCCCCAGGGCAGGAGCCAGCTGCCGGGCATCGATGTTCAGGTCCCTCTCCACGCTCTGGAGCAGCTCCTCCATGTCGGGGCTTGGGGGCGGGGACCAACCCTCGGTCCCGGTGGTAAGAGCGACTTCCCGCCCCCTGCTCCCCAGGGCCATCCCCTTCTGGCCGCCTGGGGGCAGCGCGGGGCTGAGCCCGGCCACAGCCCTTCCCACGACGGTTTCCGGGGAGCCAGGCCGGGCGGGCAGGGATGGGCGAAGGACAGGGGCTGGGGCGGAGGCGGCGGGAGCGGGCCGGGCACAGAGGAGGAGACGGCGGGGACGCTCTTACCCCTCCACAGGGTCCTGCACTCGGGGCGCGGCGGGGCGGGGGCCGCGGGGCGCCAGCGCCGGGCTCCACCGTGACGGGTCAGCTGACACGGCTCACGTGATCGCCCCGACACGGAAACAACCGCACGTGGCTCAAATAGGCCGGCCAGACCCCGCCTCCCGCCGGCGCCACCGCGCGGCCGCCCGGGCGCCCTCCCTCCCAGAGCTCTGCTCTGGCCTGGTGGCGGCTTCTCTTCCTCCAGGGCTGGAAGGAGCTCCAGCCGGCCCCGCCGGTGCTGGAGAGCGGGATGCTGAACTGCCCACGAGATTTCCCCTCCCATCCCTGCTTCCCCCTGCACGCGCCAGAACGCGCATCTAGGGATGCTCTTCCCAGAGATCCCAGCCTTTAGCGGGCGGATCCTTGCCCCCCAACCACCCTCCCTTCCCCCCCCCCGCCCCCCCCCGTTCCCCCGTTTTTACAGATAAGAAACCCCGAGGCAGAGCTGGGACGTTTAACATCAAGTCTCTTCAGCGCCTCCATGCTGCCTTCCAAAAGAAGGAGCTTTTAATTTTCCAAAACACTTCATCAGTAACGTTCCATTTGGCTCTTACAACACTTGGAGAGATAGGGAGGATGGTTGTTATTGTTTATATTCTACAGGTGATAACCAAGAGCCGCCACAGAGGCTTGTTCAAGTGGCAGAATGGACATTTAGAAGCTGGTGCAGACTTTCTGCCCCACAGTCTTCCACACTGACAGCCCCCTTACCGCTTTTTTTTTTTTTTCATTCTGGGCAATCTGAGGGAGAGAAGTGGCCCAGGCCCAGAGGCCTGAAGTTCTTGGGAGGAAATGTTCCCCAAGACTTCCTGTTGAAGATCTGCCTCTGCGTGCCACAGAGCCTGCCTGCTGTGGTCAGAGCCTTGCAGATGCCACCGTGGCTGGGGGGAGGGTGCAGCACGGAATAGGGAGCGGAAACCAGAGAGCTGGCACCAGAACTACGTGCCTCCTTCAAGGGGTCTCATTTCTGACTCATTTGCAGGACAGATAGGCCATTGTCTGCAGTGAAACCACTGGCTCTGCGTCTCACTCCTAGAAGGAGAGTTTCCCTCATATAGGAGTTTGGTGTTGAAGTGTGGGGGTTCCATAAAGGCACTTAAGAAAAACTAAAATCCAAATTAAAGAGGAGACAGGAATGGCTCAGCTATGAGCCGATTCCATCCGCATCCTCTTTCTTAAAGGGGCAGCAGGGGCCGGCCCCACGGTGTGGTGGTTAATTTCCCACACTCTGCTTTGGTGGCCCGGGTTCCCATGTTTGGATCCTGGGTGCAGACCTACACATTGTTCATCAAGCCATGCTGTTGCAGTGTCCCACATACCAAATAGAGGAAGACTGCCATAGATGTGAGCTCAGCAACAATCTTCCTCAAGCAAAAAGAGGAAGGTTGACAACAAACGTTAGCCCTGTTAGCTCAGGGCCAATCTTCCTCACCAAAAAAAAAACTGGGGGGGAGGGGAGCCAGGCAGCAGGAGCCCCTAATGTACTCGGTCACATGACCTTGGGCAGTAAGAACTTATAACCACCATTTGGTGCCATAGGAGCCAGGCACCATGCTAAGCACTTTCCCTACTTTGTTTTGCTTAATCCTCACCACAACACTTTCTAAGAAGCTATTTTTATACCCATTTTAAGATGAGAAGGCTGACTCTCCTAGGTAACTTGCCCAAGGTCACACAGCTAAGAAGTGGTAGAGCCAGGATTCAAAGCCAGGCCTATCTCATTCTAAAACCAATGTTCTCTGTACTCCTTGGCCATGCATTATTTTTTTCACCTGGGAAATGAGGCGTTCCTTGACCATATCACATCTGCAACTTTGAGTATCTGAGACCAAAGGACGAGTTTTGCTGGTCAGGAGATAGTGCCTGCTTCTTGGTACCAATAAAATTAGGTCCACCTGGTCTTTGCTCTGGTCTCAGTTTACCTAGACTGAGCAGGCACTACTTTTTCTTTCTATAAGTTTGTGTGTGTCCTGCCCTCTAGTGGTTTTGACTTGCAATGCAACAATGACCTTGAATGTAACTAACCTTACCTCTTAGAATTCTTTCCTTCCCTTGAATAGGGATGTCCTTGCAATGCTGGGCACTGGTGCACTAAGATTTCTGGGACACTGACACTTTCCCCAATCTGAGCCCTAAAACAGTGGTTTTCAAACTTTATGATGTACTTCTGATTCAGTAGTCTGGGGTGAGCCCCAGAATTCTGAATTTTTAACAGGCACCCCTGGTAATTCTGACACAGACAATCTGCAGGCCACATCTTGAGACATAATGCTCTGTAACAGCACTATTCTCAAACTCCCCCTGAATCCCAACTCAAGCACCCTTGGGCTTTGGGGAATCGGGGACCAAATTAGCCACTCCTCTTCACCAACCTCAATATTGAGTTTCCTGGAGGTGATGGCTCAGATAGTCAGGGAGGGAGGCTGCAGCTGCCCCGGCAGTCAGCCCATGCTGAGTGAGGTTAGCTCTTGCTGATCTGGCCGGGAGAAAAGTGAAGGCAGCTATGGTTTAGTGCACTAACTGTGGGCCAGTGGGCCAGGTACTGAGCTAGGTGTTTTCAAACATAATCCTGTTTTCATCCCTACAATAGATCATGAATTTATTATTCACTCTATTTTGTAGATAAGGAAATTGAGGTTCAGAGATGTTAAGGATCTTCATCAAGCTCGCAGCTGGTAAGAGCTGGAATTTGAATCCAAGTTTGTCTATCTCAGTAGTTCTCAACTGCGGGCAATTTTGGCCCCCAGGGAACATTTGCTAATGTTGGGAGACACTTTGGGTTGTCACAACTGGTTGGGGGGGGGGGCGGGTGTTGCTAATGGCATCTAGTGGGCCAGAGATGCTGTTAAACATGCTAATATGTACAAGACAGCCCCCAAAAGAAGAAATTATTCAGCCCCAAATGTCAATAGTGCTGAGATTGAGGAACCCTGAACTCACAGCCTGAGCTTTTGCCCTATAGGGTGGGAGGGTGAGGAGACAGAGAGTTAGCTGAACAAAATAGAGAAGGGCCTTGGGTGGGAAGGGGATGGGATTTCTCTGCTAAGGATAATGGAGAATGGGGGCAGCTGGTGAGATTTCTCTTTCTTCCAAGCTTGGCCAAGCCCTTGCTCAGTTTCTCCCGACCTTGCCAGGTTAGTCCTGGGACTTCACACTAAGCTTGTCCTGGAGTGACCCTGGCTCCCAGCTCAGGGCTTGGGTGAAATATTTACCTGAGTCTTCTGGCAGGACTTCCTAGCCAAAGCCCGTGGTTCCTGGGCCAGTGCGTTCCACCTGCAGCCCCTGGGAAGCTCCACATTAGCACTCTTGTTGTGGAGGTTGAGACCATAAAAACTGGAGCAGCCAAGGCCAGGTGGTGTCTAACGGCAGTTAGAAGTGGAGTGAATGGGCAAAGCTGGGAGGATCCCCTTAGCAGGCCCCTGTCTGGGGAGGAAGAGGGCAACCTGAGCAGGGAGTAGGGGGCAGCTGGCCTGGGGAGCAGACCCCAAGGAGGCTTGCTTTCCATAGCCATTCTTCTCCTCAAGGTTTGGTCCACAGCTTCACTGGACATTCCCCAGTACCCATTCCTGGAGCACCCACACACCCAGCCAGCCACCATTCTGGGCCTCCCCAGTATTGGCCTCACTACTAGGAGGGTGGGTCTGAGCTGACTGAGCTGACAGGAAATACCTCTCATTCCAAGCTTAGAACCTCTGAAGATCTAACCAGCAGATGGAGGGGTGGGGGAGAGTCTTGCAGTAAGAGGTAGAGGAAAGAATATACAAGCTGGTCCCCCATATTTGGGGTTCCATCTCCTTCCTTCCCTCACCACCCGTGGGGGGTGGGGGGGGGTGGATAAGGAGATGGAGGAGGGCAGACCAGGAGGAGGATGTGGTAACAGCTGATTCGTCCCCTGAGGTCACACTTTCCAACAATCAGCTGTTACTGGGGTGGAAGGCAGGAAGTTTCCTTAAAGGCACAATGTTCTGAACACAGGCTCAGAATTCTGGAGCTCCTAAGAACTATAGCAATCACTTGGTGGAGTCCGTATTTAATACAGAAGGAACTATCTCACACTCCAGGCTCATCCTTTGGGATTCGGTTACTCTCATCCTACTTGAGAGCTTATGGAAAACTCATGGATCCCTGTCCCCACGATTCTCTTGGGTGGTGGTGGGAGCGGGGTGCCAGCGATGAGTTGGGGTGGGTCCCAGACTTGCCCCTTTAAATAAGAGGTTCAGCAGCTTTTGCCAAGTCATTGGGTTCCTTTCAGTTTTTGCCCATCTCCCACCCATTTAGGCTCTGATTGGCCCCTGGGGAAGAAGCAGCCTCCTCATTGGTCTCCACCTTTGAAATCTCTTCCCTAAGTAGGCCTGAGTCAGTAAAAAGCTTCTGGAGGGTGGGACTGAATTGGGGATATTAGACAGAGGATGGGGTTGCTCACCAGTTGCACTTTGGGACGGCCCATCCCCTAGTTTCCGACCACAAGTCTTCCTTCTACCTTCAGGTGAGGACTATGCTATCAATCTTTTGTTAGGAAGCTGCTGCTTGAGACGCTCTGTCTCCCTGCGACTAGGACGAGACATCTTCTACAAGAAGTCTCCTGGTTAGGAAGCGCCCCCCCGGCCCCCCCCCCAGGAGGGGTGGACTAGATCTCTCCAGTGAAAGCTGGGGCTAGCGAAGTGGGCAGTCCTCCCTCCCCCAAAAGCCCTCAGGAGTCCTCATCCAATGGAACAGTGCTGCCCTGGGGGCTGATTTCCACCTTCGGTTCTGCCACTCCTGCTGCTTCGTCTGCTCCATCTTTCCTTAGAGAGCTATCGCCTCCTGCAGAGGTCAGCGAATCCGTTTCGGGGTTGTCTAAAAGAAGCACTCACGGCTCCAGAAAGGAGGTGCTGTAGCCCTTTAAGGACTTCGTCGGGATGGATTCAGAGATGAGTTTAAAAATGCCAACTCACAGAGCGCGCTGGATTCTGGGAACGAGGTGTCAGACGGAGAACTACATTGACCAGTATGCACTGCAAACATACACGCCTTTACTTCCTTCTGCTCTTTAGGAGCCCTGTTTGACGTAGCGCTCTTCAAAGCAAGTGGCCTAGGCGGAAGGCTGAGCCACGCCCTTTCGCCTATTGGCCAGCTCGTGAGTTGGTGGGCGTGGCTTAGCGCAACTCCAGTAGGCAACGGGGTGGCCTCCTTGCCAATCAAAGCTAAGACGGCTGGAGAGGCGGGACCAAGGCGAAGGGCTGGCGCCCCCGAGTGGGTGTGGTCACGCTGCCCAGCAGTGGGCGGTGATTGGCCCTGGGCGGTGCAATCGCAGCTTGTGCGTCACGACGCCGCCAGCTGATCGGAGACTGGAGCCGGTGTGCTGGGCGCTGGGAAGACAGCGCCGCCGGCCGTGGGGAACGGACGCACTGATTTGCTCCCCTACCCTCAGCACCCCCACCCCCCAGCACCAGGTGGGTGTGAGCTGGGGTCCCGGCCTCACAGGAGGGAACCGTGCTAACGGGGTAATGGGGGAAAGTGGGGTCCTGGCGGCCACACCCTGCCCTTCCGGAGGAGGGGAGAGGGGGCGGCGGGGGCAGGGGCGCTCCGGGGGATAGGGGCCTAGACTGGCTGGAGTAGTGTGTCAGGAGGTTTAAAGGTAGAGTCCTGGACGGGAGTCGTGGCGGAAGGTCTTGCGGAGTAGCTGGGAGGAAGACGAGGGGCCGAAGGCTGGGGGCGGCTAACCTCGGCGCCCTCTGGTCCGAGGATACGGGAGCCGGCCTCCCAGCTTGGGGAGGATTTGAGCGGGGCGGGTAGCAGGGAGGGGCTTTGCCTCTACCGGCACTCACTGAGGCAGGGCCAGCTGAGCGCCCTGGCAGAGAAGGGGTCTCTGGGCGGGCTGGCCCCTCCTCTCGTTCCCTCCAGGGGATGTTATGTAAGGGGGGAGGGGAGAGGAATAGGGGGCGGCGGTGCGGGGGCCTTATGCAACCCAAAGGTTAGAGTTTCACCGCGGTTGGTGGAGGGAGCGGGCAAGAGGAGGGCCTGGAAACTCTAATCCCCCCTCCCCAGCCTAACTGGCCGTCTTGGGCCGAGAGAAGGTCACCTCTGCACCTCCCCCCAGCCTGTCCGGTTGTGGGGCCCCTAGCCCAGGCCTGGCCCTGACCGCCTGGGAAGCCGGCTGGCTGGGTGGGGCGCCTGGGTTAGTCATCACTGGGCTCCCTCTCTCCCCACCTCTCGGCCAACTCTTGGCCCCTCCCAGTGGCCTCTGGCTAGGCTATCTCCCCCACCTCCCTCTGGCCCTAGTTGCAGGCTCCAACTCATTTGGCCTGTCATCCTGGCTGTTAAGACTGGACTAGGAGCTGTCAGCATGCCAAAGGGTTGATGGAGCAGCTGGTCAGAGGGTCAGTGCCCTGGGCCTACCCCACCCTGCAGCCAAGGGCACCTGCTTGGCACAAACTCTTAGCAGCCGCTGAGACCTATGGGCTGAATAGAGCCGGCTCAGACAGAGGGGAGTGAGAAGGAACTGGACTGGTCACCTGGGGGAAGAAAGATACCACAAAGTTTATGCCTCCCAAGAGGGTTTTGTAATTTGAAAACCTCCCACTCCCACCCTAATCTTTCTAACCCTCTGAGTATAGAAATCTCAAGGCGAGACCACCTTGGCCCCTCACACTGGCATGGGCCATGCCCTTGGACTGAGTGTCAGCACAGACCCGCCCTCCCCAGCTCACAGCCCTCAAGCCTGCCACGCCCCCAGCCCCCTCCCTGGGCCATGCTGCTGGGCCCGGCTTTTCCTGCTGATTCATGCGTTGGAACTGTGGGGGCGGGGCTTGGAACTTGGAACAAAGTTCAGACATGGAGGGGCCGGCAGACAGCCTGGAATTCATACCAGATGTACCCGGAATGCGCAAGCGGAATGCCTGGCATTTGAGAGTCCTGGGGAAGCTGCCCAACCACCCTGCCCATACCTCCCTCCCCTCCAACCTTTGGTCCCCTGTCCTCTCCTCACAGTCCCTGGAGCCTCTGCTGACCTTCCAAACTCTAGACCTCCTCCCTTCCTCACTCTTCCCCAGATGTAGGCCCCCAAAACTCTTCTTCCAGCTGAACTCCCTGGAAACGAGTCAGCAGGGCTGATCACTGAACTCATATTTCTGGACCTGAGGTGCAGCTTCTCACTTGGGACCTAAGCGACTGGTGGGATGTGTTCCAGGGTCCCAGGTCCTGGGCTCTCTGAATGCTGAGGAAGCTGCCCCTCCCTGCCCCCTGTGGGTAGCTGGGGAAAGGGGGGGGAGCACAGGCTTGGGTTTCTACAGCCTTCAGTTCTTAAAGAGGAGCAAAGAAGTATGTTTAGAGCTGCCTCTTGCTTCTCACTGAAGTTAACAGCTCCTGCAGGCTCAGGTTAGAGCCAAGAACCCCTCATTAGAAGGTGGAGTATCTGCTGGGACTGGACTTTGACAGCCAGTGGGACAGTATCCCTGTGACATGGCCCTGCTCAGATCTTTCCCATCTTTCTTCCCTTTCCCTCAGGAGCCTGTACCTCCCACATCCTCACCTGGCTGAGCCGCAGTAGTTCTTCAGTGGCAAGCTTTATGTCCTGACCCAGCTAAAGCTGCCAGTTGAAGAACTGTTGCCCTCTGCCCCTGGCTTCGAGGAGGAGGAAGAGGAGAAGGAGCTGCTTTCCCCCTCGTCTGGAAGGTGACAGAGCTGGGGCTGGGAAGGTCTGGACAGCGGGAGTGATGATACCTTTTGGCAAAGGGAACCCTGTTCAGTTGGAGAGCCTTCACCTAGATTGGCCCAGCAAGAGAGAAGCATTTCAGGTTAGAGACCGTGGCTGAATTGGGGAATAGATGGCTCTGACTACGTGAGGCTAGTTGGTCTTTGTGTGACAATGGGAAGAAGTGGAGCAAAGAAATATCTTTCTGGATCCTCCTTCCTTGTCCCCAGTTCTTTCCTACTGGCCGTTCCAGGTGAGGTCCTAAAGTCAGTTTCCTCTTGAGGGAAAAGGTCATACTGAGACTCCCATCTGAGTATCTGTCCCCTTGCTCTTACCTTTCCCTGTATTTCCTGGGACTGGCCCAGACTCTGGATTCCGGGATACTTTCCTATATGTAGGACCCTAGACCTCCTGTCTCAGCTTCTCCACCTGTGAGATGGGGAATCACACAGTAGAGTGTGCATGAGGGAATCAGAAGCCCGCTTGTGCAGACAGAGCCTGGGCTCTCCTCCCCCTGTGGGTGGGAACAAAACAGCTTTTCACATAAGCTGTTGCCCCTCCTCCATCCATGACTGTAACCACAGGAGCTGTTGTGGGGTGGGGTGGAGGGAGGGGTAGGGTTAGATGAATGCAAGGGGCTAGTAGGAGTCGGTCTCCACACGGAGTTTCCACCATGCACAGGTGGCCTCAGGCTTCCCCTGCCACCCACAGCAGGAGTGCAGCCCGTGATGGACCTCTAGCTGCCGCTGCTGTTTCTTCCCTCACTTTGTTTTTTGGGATAGTGTGTGAGATCAGCTCAGGCTTGTACAGGCAGGAAATCCTACCCTCTAGCAACCAGGAGAGAGAGGTTGTGGGATGCACCCCCTCTGGGGCGTCAGGCAGTGTAAACCTGCCACCCCCAGCTCCTGATCCAGTCTCACTCTTGGGCTCAGGTTCTGACGTGATTCAGCTTTGGCCTTGTCTCCCGGCCTGAACGTGGCCACCTTCAGGGGCTACAGAAAGCTGTTTGTTCTGCTTTGGGGCAGCAGGTGTGCAGGGAGCTGGGTCCTGTTCTCCATTTATGACAAACAGAGATTTAGGGGACAGGAGATCATTGACCCCATTATTCTGCAGCCTAAGCTGGGTGTATGTGGGACTGCAGTAGAGGAGGGTGGGCAGACAGAATCCACTCACAGGCTACAATGAAGATCACTCTGTCCCTGGACGTTGCTTCTGTCCTTTCTTCCCCTCCTTGCTTCACTGGCCACAGTGTCTCCCTCCCACCCTGGGTATGTGACTCTGCCGTCCTCTTCCATCATGGAGCAGAGATGAGGAGGAGCAGCCTGGAAACACAGAGACAGGCAGAAGACCAGTGAAGGACCAGGCCCAGAGAGCACAGGGCCCTGTCTGGGCACCCCACAGAGTGGGCCATAAAGGCCAGAAGGACCCCTGGAGGAGGGAGGACAGCCAGCCTCCATCAAGGACAAGCTTCCAGCCGTCTACTTCATTCGCCATTTCTCTCCAGTCTTTCCACCTCCCTCAGAGATGTAAGACCATATTAAAGCGTCCTGTGGCTTCATCCTCCTATTTCCACCTCTTCTCTGTAATTCTATCCTGCAATTTTTTATCTAAGTAGCCTCAAGGAGCAAGAGCCAACTGTGAAAGGACTCACACAGGAAACTCATAAACAAAATTTAAAAGGATAAAACCATGAAAAAAAATGTGTTTCATTAGTAAAGAAAGGCAAATATAACTGGAAGTATTTTTCCCTTAGCAAACTATAACAGAAAAAAATAAGACCCAGTATTGGCAAAGGAGTATTAAAATAATAACACTCCCATGCGTTGCATATGGGGGTACAAATTGGTGCAGCCTTCTGGATGTTGGTTTGGTAATATGTATTAAACACCCTAAAAGTTTCTATAGCCTTTGACCTAATAATTCTACATTTGGCAATTTATCCTAAGAAAATAATTAAAGATTAAGGTGTAAGATGTTCATCCCAGCATTGCAATAGAGAAAAATATAAAGCAACGCTGTGACTGGGAATTCATTTCTTTCCTGCTGTAATGAAAATTTGCAATAGGGAATTGCTTAAGTAAATTATTGTATATCCATCCAGATGGTGGAGTACTGTGCAGCCATTAAAAGTTATGTAGAAAAACATTTGCCTGGAAAGAAAAATGCTTTTTGAATATTAAAAAGGTTATAAAAATAGTGTTATGTGATCTCAATTTTCATTTTTAAGATATGGGTGTATACTTCTATACATAAAACAGATAAAAAAGACTGAGGACAAACCCCGAAACGTTAATAATAGTGGTTATTTTTGGATGGTGGAATAAAGTAATTGTAATTTTCCTCTTTGGTTTTTCTGTAATTTCCAGATTTTCGACGTTACTGCATTTCTACAGTAAATGTGTATGGCTTTCATATAATAAAATTTAAAAGAATCAGTGTAATTTTTTTTTAAAAAGCCCATTTGGAGAGGTGGGTGTGGAAGAATGAGGGGATGCCCCAGCCCCTTGGACTTCATGGGGTTCTGGTGGAGAAAGGAGGTTGTGAGAATGTTTAGGGGAGCACCTAATGGTTTATCAAGTTCATTCTTTGGGAGTAGCTGGAATCCACCCTCTCAGTGTACAGGAAGCAGCTCTCTGAATTGCTGGCTGTCAGCCAGCTAAAGAGGTGTGGAGTAGAGTAAGACGGAAGGAAAACAGTAAAAACCTGTCACTCTTCAGGCGATGGGGGCTGGGGGAAGATATTCCTCACCATGCTGAAAGGTTCTAGAATCTTAACAGTCCTACTGCCGAAAACAGGATGGGTCTTTTTCTCTTTGATTCTGCCTAACCTTGAGGTGGCCTTGTGTGACCTCTCCTTGCCTTCTAAGATTGGCAGAGAGATTCTTCCATCCACCCAACAGGTACCAAGCCCTGGGGGAGGGGTGCTTTTCAAGCCCATAGTGCTGAGAGGTTTCCTTTTGCCTCCCCTTCCTAATAATAAGGCTTCTCTGGAGGGCCCCCAAAAAAGGTTGGAGGAGGAGTCCCCAGAGGGTCGCTTCTCCATACTGGAAGCTGTTCTTTCTGAGAGGTACTGTGTAAGGAGGCAGGACTCGTGGAACTATAGGGTTGCTGGGATGCCTTAAAGTTCTGGAAACCCCGGGAGGTAGAAGGAGTGGTTCCAAGAAAATGAGGTGTCCCCTTCTCCACCACTGAGACGGGGGAGGGGTGCGGGGCGTTGCGGCGAGGTTTAAACAAGTGGGAGTGGGTTGGCGCTGGCCTCTAACTTCAGGGCTGTGAGGGTGGGGTGGGAGGAATGACCAGCAGGTGAGAGGTTAGAGTAGGGAAAGGGTGAAAGTTAGTGGGGCGGGGCCTCCGGGAGTGTCAGGTGAGATTAGAGACCTATTTCCGGAGCTCCGAGAGGTGTGGGACACATGGAGTTGGCGAAGACCCCTAATGACATCAAGAAAGTTCCCCTGAGCTTCGTTGCAAAGCTTGGTCCTCGGGAGCCCCCAACCCGCCATTCCCCGCGAGGGCGGAACGCGACCGGTTGCCGTGGCTCCAGGGGCGGTGGCCCCATGGCTGCTCCAATCACCGCCCAGCTCAAGGATGGGGGCGTGGACGAGCCCTGGAAAAGTTATAGCCAATTCCAAAGGCGGGGCAGGCGGGGGAGCCCAGGGACCCCGCCCTGCCAAGAAAGCCAGTCCACAGTCCCCGCAGGGGGCGTTGGATGCGTCCGGGCCCTCAGCGCAAGGGCCCGAAGGACTGATCCGGACCTAGTCAGCCCGCCAGGCCATGGCGCCCTCAGGGCTCCTTGTGGCCGGCGCCTCCTTCGCCGCCTTCCGGGGGCTGCACTGGGGACTACCGCTGCTGCCCACGCGGAGATCTGCTGCTCCGGACTGTTGGAAGCGGCGGAGCATCTGTGTCTCCCTGGTGCACAGCCTGCTCACTGGGACCAGGCTGCTGCTCGGGTGGGGTGCAGGGCTTAGAGGTTCGGGAGGCAGCGGCGTGAGGGTAAGAGTGTAGGAGGCTGAGATTAGAAGACCCGCGGGCACCTTTAAAATTGATGTGAGACCTTGAGAGTCTGAGATGGGTGAAGGTGTGGATGGATGGGCCGGTGTGCGCAGAGGGAGAATGGGACCTGAGTCTGCACACGCTGACAATGGCCCCCCATCTCCTCCAGGCTGTCGCGTACCTTCAGATGGCCACCCACCTGATTCATGGCCACCCGCCCTGGTGCTGTGGCTGTATCTGTGGGTAAGTCTGCAGGGAAGGCTGGGGGGCAGCCTTCCAGCGGTAATTCCAGGCCCCCACTCTCCTCCCCTGTAGGAGTTAAATGTTTCTGGCAGTTTTACTGTGGGAAACTAAAGATTTGGAAAAAGGAAGGGATGGAGATTCCTCTCCTGGCTGTACACCAGCTTGACGGAAGTCTAATACCTCCCCAACCCCCTTTCCCACAGATTATTTCCTGGCCTATGGAGCTGACATGCTGTGGAACCCGATCTTGGGGCAGGCCTGGGACCTTCTCTGTCACCATTTGCTGGTGAGACTTGAGGAGAGGCAAGACGGAAGGAAGGCATACCCAGCTCAGGGTCCCCAATCTCTCTCCAGCTTTCCATCTTAATGACTTCCCAGAGTCTCTGATCCCCACTGGCGCTTTATCCTCCCAACCTTGAGCTGAACGAGGGGCAGGAATTTGACTGTTGGTCCCAGCTGGGAGTCTGAGCACTGCCTAAGAAACTTGGATTCCCGCAGGTGTCCAGTTGATCAGAGAAATGTTGAATATGGAGGTTTTCTGAGAAGGGGGAGCCCCTGTGCGGGGATTGGGATGGGGCATGGAAAGCCCAGGGATGGAAGTTGATGGGTACTGTGCAGATGCTGCAGCCCCAGGGGTGATAGCCTCTGTGCCAAGGCTGCTTCCATCCTGTGGAAAGGTTTTAAGGCCATTCAGGCCCCCAAAATAAGGGTAAGCATAAAGATCAGGTGTTTAGGAGGGGTGCCACAAAATCCTTGGGGGTCTCTCTCTTAAGGACTAGGATATGGGGATGTGATGGGTGGCAGGTCATAGAACGTCCTCTGATCTCTGACACTGGCTTCCCAGGTAGTGAGCTGCCTCAGCACCACCAATCTGTCTGGCTACTACGTGGGCTTCTCTGTGGTGTCTCTGCTCCTAAAGCTGAACTCTGCCTGCCGGCACCTACGGAAGTTGCTATTGCTTTCTCACCAGGCCCCATCCCTGGCCTTTATCTTGGCCAGCTGGGCCACCAAAGCCCTCTTCCACCTGGTGCCATTGGGGTGCATGAGTCTGTGACTTATCCAGCAGCATCACTGGGTGCCAACTGCTCTGGTTGTCTTTGGTGGAACTGGGCTGGTCACTGTGGGTGCCATGATCATCACAGTGGGTATTTGCATTTTGGTCAGTGATGTCCTGCAATCTCGGCCCCACCCACCCATCCCTGGGCACAAGGAAACCAGGGGCACCAGGACATGTTGTGATGGTGAGCCTGTCACCAAGGATGATTGCACTCTCAGCCTAAAAGACTAGAGAGAAGCCTCAGCCTCCTCTTCAGCCGGCCCTGGGGGAGGTATGACCAGGAAAAGGAGATGGTGGTTTTCAATGCACAGTCCCCCAGGAGGGTAAGGACTGGGCTGGATTTTCAGTATCTCACTTCCCCTTCCAGCTAACTCACACCCCTCCCCCATTCCGAGGATCTAAGAAGAAATGCTGACGTTCCTGGATGGATGGACTGGGCTTTTGTTCTCTGAATTCCATCATCAAATGACCACCTTTTCCAGCAAACTAACTCAGGAGGTACAGCCAGAGCTACCAATAAAAGATGGCAGGAGGCAGGAAGCCAGACAAAACTGTCAATGGAAACAGAAACCCTTGCTTTAGCACAGGGACAGGTGAAGATAGGTGAGGTCCTACTAGGATCAGGGAGATGTAGTATGGAGGGGGTAGAGTCAGAGGGAAGACAGACCTCACCTATGACCAAATTATGGCAGTGGGAAGAGGGCGTATCAGGTGCCATCTGTAGCCAGTAGGGATAGACATAATAGTTGCAAAGGATAGAGCATGGGTCTAGGTCTGTGTCTTAGGGCAGTACTGAAGTCCTGAGCTGTAGCAGGAACTCAAACGTCTGTTCAGGTTGCCCAGTGTAGGGTCTTCCCACACCCAAGCTTTCGTGGAAGAACGAGGGCAGAGGCAGATGAGGGAAGGCTTCCATTTGGGTGCAGAAGAATTAAGGAATATTTGACCCTTTTCTGGGATTCATTTGCAATCTCTCCTTTCTCCCCATCACTTCTGCGACAGCTTTTCCTGTTGTACCAGACCCCTCCTTTCTTCAGACAGAACGTCCAGGTTATGAGAAGTGTAGAGCAGATTAAGATTACTATTCGACTAAACAATGGACAGAAAGAGATAACCCTTAATCATCCACAGAAAAGATACATGTGCAAAAGCAAGAGACAGGGAGATTAAAACAAAAAGTCCTGCCAAAAAGCTGAGCTACAAAAAGACAAAGGGGGCGATGAGACAGACAGACATAGATTAAGGGACGGATAGAAAGAGAAGGATTCATTGCATAGAAGAGACAGAGGTGAAGAGAGATGGAGGTCAAGATAGAGAATCCTTGGCAGAAATCTCGAGAAAGACTGTCGTAGATGCTGAGAGGAACCCAAACCATAGAACTGGTAAAACGGTCATAAAGAGGATAAGAAAAATAGAAATAGAGGCTGACAGGAAGGGACCCCAAGGGTGGAAGTCACCGATAGTCTAGACAGTGAAATAGAGTGAGTGACAGAGAGGAACAACCAGACTCAGGAGAGATGGAAGTGATAGTGGCAGGTGGAGAGATTAGCAGAGCGAGAGAAGAGAGGTGGAAATAGAGAGAGAGGGGGAGATTAGTCAGGGGAGATGAGAAGCAGAAGGCGGAGGAGGCTGTCAATGGAAAGATTCACTGACAGAAAAAGAAAGCAGGAGATATGCTGAGTTGGAGACAGGCAGAAAGACAAAGGACAAACAGCTACAGTGCAAAACACAAGACAGAGACTGATAAGAACTGATAGGCAGAGACTGGCAGGAAGATGAGGAAAAATCAGAATCAGGGGTGTAACTGAGATAGAAGAATAGGCAGAGGGACTGGGGAGAACCACAGAGAGAAAAAGGCGGGGCAGGGTAGAATGATTAAATAGGCATCCAAAGGAACGAACAAGGAAAAGGAGGGGACACAGACTTGAAGAGAGAAAGAAAGAAGTAATAAAGATAGGGAGAAAAAGAGAGAGGCATTGTGAGAGATCCCCATCACCGAGTCATTAAAACCAAGGGGCAAAGGGGAAAAATAACAGACAGGAGAAACTGAGGCAGTTGGAAGTAAACACAGGCAGAAAATAAGAGCATAGGATTTAAATGTAATCAGACTAAAGCTGGAGAGGCAAAGGTATAGAAGTTGAGATGGAGAAACTAAGTAGAATTGTGTCAGAATTTGTCCTTAACAGAAGTAGTATCTTCAAAACTCAATTTGTCATCTTTTTTTTTTTTTTTTAGGAAGATTAGCCCTGAGCTAACTGCTGCCAATCCTCTTTTTGCTGAGGAAGACTGGCCCTGAGCTAACATCCATGCCCATCTTCCTCTACTTTGTATGTGGGATGCCTACCACAGCAAGATTAGCCTGGAGCTAACTGCTGCCAGTCCTCTTTTTGCTGAGGAAGACTGGCTCTGAGCTAACATCCATGCCCATCTTCCCCTACTTTATATATGGGACGCCTACCACAGCATGGCTTGCCAAGCGGTGTTGTGTCCGCACCCAGGATCCGAACCGGCGAACCCCAGTCTGCTGAAGCAGAATGTGCACACTTAACTGCTGCACCACCGGGCCAGCCTCTCAATTTGTCATCTTAACTGAATGCCTTGATTAACAAAAACATTGTCTTGAGTTTTCAAAGAAAAAGAAATGTGACACACCCATGGGAGGAATCTGTTCCCTAAGTATGTGTTGAGGTCAATATTGATTCGTTCCGAGCCCTACACCTTTTCTTTTGCCACTGTCAGAAATTCATAGTCCAGGCGAGTACTCCTCTTGGCAATACTTGATAGTATCTATGAGAGGTGCCCAAGAACTTGATTAGGGAAATATGGCTGTGTCTGTGGGTTAACTAGTAAAACCCATACAGGAAGGGTGAGATTAGCTACTAGCGTAGGTAGGACGTAAGCGGACACCTGAAGAGTTTGGGATCACACACAAATTTCCACATGGTGACCCAGTGAAACTTCAGGAGGGCAGGACTGGACTGTGATTATAAGTGAGTAAGTGGAATCTCATCAACTGGACCAGTTATAGATGGTGTGGACCAGATATAGATGATGCAAATCAAGGAGACATGGTCAACTGGGACCCTAGAAAAGAGAAGCTCAAAAGTACAGAGTCTGGCAGATGCTACATTTGGTACAATGAGTTGGTCTGGTCACCATGGTGGTGCCATATCAGACCTCAATGTGACCTGGTAAAGTGGTCCTCAAGACTAACTCTATGCCTACCCAGCTACTGGCTGACAAATTATTTGTCTTCTGGCACAGGGGAATGGCTCGCCTGAGTCAGGGATATTGATATTTTATGGTCTCGGAACACTCTCCAGATCATAAATTAATAAATTGCTATGTAAATAATTGCATCAGGCTTTTGTGAGTGTGGTTACTTTCAGTCACTTTTCTTGACTCCAGTGGTGTCCTGATTTATAACACAATGCTAGATTGTGGAAACTTTGCCTTGGGAAGGTCTCCTCTTGGCACTAACTTTTTTGTTTCAATTATTTTATTGAGGTCATAATGGTTTGTAACATTGTGTAATTTCAGGTAGATATTATTTATCAGTTTCTGTATAGACTGCTTTGTGCTCACTACCAAATAGACAATTTTTATCCGTCACCGTATATATGTGCCCCATTACCCCTTTTGCCCACCCCCTGACACCCTTCTCCTCTTGTAACCAATAATCTGTTCTCTTTATCCATGTATTTGTTTATCTTCCACATATGAGTGAAATCATTTGGTGCTTATCTCTTTCTGCCTGGCTTGTTTAGCTTAACATAGTACTCTCAAGGTCCATCCATGTTGTTGCAAATGGAGTGATTTTGTCCTTTTTTTATGGCTGATTGTATTCCATTGTTTATATATACCACATCTTCTTGATCCAGTCATCAGTTGCTGGGCACTGGTTGCTTCCATGTCTTGGCTGTTGTGAATAATGCTACAGTGAACATAGGGGTGCGTAAGTCTCTTTGAATTGTTGGTTTCAAATTCTTTGGTTAAATACCCAGTAATGGGATAGCTGGATCATTTTGTATTTCTATTTTTAATTTTTTGAGGAATCTCCATACTGTTTTCCATAGTGGCTGCACCAGTTTGCATCCCCACCAGCAGTGGATGAGGGTTCCCTTTTCTCCACATCCTCTGCAACATTCGTTATTTTTTGTCTTGGTAAGTATAGCCATTCTAACAGGTGTAAGGTGATATCTCATTGTAGTTTTGATTTGCATTTCTCTAGTAATTAGTGATGTTGAACATCTTCTCATGTGCCTATTGGCCATCTGTATATCTTCTTTGGAAAAATGTCTGTTCAGATCTTCTGCCTATTTTTTGATCAGGTTGTCTGGTTTTTTGTTGTTGAGTTGTATGAGTTCTTTATATATTTTGGAAATTAACCCCTTGTCAGATATATGGTTTGCAAATATTGTCTCCCAATTGGTGGGTTGTCTTTTCGTTTTGTTCATGGTTTCCGTTTTGGAACTGACTTTTTAACCTACAAAGCCCTAAAGTGTCTTAAGATCCTCTACTGTCAAAAAGCAAACCCAATTTATTCAGTAGAAGGGACTTAGAGCGAGAGAATGGATTCAGACAATTTGGAGTGATTCTCAATGCCAAAGGTTGAAACCAAAAGAATCCTTTAGCCAAATTGGTCTTGAGTTAACAAGAAAATTAATTAAACAGAAATCTCTATAACTGAGTTGTCAGGGCTTTATTACATGCAGAATCTGGATTTGTCGGGCTAAAAATTTGAAGCTTTCAGTCTGCAAGAGATTGTGCAAGGGAAGTTATTCTTTAACAAGAAGCTCTTGTATTGAAAGAAAATGTTGGTTTAGAATCATTATCTTAAAGTCATAGCATCCCAGGCTGACCATTTGTTGCGTTCCTACCATGGCATCACCTTTTATACCTGATCGCACTTAATCCCACACAACAGAGCCTCATCCCATTTTCTAGATGAGAAAACCAAGGTAATTTACTTAGGGTTACCTAGCTAGTTAGTGACAGGGCCTGGACTCAAACCTGCATAGGTTTTTTCTATTATACCACCTGTGGCCAACGTCTGCTGGTTTTGCCTGCCTAGCTGTGTAGGGATTTTCCTTTGAAAACCACTCCTCTCTCACTCCCCATTCAATGAGCATGTGACCCAGGTCTAACCAATCAGAACACCATATCCTTTTTCCCTGAAATGAGTTCATGGCGTAAGCAGAACCGAAGAACCTCAGCACCTTGAACTCTGAGTTCTGCTAGAACTTCTGGCTAAGATGCACTCAAAAGATGGAGAGAGATTTCTAGCATCTTTCAAGTAGCCAGATCAAGCTCTGTGTGAAGCCAGAACTCGCCCCAGACCATTCAGTTACATGAGCCAAAAAACTCCAGGATTCACTTAAGTGAGCTGAGTTTTTTCACTTGTAACAATGAGTCTTTATTAATACATTACCTTCAAGATTATCCAGGCTTATCATTTCATTTTGCAGAAAATTGAAGCCTAGAAAACTTAAGTGACTCATCCAAGAACACCCAGCTAGTTTGTGGCATGGCTAGAATTAGAACTGAGGTCTTTGATTTGGTTCCAGTCTCCTTCTTATACATTATTTTGCCTCTTTATAGAAAGGCTGAGGAGTGGAGAAGCTTCATGGTGCAAAGATAGGAGCCAGTTGACAACTGAAGATCAATCAAATCAGATAAATTGCTTCTGAAGTATTTATAAGTCAGGATGCTTCCGTTTAAAAGCCAGACTTCTATTCACCAAGTATTGATTGCTGCACTTTTCAAGAATGCAGGAACTGTGCAGGGCAGAAGTCTGTTTTAGCTTTCTCTTGTAGACATGGACACCACTTAACTTGGTGTTGTGAGCACATTCTTTCCCTGCCTCTAACCTTGTGGGGGACAAGCCTTTACTTGCCACATCTTCTGCAAGAACTGGACACAGAAGTGATTCTCAGACTGAGTGAGCTCTTTCAACCGAGATAAAGATGCAAGCCACGTGGGCTTTAGCAGTAAAAGAATGGGAGCTCATTTGCGTAGCTCAGTATGAGGGTCCCTGGAGAGGACTCCCTGCCTACCACCACCCAACCTCCAAAAACCAGACTCTGGGGTGGTATCTGACATTCCAGGGATAGTAAATTATTTCTTTGCGTTGAGCTTTGCCCTCTCATTCTGGCCTGCCTGCCTGTGCCTTTGAAAGGACTCCTTCACCTCTCGGAATTTCACTGGTCGGCATTGCTGATCCCTGGTGCTGAGAGACTGAAACAGCCCCAGATCCCAGGTCAGGGCACCTCTAGAGGAGGCCAGAGAACCCTGAAGAAGGGTGCCACAAATTCCTGCTTCTGCACTGATCCAAAGCAACACTGCTCCCCCACTCCCCACAGCAGCTTGTCCAAACACAATTTTCTTCAAGCTCCTGCCCTTCCTTCCCTAACCTCAGCTTTATCATAAAATCCAAATGTTTCCACCCTGGCAGCAAGCAGGGAGGGGGCAGGGGGAATGGAGGACAGAGGGGGAGAGAAACAGAGGGGTGCAGCCTAGAGCAGCTGCAGCAGCATTTCCTTGACATAGATTGAATTTTAAAAATTCATATGAACTTTGCATTCTGCTTCAAAATCCATTCCTATCTGTTTTAATAAAAAATACCATTTGAAATAATTTAAAACTTATCATACTTGTTTTTACAAAATGTCAAGTGAAACTGTCAGTTTTACAATCCAGGAAGATGTGCCATTTTATTCTGCAGTTCCAACTATCACCGGCACACTTTACTTCTCTTTATTTCTCCTTTCAACAATTATTTATAAAGGACCTACTATGTGTGAAGCACTTAGATAGAATAGTGAGTAAACAAGCCACAGCCCTGGCTTCAGGGAGCCTGCAGTCAGGATTTTGTTAAAGTGGGAAACTGGGAAAATAGGGGTCATCGAAAGGAGGGAAACCAGAGATAAGGGATGTAGAAACAGGTCATCCAATGGCCCACAGCCTGAGAGTGAACAGATGACTGCAGAGGATGAGACTGTTGCCTTCTGACATCCAAAGTGTTATCCAGAACCTGACTCAGGGTCTTCCCTCCCAAACCTGCATGCTGTCCAGCATTCTCTCAGTCTGTGCATAGCATTGCCATCAACTCACTGTGAGTCAGCAGCTTAGCAATCACCCTCAAGCCATGCTACCGCACCTCCCACTCCATACATACACATCTAATTAATTACGGAGTTCAGAATGGCTTTCACATCCGTCCATTCCTTTTCCATCTCAGCTGTCTCACGCTGGTCAGAGTTACTGTCATCTCTAGCCTGGGTGACGTGATGACAACCTCATAACTCTCCTCCCCTTAGCAGCCAATCTGTGATTGTTAAAACTGGAACCTGCTGCCATTCCCCTGCTTGATACTATCAAGTGGCTCCTCCTCCTTTTTAAGATAAAGGCATGGGGGCAGGCCCGGTGGCACAGTGGTTAAGTTCACACATTCTGCTTGGGTGGCCTGGGGTTTCACTGGTCTGGATCCCAGGCATGGACCTATGTGCTGCTCATCAAGCCATGCTGTGGCAGGCATCCAACATATAATGTAGAGGAAGATGGGCATGAATGTTAGCTCAGGGCCAGTCTTCCTCAGCAAAAAGAGGAGGATTGGCAGCAGATGTTAGCTCAGGGCTAATCTTCCTCAAAAAAAAAAAAAAAGATAAAGGCATGACCCATGCTATGGCCTGTAAGATTCTGCATGATCTCCCCTGGTCTACTCTCCAGACTCATAGTACTTTCTGCTATATTCTTTGTGTTACCTTCTGCAGTTTATTACACATGCCATGCTCCTTCCTTTCTCCAGACCTTGCACAAACAAAGTCCAATGCCTAGTAGACTTTCCATTCTCCCCTCCTCCTACACCACTTGTATTATCTTATATAGTCTCACTTTTCAGTGCTCATTTTCAACATTTCTTTTTCCAAAGAAATTTCCATGTCTCCCTCCCCTATGATTAGGTCTAATCTCTCTGTACTTCTCATTAGAGTAATTTATTACAAGTTTAATTGAAGAACCAATTATGGGCATTTGAGGAAAGCCTCTAACATGAAATATATAGAAAAAGAAAAAAAAAACAGGGAAAAACACAGAGAAAGCAAAGACTATGCATGGAAAATAAAGCTTCAGAAAAGCTCTTATTATTTTCCTCAGAGAGACAAAGGAATATATTGTAACTATGAAACAAGAACATACTACCAAAAAAGCATTCAGAGGGGCTGGCCCTGTGGCCGAGTGGTTAAGTCCATGCGCTCCGCTGCAGGCGGCCCAGTGTTTCGTTGGTTCGACTCCTGGGCATGGACATGGCACTGCTCATTAGACCACGCTGAGGCAGCGTCCCACATGCCACAACTAGAAGGACCCACAACGAAGAATATACAACTATGTACTGGGGGGGGCTTTGGGGAGAAAAAGGAAAAAAAAAAGCATTCAGAGAGAACTAAAAAGAGTACTTGGAAATTAAAAGTGTGATATTAGAAATGAAAAATTCATGGAAGAATTAAAAGATAAAATTGAGTGGGCTGGCCCTGTGGCCGAGTGTTTAAGTTCACGCGCTCCGCTGCAGGCGACCCAGTGTTTCATTGGTTCAAATCCTGGGCGCGGACATGGCACTGCTCATCAAACCACACTGAGGCGGCATCCCACATACCACAACTAGAAGGACCGACAACGAAGAATATACAGCTGTGTACCGGGGGGGCTTTGGGGGGAAAAGGAAAAAAATAAAAAAATCTTTAAAAAAAAATAACGTTTAAAGATAAAATTGAGAAAATCTTTCAGAAAGGAGGTAGAATGAGAAGAGAAAAGATGAGACAATCACGGGACCAATCCAGGAGACCCAACATCAAAATAATGGGAGCCCCAGAAAGAGAGAACTGAGAAAAGAAAGAAAAAGAAAATCATCAATGAAATAATGAAAGAAAAATTCTCAAAATTAAAGAACATAAGTTGCCATATTGATGGGTCCATAGAATTCCCAGAACAGTGAAAGAAAATAGATTCACTTCAAGTAACATTATAGTTAAATTTAAGAACAGTGAGAATAATGTTCTAGAGGGGAAGGAAAAGTTATACACAAACATCAGGAATCAAAATGACTTTGGACGTCTAAGCACCATGCTGGAAATGAAAATGCAATGGAGCAATGTCACCAAAATTTTGAAGGAAAATTATTTCAAACTGGAATTTGATACCCAGCCAAACTATCAATCAAGTGTGAAGGTTGAAAAAGGTGTTATCAGGGCCGGCCGGTGGTGCAGTGGTTAACTTCTCACGTTCTACTTCTCAGCGGCTGGGGATTTGCTGGTTCAGATCCCAGGTACGGACATGGCACCACTTGGCAAAAGCCATGCTGTGGTAGGCGTCCCACGTGTAAAGTAGAAGAAGATGGGCATGGATGTTAGCTCAGGGCCAGTCTTCCTCAGCAAACAGAGGAAGATTGGCAGTAGTTAGCTCAGGGCTAATCTTCCTCACAAAAAAAAAAAGAAAAGAAAAAGAAAAAGGTGTTATCTGACAAGCAAATCTCAAAAAGTTTATCTTCCATGCATCCTTCTTAGAAAGCTACTAGAAGATACACTCTACCAAAATGAGGGAGTTAACCAAGAAGAAGGAAGACACAGATATAGAAAACAGGAGATTCAACATAGAAGAGAAGAAAGGACTTCCCAGGACAATGGTAAAGGGTGATCCTAGGAAGAGAGCTCTCCAACAAGGAGAGAGTGAAACTGGTACATACTACAGCAGGTCGTGATGCTCTGGGAAAGACTTTTTTGGGGGGAAGGTGAAACTGGTAGACTAACCTTATATGCCTGAACATTTGAAGAGATTCAAAAACTAATGAAGAGCTGGGAGAGTAGTTGGCAAAGAGTCCATAGAAAACTAAGCAAATGTGACTATTAGCTACAAGTGAAACAAATAGTTGTTTAGGAAAGGAAATGTAATCATAGTTTATTACATGAATGAGCTGCAGATCTGTGGGTACCATTTGTATAGAGAAGCATAATAAAGTTTTTTTGGCTGGTTGGTTTTGTTTTTTGTTTTTTTACATTTTAATCTCATATGAATTGCTGACGATAGACACACACATGGCAGCTGGAGGTGAGTGCACTCAAGAGGGGGATAAGAGAGGTAATAACTTAGGGACGAGGCTGAAAGGAGATGCATGTGTACTCCCTGAAGCCTGGATCCTTAGCAAGGGGGAGATGTATGCCAGGAGCTGGGGCCCAGCACAGCCCGTTGTACCTGAGGTTTCAGGAAATGAATTAGCGTCTCAGAGGCTGGACACTCAGTCCAATATTGCCGTGTCCTCCCACAGAGAGCTGGGGAGGGGATCCTGGACCCTCACTTCTAGAGCCAGGCTACAGGCTACGTGGATTTAAATCCCAGATCTGCTACTTATTAGCTATGTGGTCTTGGGCAAGTTGACCTCTGTGTGCCCTGGTATCCTCATCTGTGAAATGGAATAACAATAATAGGATTCTCATGAGAATTAAATGAATCAATACATCTAATGTGCTTAGAAAAGTGCCTGACACAGAGTAAATGCTATATAAGGGCTAGCTCTTGTTATTGCATGCACAATAATGTAAACATTGCTTCTTAATCTCATCAAAATTATAATATAACCATATTGGGAGGCCGAGGTAGTGGAAAGGATATACATGTATATGGGAAGCTAGGGGGAGAGTTGGATCTCCATTTTCTATAGTGGAAGGTAAGTAGATAATGGCTAAAAGTAAAACCTCAAGAACTAGCAAGGCAAGCTTATTACTTGCAGATATGGAAATAAATGCCAAAATAATCAGCTAAAATGGTGAAAGTGGTTTCTTTTGGGGAGGAAGAAATGGTCAGATGGAGCATAGGTAGCTGTTCTTTGTAACATATCTTTTTAACAAACTCTATGAGACTATATAACTTTCTAAAAACTAAAACTAAAACTATTAATTGTAAAACTAGTTATTTAATGCCCATCTCCCCATCTAGAATGCAAGCTTCCGGCAGGCATAGCCTTGGTCTGGTCTGCTCTCCTCTGTATCCTGGCACCCTCGCAAGGCCAGCACCTGCAGGTGTGCATTAAGCCTTTGTAGAAGGAAATCTTTAAGGGCATGTGTGCTTTGGAAAGACTTCCTGCATTGAATAGGAGTTTCGACAGATAATTTCTGATGCCCCTGCCAGTTCTGTAATTCTAATCTACCTTCCTTCTCATCTCAATTTCTCTTAACCCTCTTGCTCCAGTCCAAATTCTTGTCTTTCTTTAATGCCCAAATTTTCAAATGAATGGTCAATTCCCATTGCCTCCATTGTTTTATGAATTTCCTTGGCAACTGGGAACTTTCCTCTCCCATTATTTTTCTGAAACTGCTCTCCTAGGTCAGGGAATTCTTTCTCATCAAGCTCATGTCCTTTCTCTGTAGTCCTCTACCTCTTGCGTCATCTAACGTGAGAGAGGGCTTCCTTTCCTTGAAGTTCTTCTTTCCTGTGAGTCTCTCCCAACCTTTCCAGCTGTTCCTTCCCCGGCTTTTTCTGGCCTTCTCCTCTCCCAGCCTTCCTCATCTGCTTTTCTGTTATTCTTCCTTCCGTGAACTGACTCTTCCTCATGGCTCTAGTGTCAACTTTGGTCTGATGATTCAATCTCTCACCTTGGTTCCTAGACTGCCACTTGTGTATTTCTAGCCAGAGGACGCCTTCATTTGTATGACCCACAGTCACTTCCAAGTCCAATTTTAAACTCCCCAAAGAACAAGGAGACTGGTTTGTCTGCAATGAATGATCCATAATAAAGCAGTTAATATTTTCTGTTTGGATCTGTTCCTGGCTTGGTCACCTTCCTACTCAACTAAGCTTCATCAGATTAACTCAGACTGACTGTGTTTGACCTATAAAGAGACTTTAAATAAGAGAAGTTCTTAATTCTTTAAGTCTTAGTTTCTTCATTTGTAAATTATTTCATTTGCACAAGTGTTTTCCAGCTTTAAAAGAAAAAGCTTGGAATTCACTGTCAAATTGGTCAAATCATTGGCAAAAGTCTTGGTATTTAAGACCAGCTTTAATTTGGCCCAAATTTTCCTGTCCAACATCATCTATGCTTCTTTGCATGAACATAGAAGATGATGTAGCAGTATGATTAAGATCTTGAGCTCCAGAGCCATTATTTACTGTCTCCATTATTTACTGTCTGTGGGGACCTAAGCAAGTGGCCCAGCTTCTCTCAGCTTCAGTTTCCTCATCTATGAAACAAAGATAATAATAACACCTACCTCATTGGATTATTGTGACAATGAAATGAACTAATGTATGTAAGGTTGTTAGAGAGAACCTAACACATAGTTCATGTAATTAATCGTGTGACCCAAGGCGGGTTACTCAACCTTTCTGGGCCTGGGTTTCTCATCAGTAAAATGGGGATAATAATACCTATTTTGTAAAGGTGTTTTGAGGATTAAATTGGTTTATTTATTTATTAACTTTTTATTTTGAAATAATTTTAGGCTCACATGGAAGTTGCAAAACTGACAGAAAGCATAAAGATAAACAAATAGATCAATGAGATAGAATTGAGAGTCCAGAAACAAATGGTCAATTGATTTTGACAAAGGGGCCAAAATGATTCAAAGGGGAAAGAATAGTCTTTTAAACAAATGGTGCTGGGACAACTGGATATCCATATGCAAAAGAATTAATTTGGACCCCCATCTCAGGCCAAACACAAAAATTAACTCAATGTGAGTCATAGACCTACATGTAAAAGCTAAAACTATAAAACTCTTAGAAGAAAACATAGGAGCATATCTTTGTGACTTGGGTTAGGCAATGATTTCTAAGATTTGACACCAAATCATAAGCAATAGAAAAGAAGATTTGATAAGTTGGGCTTAATTAAAAACTTTTGTGCTTCAAACAACACCATCAAGAAAGTGAAAAGGGGGGCTGGCCCCATGGCCGAGTGGTTGGGTTCGAGAGCTCTGCTTCTGGCCCAGTGTTTCACCAGTTTGGATCCTGGGCTTGGACATGGCACCGCTCATCAAGCCATGCTGAGGCGGCATCCCACATGCCACAACTGGAAGGACCCACAATTAAAAATACACAACTGCGTGAGGCCGGCCCGGTGGCACAGCGGTTAAGTTTGCACATTGTGCTTCTCAGCAGCCCCTTGTTCGCTGGTGGATCCTGGGTGCGGACATGGCACTGCTTGGTAAAAGCCACGCTGTGGTAGGTGTCCCACAGATAAAGTAGAGGAAGATGGGCACAGATGTTAGCTCAGGGCCAGTCTTCCTCAGCAAAAAGAGGAGGATTTCGCAGTAGTTAGCTCAGGGCTAATCTTCCTAGAAAAAAACGCAACTGTGTACCGGGGGCTTTGGGAAGAAAAAGGAAAAATAAAATCTCTGGGGAAAAAAAAAAAGAAAGTGAAAGGGTAACTCAAAGAATGGGAGAAAAATTTTGCGTATCTTACATATGACAGGGAACTTGTATCTAGAATATGTAAAGAACTCCTACAACTCAATAATAAAAAGCCCGATGTTAAAATAGACAAAGGATCTGAAAAGATATTTCTCCAAAGAAGATATATATGTAGGTAGATAGATAATAAATATATGTAATATACATATATTACAATAAGGGTGAACCTCAAAAACATTATGCTAAGTAAAAGAAGTCAGTCACAAAAGACCACTATTCTATGATACTGTTTATATGAAATGTCCGGATCAGGCAAATCTTTAGAGGCAGAAAGTAGATTAGTGGTTGCCTAGGGCTGAGTACTAAGAGGTGGGAGGAAATGGGGAGTGAGAACTAATGGGTACAAATTTTCTTTTGGGGATAATGAGAATGTTCTGCAACTAGATAGTGATGATAATTGCACAACTCTGTAAATATACTAAAAATCATTGGATTGTATTCTTTAAACAGGTGAACTTGATGAAATGCAAATTACATCTCAATGATGCTGTTTAGAAAATAGTACAGAGAGTTCCTGTGTACCCTTCACCCACTTCAAAATTTCTTAAATAACAATACCAGGAAAATAAAAACCAGAAAATTGACATCAGTACAATACTATTAACGAAACTATAGACAATATTAGGATTTTACCAGAGTTTAGAACAATGTCTGGCATGTAAGGAATCTTGCACCGGTAGTAAGGACTTCACTGCAATGACAGTGATGAACAAAATGATGTACATAATAATGATGATGCTATACTTTCTACTGCAGCCAGGTTGATCTGCTGCTGTTTCAGAGCATGCCATGCTCTTCCTTTTTCTAAACTCTAACTTAGCAGTTTCCACCACCTGGGATTCTTTTTTCCTTCCTCTTTCTTTACTCCATCAAATCCTTCACATCCACCCATCTCCATCAAATCTTTAAAAGGCAAAAGATTTATTCCATCTCAAGAGAAACAGAGGCATCATCAAATCTTTAATAATGCTCCTCTCGGGCAAGCCCTGGTGGCCTAGTGGTTAAGTTCAGTGCCCTCTGCTTCAGGGTCCAGATTCGGTTCCCAGGCGCTGAACTACTCCACTCTGCTAGCTGCTATGCTGTGCTTGCAGCCCACATACTTAAAAAATAGAGGAAGATTCGCAAGCTTGTTAGCTCAGGGTGAATCTTCCTCAGGAAAAATAATAATAATAATAGTAATGCTCTTCACCCTTCCTTATTTTATTTTTGTGAGGTTTTTTTTTTGCTTTTCAGGAAGATTAGCCCCGAGCTAACATCAGCCACGAATCCTCCTCTTTTTGCTAAGGAAGGCTGGCCCTGAGCTAACAATTCAGGCCCATCCTCTGTTTTATATGTGAGATGCCTGCCACAGCATGGCTTGATGAGTGGCACATAGGTCCACACCTGGGATCCGGACCAGTGAGAGCCCAGGCCACCCAAGCAGAGCCAGCGAACTTGACCGCTATGCCAGCAGGCCAGCCCCATTACCCTTCTTTAAACTGTATGAACCTCCATACCGAGCCAGCACTTGCGTGCACTCTCCTTCACATTTTTCTCTAATTATTTCACCTTTGAGTCCTAAATTCCCAACTAAATTGAGAGGCTATATGTGTTACAATTCCTCTGCATCTTCCACAATAAACTTGGTGTGAATTCAAAAAAATTTATTGCTAAATCAGATTCAAAGTTATTACCAAAGGATGGAGCAAGAGGGATCGGAAGTGAAACAAGAACAGGAGATGGACAGCAATTTAGGTAGCAAGACAGGCAGAGCCTGAGGGAGTCAAAAAGCATTTCTAGGGTGTCCACTATACACTCCATAGTGTAATCACTGTCAGCTAGAGAAAAGAGGAATGGGGGGGAGTGGGGAAAAGACACCCAACAATGTTGTTCCACAAGGCCTCTTTTATTTTTCTGGGTTCACTGACGAACTCTTCCTTGACTTCATAGGTAGGGTTAAATGCCCTGCCCCTGAACTCCGGTACAGGGAGTTCACACCGCATTGTAAGAACCTAGTTCTTGTCTGCCTTCCCGCTACCCTGTGGGCTCCGTAAGGCTGGCTTTTTCCCTGCTGTATTCCCAATCCCTGATACATAGCGGGCATACCTCATGCTCAACAAACGATGGCTGAATGGATGAACGAATGTATGAACAAAGGTCTGATTGACTCGGAGTTAGTATTGCACCTCAAGTCTACCCTTATGAGACTAGACACAGAATAATATGCAAATTTTGACAAATTTATTAAAAATCTAGAAGCCTGGATCTCTCGCGGTCCCCCGCCAGACGTGCTTAAGACTGGCAGGCCTGCTAGAAACCGCAGACACGGCCTCGGAAAGGCGGAAGGCGGCGCCTGCGCCTCCTCCGCCCACACCCCCTCGCGTTCAAATCCTTCCGCCCATAGACCCGCCCCTTCGGCCCGATGTGCAACTCTAACTGGTCAGCTCTTCAATCCATCTGAGCGTTTCGACGTCTATTGGATCAACTGCTGAAGTAGGGTTGCGCACTTCCCGGCGTTGGGAACGCAGAGCGGACGTAGGCTTGCCGCCATTGCGTCGCGGAAAAGCGGCCGTCTGTGTGAGGGGCTGTAGGGGTGCGTGATGGGCTTTAAGGGCCGGGCTGCGGGAGGCGGGGTGGGGTCGAGCCGAGCGGCCGGAGGCATTGGGCAGGGTCGGGCTGGGCGCACTCTGAGCGAGGCGGGGCTGCGGGCCGGGTGTCTCGACGCGTTCCTGCTGCACCCCTTGTGGGCCCGGGCCCTGTGGCTCGTTAATTTTTTTCTTCCGCCGCCCCGCAGATTCTCCGGGCATGGCCGGAGTATTTCCGTACCGAGGGCCGGGTAACCCGGTGCCCGGCCCTCTAGCCCCGCTGCCGGACTACATGTCGGAGGAGAAGCTGCAGGAGAAAGGTGAAGAACGCGTGGGGGCCCTGGGCTTGTGGGGGCGGGTGTGCGCGTGCGCGCGGCGGGTTTGAGGCCCTTCTCTCTGTTTTGGCAAGTGTCAAAACAATAGGTGTCAATTCTATTAGCCCCACTTATTTTTCCATCTAATCGAGTCTTGAAAAGCGTCTGTTATTTGCAGGCGCTGATCCAAGCAGTAGGGATGCAATAGCGATGAAGACGAAACTCCTGCCCTTATAGGGTGTAAATTAACAAGGAGGGAGATAGACAATAAAAACTTTAAAAGAATTTGTAACAGAGACGTCAGCCGGTGATAAATGTGATGAAGGAAAAAATAAAGCAGAGTGAGATGACAAGAGAATTGGCAGGCAGCTCTCCAGCTGTATGCGCACGCCTCCCTCGTCCAGACAGGAGCTTACCTGAGGACACGAGGTGGGAGTGACTAGGCTAAGGGTGTGCAGTCCTTTAAACTGAGGTGTCTTTGTAGCCCGAAAATGGCAGCAATTGCAAGCCAAGCGCTATGCAGAAAAGCGGAAGTTTGGATTTGTGGATGCTCAGAAGGAAGACATGCCCCCGGAACATGTCAGGAAGATCATTCGAGACCACGGAGACATGACCAACAGGAAGTTTCGCCATGACAAAAGGGTCTACTTGGGGTAAGGAACATCGTGGAATTACTTCATTTGGAGCTTGGCCCCTTTCCCTTCTCCCTGTCCCATAGGTTGCAATCCTGGGTAGCTGCTTTGTCATTTTGGGACAGGAATCCTCTGTGACAGCCCATCTTGGTGGTTATAAAAGAAGGGAGAAAACCACAAGAGTTCTGTGACAATTTCCAGATCTTCCAGTTAGGCTTTTTTTAAAAAATTTTAATTAATTAATTAATTTATATTTTGGGTGAGGAAGAGTGGTCCTGAGGTAAGATCTGTGCCAGTCTTCCTGTATTTTGTATGTGGGATGCCACCACAGCATCGTTTGATGAGCGTTTTGTAGGTCCATGCCCAGGATCCGAACCTATGAACCCCGGGCCGCTGAAGCGAAGTACACGAATGTAACCAGTACATCACTGGGCCAGCCCCCAGTTAGGCTCTTTATTGCCCTGATTTTTCTTCTTGGTCTGGGGACTGGAGTTCTAATTTGTCCCATTGATGCTGTGATAAGATGTTCCTATCTTTGAGTGGGGTGGAGCCCAGAGCAGGACACTTGATGCGTTCTTGTTGCCTGTAATACTCAATCACCAGAATTCTGAGGTTCTGGATGTTTAACTCCCGAGGCTTCTCTACTCTTGCTTTCCTGTGGCCCCAAGCTGAGTAAGTACAGGTACAAATGCCTTACCAAATCCCTTTTCTATTTGGACACAAAAATGTTAGCCACTTAGTGAGCTGGTCTAAGACAGACATGGAAGTTTTGTTTATTTCCAAAAAAAAAAAAATTTTTTTTTCAAGAACTGTGCTAGGTGCTAGGGATATAGCAGTGAACAGGGAGTAATGGCTTTTGTGGAGCTTACAATCTAGTGGCATGACAGACGTGAGACAAATGGTTACAATAAAGTATGGCGAACATTTTATTACTATTATTTATGGGAGGGTACAGAGAGAATAGAATGTGTGACAGCCTGAAAGCTGTCTTTGGAGGGACAGCTGTTGATTTAGAGGGACTGAAACCCAGTATTTTGGGACTGAAGTTTAAGAAGAAGAGTGGCACAATTGGAGAGAGGGAGGCAGAGTTTCTGGTCCTGGAGAGCCTGTCTGCGTTTTGGAGTTTCGACTGGAGGCAGGGTTTTTTGTGGAAAGTGGTACTGTGATACCGTGTGGCTTCTCTGCACAGTACCAGTAGCAGAACATCTTGTCATTTCTAATCATCTCTCTTCCTAATGTTGCAGCGCCCTGAAGTACATGCCTCACGCAGTCCTCAAGCTCCTGGAGAACATGCCTATGCCTTGGGAACAGATTCGGGATGTGCCTGTGCTGTACCACATCACTGGAGCCATTTCCTTTGTCAATGAGATTCCCTGGGTCATTGAGCCTGTCTACATCTCCCAGTGGGGGTGAGATAGGGCTGGAATATGGTGTGTGGTGGTGGTGGTGGTGGTTGTGGAGCATTGGGTGGAAACTGTTGTGTGACATTGTTCGCTTCCAGGTCAATGTGGATTATGATGCGTCGAGAAAAAAGAGACAGGAGGCATTTCAAGAGGATGCGTTTCCCCCCTTTTGATGATGAGGAGCCACCTTTGGACTATGCTGACAACATCCTAGATGTTGAGCCACTGGAGGCCATTCAGCTAGAACTGGACCCTGAGGAGGATGCGCCCGTGTTGGACTGGTTTTATGACCACCAGCCATTGAGGGACAGCCGGAAGTAAGTGATGGTTGGAGTTACCACTCCTGTGGGAAATCCACAAGGAGTCCTGGGAGAACAATAGGTAGTATGGCTTGGCTAGCTGATAGACCTATCTGATATGGGCCCTTCTTTTTTTTCTAGGTATGTGAATGGTTCCACTTACCAGCGCTGGCAGTTCACACTGCCTATGATGTCCACTCTCTACCGCTTGGCCAATCAGCTCCTGACAGACTTGGTAGATGACAATTACTTCTATTTGTTTGATCTGAAGGCCTTTTTTACTTCTAAGGCGCTCAACATGGCCATTCCTGGAGGCCCCAAATTTGAACCTCTTGTTCGAGATATCAATCTACAGTAAGTAGAAGGGAATAGAGATTTTAGGCATCTTGACTTGGATAAAATCTAATCTTGATCCTTAAGAGCTCATTGTATGGGGCAGGCCCCGTGGCCGAGTGGTTAAGTTCGTGCACTCCGCTGCAGGCGGCCCAGTGTTTCGTTGGTTCAAATCCTGTGCATGGACATGGCACTGCTCATAAAGCCACGCTGAGGCAGCATCCCACATGCCACAACTAGAAGGACCCACAACGAAGAATGTACAACTATCTACTGGGGGGCTTTGGGGAGAAAAAGGAAAAAAATAAAATCTTTAAAAAAAGAAAAGCTCATTGTAGCTTCTACAGTTTCCAACTAGCCTGCTTATCCTTGATTTTGTGCCCTAGGGATGAAGACTGGAATGAGTTCAATGATATTAACAAGATCATCATCCGGCAGCCTATCCGCACTGAATACAAGATTGCTTTTCCTTATTTGTACAACAACCTTCCACATCATGTCCACCTCACCTGGTGAGAAAAGTAGAACACAGCTGGGGTAAAGGAGAAGGCTGGTGGCATTTAGATTGGGCCTGGGCAGGAGCGCCTTGGCTGACTCTTCTTTCCTTTTAGGTACCACACACCTAATGTTGTGTTTATCAAAACGGAGGATCCTGATTTGCCAGCTTTCTACTTTGATCCTTTGATCAACCCAATTTCCCATAGGCACTCCGTTAAGGTGAGAGGAAGGGACATTTGACCTCAGCTCTTCCAAGAAGAAATTTCCTCATCATGGCTGAAGTGTTATTAGATAAAAATGCAGCTAGAGGGAGATGTGTTTTCTGTCCAGTTAAGTGTTCCCCTTGAGCTACAAGCTA